>NW_024537390.1:600000-1059363 GCF_016647745.1 Suillus plorans | reverse complement strand
GTTCGGGAGTTGGGTCCCGGAACTAGGAACTCGGTATGTGAGACAAGCAAAATATATTTCAAACACGGGTAAGTCAATGTGTCCGTCAATCAACTCGATTGTAAATTATATTTTATTGATCTCCCCAAATTTCCCAAGTTCCGAGTTTCGAGTTCCGGGACCCCCGAACCCCGAAACCCGAAACCCGGCAGTCCACAATTTCGGGGTTCGGGTGATTGACGGACACATTGACTTACCCGTGTTTGAAATATATTTTGCTTGTCTCACATACCGAGTTCCTAGTTCCGGGACCCAACTCCCGAACCCCGAAATTGTGGACTGCCGGGTTTCAGGTTTCGGGGTTCGGGGGTCCCGGAACTCGGAACTCGGAACTTGGGAAATTTGGGGAGATCAATAAAATATAATTTACAATCGAGTTGATTGACGGACACATTGACTTACCCGTGTTTGAAATATATTTTGCTTGTCTCACATACCGAGTTCCTAGTTCCGGGACCCAACTCCCGAACCCCGAAATTGTGGACTGCCGGGTGTCGGGTTTCGGGGTTCGGGGGTCCCGGAACTCGGAACTCGGTATGTGAGACAAACATATATTTCATACACGGGTAAGTCAATGTGTCAGTCAATCAACTCGATTGTAAAGTATATTTTATTGATCTCCCCAAATTTCCCAAGTTCCGAGTTCCGAGTTCCGGGACCCCCGAACCCCGAAACCCGAAACCCGGCAGTCCACAATTTCGAGGTTCGGGAGTTGGTAAAATTTGTATGGATAGATGAAAGGTTGATTTAAACATTTTTGAAAGATGTCCCATATGAAATGTCAAGTCCCAAGTTTTGATTTCCGGCTTTCTGGAGTCCCGAGTCCCGAAGCCCGAAGTCCCGACACCCGGAGTCCCGAAACCCGGAGTTCAAAATTCGGGACTTAACATTTCATATGGGACATCTTTCAAAAATGTTTAGATCAACCTTTCATCTGTCCATACACATTTTACCAACTCCCGAACCTCGAAATTGTGGACTGCCGGGTTTCGGGTTTCGGGGTTCGGGGGTCCCGGAACTCGGAACTCGGAACTTGGGAAATTTGGGGAGATCAATAAAATATACTTTACAATCGAGTTGATTGACGGACACATTGACTTACCCGTGTATGAAATATATTTTTGTCTCACATACCGAGTTCCGAGTTCCGGGACCCCCGAACCCCGAAACCCGACACCCGGCAGTCCACAATTTCGGGTTTCGGGGGTTGGTAAATCTCGGTTTGGGGTTTTGCACTGAAAAGTTGACATTTATACGTATCCAGGCTCACCCATATATGTACCCATCTATGTACAATTCCCCCACGTCAGCCCACCCATCTATGTATTATCCCCCACGTCGGCCCACCCGTCTATGTAATACATCCTATGTTGGCCCACCCATCTATATAATACATACTACGTCGGCCCACCCGTCTATATAATACATACTACGTCGGCCCACCCGTCTATATAATACATACTACGTCGGCCCACCCGTCTATATAATTATACCCCACCTTGGCCCACCTGTCTATGTAATAAATATTTTATCACACCCTCGGCCCACCCGTCTATTTGATATCCCTTTCGTCGGCCCACCCGTATATGTAATACTTTTTATGTCAGCCCACCTGTATATGTAATACACCCCGCGTCAGCCCACCCATCTATGTAATATTCCCCTACCTCGGCCCACCCATATATGTAATACACCCCCTTCGGCCCACCCGTCTATATAACAATATTTGCCTTACATCTCTCTTCAGCCCAGCTGTCTATAATATCCTACTCTACATATTACCCTGATGGGCCCACCCATCTCCATGAATGATCATATTCCCCCGGCCCATCCGTCAACATCAAGGATATATATATCATTGGCATACATGGGCCCACCCGTCTCCATCGGAAATAATATGTGTCCCGGCCCATCCGTCATCATCGAGAATATACACAACATGGGCCCATAATCCGCTGGCCCGTCTCATACGGGATATTATGTAGGTCGGGTGGCCCGTATAATACGGAATTTGTCACTGAAGGGGCTCTCTTAACATCACCGGTGCGACTCCGGTCCTCTATTTGTGTGCCATACGGCTGATATTGTACGGGGGGCGTTCGTGAGCCTGAGTCGGATGACGCGTAGGACATGAGATGCTGCTGTGATGGGTTATCGCTAAGCTGATACCGTGCAGCGTACATCGCGCTCGTAGGTGTCCGTTGCCTGGGGCTCTCATCATCATCAAACCCACTCTCCGACATCGCCTCCAGCTCCGCACCGCCAACCACCTTGTTCCCAGACGCAAACAGACCAACAGGCGGAGCGGGGAACTGAGTATTGTTCTCATTGTATCCGCCAATCTGCGGACCGTAATGATCGTCCTCGGATGATACGACGGAATGCGTGTCTGATCTGTCGCCGTATTGACTGCGGGTGTCGTTGCGCACGCTGAGCAGGTCGTTTTGGGAAGAAATGTATCCTGCTGGATGCATGCGATCAAAGTCATGCCGTCGCCGTTCTTCACGCTTGAGTTTGCATAAGCGCGAGCGCTCCCAATCTTCCCAGCGGCGAAGAGGGACCAAGGAACCGTCGAAAGTGCCAGAGCCTGCACCATGCCCTTCTCTCTTTGCCTCCCCTGCCACTTTCCTGTAACATATCCATTAGCACTACAACAACTACCCGCACACAACGGAATACATACCTCGTCTCTCCCCATGAGAAGTCCATCAGGAAAATGCACATTTCCTGTAGGCAGGTGTTGCCTACATAGGCCTATGTAGACAGTGCCATCCTATGTAGGCAACTCTTAGGTCACGTAGGCCTTGTAGACACCAATGAACAATAAACAATTCAACAAATGTAAATGACCGCGCCTTGCCAACAAATTCCACCTCTCGACGCTGTTCACCAGTGATGCATGATGGAGCGTTCAAACTCGAATAAGCAGTAAGAACTAGTGATGTGCACGGCCCGGCTTCAGGCCGTGGGCCAGGCCAAGCCGGGCCTGAATAGGCCAAGCCAAGCCGGGCCAAACTCACGGCCTGGTGACGGCTTTGGCCTGGCTTGACATTATGAAAAGCCGAAGCCGCCGGCTCGGGCCGCGGCTTTTGAAACTGTGCCTGAGCCTTGCGGCGCCCAAGCTCAACTGAGAATCTGGTTTCTATCTCGTCTTGTTTTAGCTTTTTAATCACTTCCATCGTGCTTCACGTCTCTTAACTATACCAACTATTGACATCAAGCTGTAGAAACCAGCCAAGATCACTCCCTCTTTGCAATACCCTTCTGGCTTTCTGATTCAAGTGTCCGTCACGAGTGTGTGTATAGATCTAGTACGCTCATTCGTCCTTGTAACTAAAATCTGAACTTACTATCATATCTATTAAAGGCCCATCATGGCTCAATCAGGAAGACACTGGCACCCCAATCCACAACTCATGCAGCAACATTCTATGCCACAGGGTTGGCAAGGCACCTGGCCCCCACCAGCTGGTGTTGCTCTTCCTCCAAACTTTCCTGGTCCACCATCCATGCCGCCTGGCGCCAACACTCACCCACATTGGAAAGCTGGCTTTTGGCAGTATAAACCTACCTCCAACATGAATGGTGCAGGTCCCGGTGTTTACTGGGCAACCGGCATGAGGTGGGCTCGGAATGTCCCTGCTAACTTTAATCCTTACAAGCGCGTCCCCCGTCCTGCAAGCCCGAGCTACTGGAGGACACAGCTCTCCGAAAATGGTCTTGGTTTTGGAGAACATGGTCCCTGCAAGGTGTGTGCGTGATTTGGCCTCCAAACTACGTTCGCAAGATGGAAGGCGTATCGAATCTAACATACACATGTCTGAACTCGGTACAGTAGCGCTCCTCCTTTAGAGTCAAAATTCACCACCGCAACTCTCACCCGTGCACTTGGATCCAGTGTTCCCTTTCTACTCATGCATCTCCCTCCACCTCCGTCAATCTCTTCGGGTAACGCATGTCACGAAGAAACCGCCGAAATTCCACCGCCGCTCTCGACTGCCGCAATTTATCTGCAGGTGAGTCATGTGGTTGAATCCTGGTTTCACAACGACCTGCTCATGCTCACTTTGTCAGAATCGCAAATTCCCTACTCGAGCCGCGGCTCAGGCCAGAGCCGGGCCAAAGCCAGCCGTCATTTGCGGCTTTGGCCCGGCTTGGATTTTTTGCAGGCCAGAGCCGTCTAAAGCCAGGCCAAAGCCGCGGCTTTTGGGCCAAGCCGGGCCGGAACATCACTAGTAAGAACTATCTGACACAAATAAAAAAAACTCACGTGTCTGACCCGTCATGTACTAGTCTTCGCTCGCAGTCCCTGGAGATTGGTGAAAGTAGTATGACAGAGGCCACAGATGTGCCAGTGAAAAGGTCATGGCCTGGGTGTGTCGTTCGAAATTTGTTCTTGCTGTCCCCGTTAACGGATGTTTTGCAGGCCACTCGTCCGAAGGTTCCCATTGGAAAGCGCTAGCGGCTATATAGCCGCAACCTCTGCTACATACTGCTACAGTAATCCTGAACCGTGTGATAATTGACTTGATGGAATTTTCACAGTATTGTCATATTGCATTGGTATATGTTGCTATTATTGCAGAAATGTACATGTAGTCTTGTAGCCTAGTTGTAATGATGCTGCAGTTATAATTGTTCAAGGTGGTGGGTTCAATTCCTACCAATTGTACATATATAATATGTGAAATTCAATTAGTCATCTGATGATGGCCTATCTGAATTATCTAGCCAGCTTTGTTTTTGCTGATGTATACAGTACTAACCTAAGCCTACACCTAAGCCTACGGTGCCTACGAGGAACCTACTGCATCAGGAAATCTCGAGTTTACCTTTTCAGCCTTTTAGTACTTAAAATTCACTTTTTTCACTTATTTTCTGCACGCGGAAAGTGGCCAACATGAATTAAGTTGGAAGACTGAAAAAAGTATAATAAGAGAAAAAGTGCAAATTAGGGCGCCCCAGCTACTAGTAGTAAGTAGTAGTAGTAGTAGCACAAAAATACAAGTCATGACGCCAAACTTCGAGGTGTTGTGCTCGTCAGCGCTCCGTTCATGATTATGGGTATGTGGGGGTGTCTGGCGTGAAGATCAACGCCAAACTTCGAGGTGTCGCGCTCCGTTCATGATTATGGGTATGTGGGGGTGTCTGGCGTGAAGATCAACGCCAAACTTCGAGGTGTCGCGCTCCGTTCATGATTATGGGTATGTGGGGGTGTCTGGCGTGAAGATCAACGCCAAACTTCAAGGTGTCGCGCTCGTCAGCGCTCCATTCATGATTATGGGTATGTGGGGGTGTCTGGCGTGAAGATCAACGCCAAACTTCGAGGTGTCGCGCTCCGTTCATGATTATGGGTATGTGGGGGTGTCTGGCGTGAAGATCAACGCCAAACTTCGAGGTGTCGCGCTCGTCAGCGCTCCGTTCATGATTATGGGTATGTGGGGATGTCTGGCATGAAGATCAACGCCAAACTTCGAGGTGTCGCGCTCGTCAGCGCTCCATTCATGATTATGGGTATGTGGGGGCATCTGGCGTGAAGATCAACGCCAAACTTCGAGGTGTCGCGCTCCGTTCATGATTATGGGTATGTGGGGGTGTCTGGCGTGAAGATCAATGCCAAACTTCAAGGTGTCGTGCTTCGTTCATGATTATGGGTATGTACCGGTGACTGGCATCACTAATAAGCTATTTCGAACGCGTGATGATCAGCAAATTTGTTCACATAGAACAGTTTGAAGATGTCAAGGACGTGATGGAATTTGATCAATGGTGAGAGCGGCGCTGTACCATAGACTGGAATTAAATGAGCTGCGCGAAAAATAGTGTCAACATGTATCACCGCGAAGTGTGGGGTGCGATTTGCAGAAAAAGCTGGCTTAACCATCCACATGCCAGTGTCAGGATCAGGTGCATCACCAAGTCGATCGAACCAGTGGACTGCTGCACATGGAATCTGTTTGCTGTGTTGTCGAAGGGAGAAGAATGCCATAACACGGGCTACATCCATGCCTCCCATCCCATGAGTGTCTGAGTCGGTAATCACAAAAACACAATCATTGCGTGCACATTCATTTCTCCATGAGGGACATGCGCGGATATATTCGCGCTTCATGCCCCCAATACCACTAAGGTCACTGGGTGCGTGAAATGTCGATGACGCAGAGTTAAATACTGAAATTCGACCCTGATAGTATGGGGACTCTAAGAGAGTGACTTCGGTAGGGTCGCGAGCATCATTGGGATTGGACTGCTCGAAAAGGAACCATCGAACAAGCTCGGCCAGGTTGGGAAGGTGAAGCTCGGTGCTAAGCTCTGGAATACATTGTGCGCGCTTCGTCCCTTCTAATACTCATTCTCAGTATGTGAAATGAAAACTGATGAATGCAGCTGTACTTACGTGGTGTCTTGGCGAGTTCTACATGCGCGAGGACTGACATGGGGTCATCAACAACCTCAAAGTCTGCGCCCCCATCATCTTCTCCCAGTCTAGCAGGCAAGATGGCAGGTGGCTCTTGTTGGTCCATATCGCGATGCTCCTCAGTGGGGGTTTGTGCATTCAACGCCGCGATGACAGAAGATAGACAGGTGCCGTTAAGCATCCCGCGAGCCCAAAAATCTTGACGTGATGCAGTCAACTTGTCCAGGCGTTGGTTGGTCACGAGCATCTGGCCTAGTGCTTTGTAGCGACTTGATCGTCTCCACGGTTCCTTCACGGCCTTGATGTGCTTGGATTCTGTGATAGAGGAACAAAGTCCGTTCGGCGCACCAAAAAGTCGAATGAGAGCGTGGTAATGTTTCATTGAATGTTGTCGGGGGAGTGAGAATGTCAGAATCGTCCCAGAGGACTTGAAGATTTCGCGATACTGATGGAATCGAGCAAGTGCGTCATCAATTTCTGCAAGCATCTTCTCCGTGATGATATTACGACGGACAAGATAACAAAATTCGAGGAAAGCACGAAATGTGTGGACAATTTCGACTGGGACATAGCCTTCGATCACTGGTAAATACACCTAAATGCTGTTAGTCAAAAGTCTCGAATAAAAGTAGATAAAAGTTAAAATACCTTCATAAGTGCTTTTGAATCGTCTCCAGTCCACTGTTGAAAGTTGCGTCCTTGAGGAAATCTGCACAGTCCCGAAAATGCAGGAACTGCCGCAATCCTATTTGGGGTACTACTAAATCTCGAATTCACGGCTAATAGGATATGTGACGCACCTTCTATCAATGTCATCCAGAATAACATTGGCCTGTGTTTGTCCATGCATCTGTACGAGATATTTTTCAACCCAGACCACCAGGTGGTCCTTGAAGGCCCCCTTTATTATTTGATGGAGGAGATCTGGCGCGATGAGTTCATGTATATCAGCGCGAGGAAAGTCATTGGTAAATGGCTATACAGATAAATCAATTCCAACTGTCAAGTAGTAAACACGACACTCCCAGACTTACCACAAGTTGGGCGGCAATTCCGAACTCATCCCAAAGCGCCAAATGGTCACACTCTTCGATTAGTGCCTCGGTATGTGTTCTTGAGCATTGGAGACTGTCATCGTCAAGACTCTTGCGATACGAAAGACATCTATCATAGATTTAGAATCAACACAACAAGAAAGTGACAAATACTACTTACTTAGCACACCAATTTTTGACTATACATGCGAGCAACACTTGTTCTTCATAGTCGGCAATATACGGGCCAAGTCCATAGATAACACGACGATAATGACCGTCGCCAAAGCGTGCAATTTCAGGCTTTGTCATCGCGGGCTTCAAGTTCTTCAGTATGTATGAAAGTGATGAATGAAATAGTTGGCGACGGAAATTGCGGAAATTTGCAGTCTTAGCGTGTTGTTTAGTTGCTTTATGGGTTGTGAGGCGAGTGAAGATGTGCGAATGGAGAGAAACTCACTCTTTGGCATGGCTAGAAATCCAATTACAGCAACCGCATTACGGTGAGCACGGCGCACATTGTTGCGAACATTTCCGATTGATGCGTACAGTGGGTAATAGTCGTTCTGCCCAGTTGCAACTGATACCGTGGTTTTATCGCTGCCAAGAATCACAGGTACAAACGCTGAGCCGTGGGTGTCCGGATCATCAGAAATTTTGTCCTGTTTAGTTCTTAATTAGATCAACTAGCGTGAAAAGGGAGGGGACAGCTTACTGCTTGATTCCAAGCCCAGTCACCAGACATAAAGTCTTGCCATTGGCGCTCATCTGTTTCAGTCGCGAACTCACGGTAAGGTTGCAGATCCATCTCCAGGGCATAATCGGGGTTGGCAAGCATATTCCGAACAACATCGCGAGGATCACAGAACCAAACATTGTAGCTGTCCTCCATCCAGGGTGCAGTGTCGTCAACTGCATGCTCCCCGGTGTATTTGACCGAGCACGACTGCCATTGCACGTCACCCAAAGGAGTACTGTCGATGGTCTTGTAGACATCACGGTGGTCTGTGAATAGCACATTGGTATTAGCACCACCTCGTATTAGCGAAGCTGCCCAGATATCAAGAAGGTGGTCGATCTGCGCCGCGGGTGTCTGATTCTTGGTAAAGATATAGTCCGCGAGCTCAAACTCTAACCGGTCAGAGTAGGGAGTCCAGTCATCAGGTGCTTTGTCCGACAATGATGGAGGTGGAGTTCCCGGAGGAAGGAAGTTCCCTTCTGAATCGCATGGCCGAGCTTTTGAAAATGATGGTGTGTCAGATAGAGAAAATGTGAAAAGCAAAGGAAAATTACCAGTTAAGTTAGGGTGATAGTTTCGATACAAGCGGTCACCGGCACCAAAGAACTCTGCAGGTGGTTGTACAGGACCAGGAGTGGCAGCACGATACTCTTTATTCGAGTTGGCGCCATCATATCCTTCAGTATTGATATCTGCATCGAAAAGAGGTGAGGGGGATCGATTGGACTGAGGGAGACACGAGGGTGCAGTGCTAGTAAGGACTGAATGGACGGCGTTTGTATGTTGTGTAAGACCGGACTTATTCTTGAACCAGCGGTTGCATCCTGGTTTGGTGCAAGGAAGGCGAAGGGCATTAAACCCTGGTTTGACATGCGACATGGTGAACTTGAATGGACAGCAGAGCGACCTGAATTATGTGTATTGCTAGTAAGTGTTACAGCGCTGTTTGTCTGAGTTTAGAAAACCGTGTTTAGGGCACTTACCAAAGTGTTGAACTCTCGTCTTCGGTCTATTTTCCTTCCCTGCCTCTGAGCCGTCTGCCACTGCTTCTATTCTGCCTGCTATGGTTTCTACTCGTGATTCGAATAAAGGAAAGCACCCTGGCGATATTCTGAAAACGGCTACAAAGAAAAGGCGTACTGCTAAAGAAATTGCAGAAGACAATCAGCGGAGCAAAGAAGCGCAGGAAGCTCAGGAAAAAGCCGCCCAACACGGCATTGATCGTGTTGGAGCAATAGAGGCCTCAATGGAAATAGAGCAGGCAGCAGCGGCATCGAACGTGGTGCCCGTAAAGCCAAAGCCTCGTGCAAAGGCAGTCAAAAAGAAGCCTACTAATGATATCCCTTCAGACAGTTGCGTGGCATCAGGAGATGAGACCAATAGTGAGTCTAAAGGCCACTTACCTCAATAGGTACCACTAATGACGATACAGACATAGCAGGGGATGAGGCTGAGCCAAAGTCAAAGGGGAAGGGGAAGAAAGTAAAGAATATGCTGTTGCGTGAGGCTGTTAGTGCTGCGAGGATGAAAAAGCAGATTAAGGATCCGAGATCTGTCGATGACAATTGTGCACATGACCAGAAAGGAAACTTAGCGTCAGTGACATTTCTATCTCACACCATCATGCTGATACTCACCGAGTCGACACTTTACTTTCTAAACCTAACATCAAAATTCAGAAGCAAGAAATTCAGCCTGGCCGGGCAGGTCAATAACTGGCGTCATAGAGTTGAACCAGACACGAAGCAGACATCCTCACAAGCACCTTCTGTCCTGAGTGGGACAACTCAAAGTGTTCCCTGCTCAACGACGACCTCCAAGCTGTCCTCCGCAACTGCAGCAACTACTTTTTCCAATGCAACAGAACCCCCACCTACCCCAACAAAGACTTCTGGGTTCGCTCACAACGCTGATGCCTCAGACGATGACCAGAGCGACAGCGATTCCGAAGAGCATGCGGCTGCTATCGTAAGCAAAGGAAAAGGAAAAGCTGGCATGAAGGTAAGTCGCAGCTGATGATGAAACACACACTTACCATCTATTTCAGATAGTTGTTGAAATCGAGGGCAGCTCTGACTCCGAAGAGCATGCAGCTGCTATCGCAGGAAGTCAGAAAGTTGCTGTGCAGGTAAGTCGCAGCTACTTATGATCGACAAGATCTGTACTTACAGTTGGAATTGGCAAGGAGCCTCAGGCTGGTAGCGACGATTCAAACATGCCACTGGCTGGCACTCCCTTTGCTGATTTGCCTTACAGCAAACAATTGGAAATTGTCAGCTACGCATTAGAGCAACCTACGCCACGTACCATCGGCAAGAGCAAGAGGAAGATTGAAGAGGTCATGGTTGAGTCAGACGAGGACGGAGATGAGGACCTTTGGGCAGGTAGCCAGCCCAATTTTTGGACGATTGAGGCCCCCGATTTGCTGTGTGCGCTGCAGGCTATATTCACTACGATGTACCCAGGAGTAGAGCACAAGGTCCAACTCAAGGGACCCATCATGGGCGTGGTGAGTGTTGTCCTTATATATATTTATATTTGTCGCCTTGACCATTATTTAAACTTCAATAGGCCATCCAGCGCTTATGTATGTGGCGGAACAACTTTGGTTCCACCGCGATCGCACTCGTTTCTAATTTTTTGTCATCCGTGAACGAAAACAATGACGATGACGAGCAAGTGGACAATGATAGTATCGATGTTGATGCAGACTCGGACGCCCAGGAGAAGGCCATGGTACATGTGGCATCCTCCCTTCTCAAAGATTATGCCTTTCTGTTTGCGGACCCCGATACCTGCCAGACCTCCGAGATTTACCGCTCCATCTTCATGTTGCAAATGATCGCAACAGTCCATCTTAACACATTCATCGGCTTTGTTGATGTGCCAGCACTTAATACAAGCGCTCTGCCTTTAATGCAGATGGAGGGGGTAATTGCTGCTTGCGCTGTTGCTGTACTGAGTCCTATCCTTAAACTCACTTGAAAATAGGCTAATTATTAATTTTAACAGCTCGAGCGTGCTTTTAAGTTAGTCGCAGATAAGGAAAAGAAGGGTACGGCTCTCAAAACCCCCCTCAGACTCAACAAAGCTACTGGTAAGGAAAGCAGCGCTCAGCTAGCTTTTTCTGAGTCGAACTGGGGAACATTCACTCGAGACTATTACCTGTCCCTTCTGAGGCATGGCCCGAAATATACAGCGGACACGATTATCATGGCACGCCCGTTCATGAAAGATTCAAGCTCGGATGGTAGCATTAAAGGCTCGAATGTTGAGGAAGGTGTCGCAGCCAGTGGGGAGCGGGCAATAGTGATGTGCGTGGCCTGGCTTCAGGCCGTGGGCCAGGCCAGGCCAGGCCAGAATAGGCCAGGCCAAGCCAGGCCAAAGGTCATGGCCTGACCACGGCTTTGGCCTGGCCCAGGATGTTGAAAAGCCAAAGCCGGCGGCCCAGGCCACGGCTTTGGTACTTAGTAAGCGTAGTTAGTAACCTCACATCTATTTTTGTTTCTCCGATGTTTCTGTTGCTACCTGCGACTCATTTTCATATCACGCCATATCAGAAAACAGTGAGTCGCCAATTCCACATCATCATAACTTACTTTCGTGTCATAGGTGCATTTATTGTTATCCGAGTTGGCTTGCTTCACAACCTCCTCATCAACGATCCACCATATCAAACGCCGAAGGATCCGAGATGGGTATGATGGGAGAATGAAGCTGTACGAGCAGAACCAAAAGTAGGATGAGCGAGTGATGCTTTGACACCGGCTCGTGCTTGTCCATATTGCGAATCTTTATTCCTATGATACGCTAATTTTCAATGTTTCTATCCTAGTTTACTAAGTACTTGCTCGTGACAGCATCACGCGCCCCCAAAATGATATTTCTTTCTGTCCCTACCTACTAGTCTGAGGCCTCTGATGATTGGTACAATCCACACGGACAACGAAGATGAACTTCGTGTTGTTGCGCGCCCAGTGCGCAAAATGAAACCTACAGCTGCCCTTCTCCAGCATTCAGAGAGGGCAGCCCTCCCCTCCCAAATGAAAGCAATCAAGGACTTCCGCGCTGCCGAAGCTGCAAAGCTTGCTGCTGAATGCCAACTGGTTGACGAAAACGAAATTTCTGCTGCTCCCTCATCACAATGTTCCCCCGATACTACCACCATGACAGCATCTACACCTGCTCCTGATAACAGCAAAAGGGCACGAGTTGAAGATGTTGTTGATACTGATATTGAAAATGACGACGACGAGCGTGAAAATGCCCGTACGACTCCAAAATGTGAGTTCTTTGGCTATTATCAATGTATCTATTTTACTCATTCAAAAGCAGCTAAACGAGTCCGTCGAGCCACTGTAGCAGATCAAGAAGATGTTGACGAGGATGGAATTCTTGCTGACGTCGATGTCCAGCCGATTACTGACCCTGGTCCCCTACGAGAGGACAAGACTCGCGACCTTGACAGATTCTTCGGCAAACCTTTTGAGCGTCGTCGGAACCGGCTCAAAGGTGATATAGTGGAAGCGCTCCAAAGTCTTAAATGCTCACTACGTCGTGATCTTTTGTTTCGCGAGGCCGGGCCATCGTCACTCGTAGAAGAAGAGTTCAATGACTCTGACACTGAAGCCAGTGTTTCAGAGAAGGTGGGTGATGTTGCAGATGACGAAGAGGGTTGGGACACATTAGTTTTGGAAGACGACGACGACGACGACGACGACAGTGATGACTTGGATGACATATCTGTATCTGAAATGTCAGATTACTAGTCTAGAGTAGTTCCTAAATGTATATTCTAACTTTCCTCCACTATGAGCCATGGCCGGGCCAAAGCCAAGCCATGGCTTTGGCCTGGCTTTGGCTTGCGGCCTGGCCTGAGATTTTCGAAAGCCAAAGCCGCCTCAAGCCAGGCCAAAGCCGCGGCTTTCAGGCCAAGCCAGGCCGGCACATCACTAGCGGGCAATGCTCTGTGAGTGTTTTTTTCTTGTTCCGTGCTCCAGTGACTGATGTAGTACTACTACTTTGACAGAATGTCTCCAGCATGTTTTTTCTTCGCATATTCTCGAACATTTTCACACTCCGAAAGCCGCGTCTAGTATACTAATGCACCATCCGCATACTAAATCCTCTCCGTCACAAGCTACTAACTCGACTTGCTTCCTTTTTCATCTTTTTCATACTTTTTTACGAGCACAGTGATACAACTTTCAGTCTACTTTTTTAATGCTATCGGTGCTTTTTTAAGCAGCTCTCAGAAATAAGTGGAGAATAAGTGACGTTTAAGTAGAGCGATCTACTTAAAAAAGTAACTTTTACTTTTTTCCGCTTCCCTACTATTTGATGCGAAAAGTTGGATATAAGTGACTAAAAGTTAAACCCGAGATTTCCTGATGTGTATACAGGGCCTGCCTACATAGGCGGAACTTACCTAAATTATGGCCTAACCAGCCTACATAGGCTACATAGGCTCGCGTAGGTACTGTGCTTTTTCCTGATGTCATCAAATGCCAAAATGCATACACGGGAAGAATAAAATTCCACACGTGAAGTGCCACGAGGATGCAGAGAGCCAGAGTGAACCAACGATGCTCGATAAGTTTGTCACTAGAGGAGAGGAGAGTCAGGAACTAGATAATAAACCCCCTCCGAATGATGGAGACCAGGACGCTGTTGGAGAACCACGCAAATTTAAGCAATAGTACGTCAGGCATCTAGATTTTCTGAGCTTTTTGCTAATTCTTCTTGCCAGTAAAAGCAAGGAAATTCTATCGGACACAGACGATGAGAAGATGTCATGATACTGGTAGATTTCTCAGTTTTGTCTATGTTATTTTCGTTCGCGTTGGGCTCCTGTCGAGTCACCCTCGCCGATATTGTCATGGACGAAGATGGGACAATGTATGCAGGATAAATGCGTAATCTATGAGGGTAAGAATCCTCGGCCCGATTCTTTTTGAAGACATTACTACCCAGGAATGGCTGACGAAGGTAAGTACATTCCCTCACTTTTCAGATTATCACATGGTGGAGGAGGTTTGTGTAAGTGTGATTCTTTATAGCTAATGCAGTACTTGACTACTGTTTCTCAAAAGCACGGGTGACTACCAGGGCTGTGTAGCCTCTCGCGTGGGTGTTTCTGAGCGATCTCCATCACCGCATCACTCAAACGCTATGCGTGTCTTCTGTGGTCACAACCAAACAAGTTCGCACTCACACCGTGCACTGTCCATTGACACGCTCAGCGATTACCGTTCTCATCACTGATTTACATCTATATATACCATACGATGATCCTTTCCTTCTCAGGACCTTCTCATATTTCTGCTCATTTTGATTCTTCTCTCCCTTTCTGTCTCCCTTTCGCAAAATTACAACTATCTTTCCTACTGTAAACCATATAGAATGTCTATCGTACTTACCCCTTACTGGTCACCGGATGAGGGCATCCAGAAGCTCAAGATAGAAGCTCGGGGTGCGTTTGGTCTACTCTATCGATATCCATACCTCATACCGAATTTTCACTGCCTTTAGCTAAAACTCCAGCTGCGCCAGGCCTCGCGCCACCAGTTTTCAGTACGAAGGCTCAGTTGGATCGTACCCTTCTCCAATTACGCTCCAGGACATCCCCTATTGAGAAATATACGTTCCTTGCGCAAGTTAAGCAAGCAGATGTCGAAGCCTTTTACAAGCTATGCCTCGAGTACATGCCAGTATGAGACAAGTGATGTCAGAATCTTTGAAAACCTCAATTAACTGTTTATACTCAGGAGATCATACCTATAATCTACACACCGACTGTCGGTGATGCATGCCTACAGTACTCAAAAATTTATAGGAACCCCGAGGGTTTGGTAATGAATACAAATACCTCATGGGTCTCTTTGGCTTAATGGGTGCTGCAGTTCATCTCTCTTAAGGACAAAGGCAGAATTGGGAACATTCTGCGCAACTGGCCCCTTGCGAACGAGGCTCGGATCAGCGTCGTCACGGATGGTTCGTGTCATCCAATTTGGTTGGATGATCAGTGCTTAATAATATGCACCAGGTTCACGAATACTTGGGCTTGGTGACCTTGGTGCAAATGGGATGCCCATTGCCGTTGGCAAACTCTCTCTTTACGTCGCCTGTGCTGGGTGGGTCTACCCCAGTCTTATTCTTGTAACCGCCTGACCATTGATTTCAGTATCCGCCCATCGTCCACTCTCCCCATCACGCTTGACCTTGGAACTGACAACTCCTCTAATCTTTCCGACCCCTTGTATCTTGGGCTGCGCCAACGCCGGCCCCTTGATGTGGAATATGATGCCTTCATGGATGAGTTTATCACCGAGATGGGACGTGTCCACCCCAAAGTTTTGGTGCAATTCGAGGTCCGTTGACATCCTTCAACTTTTCCATTGTAGAAACAAACAATCTTGTGGGCAATAGGATTTTTCCACCGACCATGCATTTTCCTACCTTGAGCGTTTTCGTAATAGACTCCCACTGTTCAACGACGATATCCAAGGTACAGGTGCTGTTGTCCTTGCAGGGTTGCTTTCTGCTGCACGACTAGTTCCCATCCCGCGCAACGAACATAGAATCTTGCTATTTGGCGCCGGAAGCGCCAGTGTAGGAGTTGCTAAGCAGCTTATGAGCTTTTTTACAATTACTGGGATGAGCGAGGAGGCAGCCAGGAGTCAAATCTGGCTCGTGGATTCGAAGGGACTCGTTTACGTCGGCAGGGAAGCGGTCGCTGACTACAAAATGTGTATGCCCCCTTTTCTTCGGAGGGATGGTTCACACCTAACAGGCTATGCCATAGATTTCGCAAGGAGGCATTACACAGGTCTTCCAATGAAGGACCTTACAGAAATTGTTAAATATGTGAAGCCAACTGTGCTCCTTGGTCTCTCGACAATCGCGGTATGATTCAAACATGTATTATGTATTCATTGTCACGCTCACTCTCTTTCAGGGTGCCTTTACCCCGGAAGTCATCCGTCAGATGTCGCAGAACACGCCTCGCCCTATCATCTTCCCTCTATCCAACCCTGTCCAACTCTCAGAGTGCACGTTCACTGAGGCTCTCATACACAGCAACGGCACCGCAATCTTCGCAAGTGGCTCGCCATTTGGAAGCGAGGTCATTGGTGGCGTCAGGAGGGAACCGGGCCAGGGTAATAATATGTACATCTTCCCTGGTAGGTTCTCTCTCTCGTTCTATGCCTGTGTCTGAGCTGGACTGCTGGATCTCAGGGCTTGGTTTGGGTGCGATACTGTGCCGCGCCAAGGGCGTGACAGATAGTATGGTACAAGCGGCTGCGCTCGGATTAGCGGGTTCTCTTTCGTGGGATGAACGGGCACTAGAGCTCGTGTACCCTCGTATCGAGCGCATCAGGGAGATCAGTGCACATATTGCTGTCAAGGTGATACGGGCAGCGCAGCAGGCGGTATGTATAGCTACCTTATGATCCTCGACAGTATTCAAAAGCTTATAACGCATTTTCAGGGCGTGGACAACTCGACGGATCTGAAAAGAATGAATGATACAGTCTTATTAGAGTTTGTTAAGGGCAAGATGTGGAACCCTTAAATGTTCAAAGAAATTGTAGTGCTTAGTGTCCTGTGAAAAAATGACAGGACGGTCTTCGGGTTATAAGTCAGTAGCTCAGGCTTGCAAATTTAACAACACGAAACACGTTGATTGTAATTGCGGTCACAATTTCAACGCGCTCCCGGACAAACGTTGCTTTATGCACTGGCCTCGTAACCCATGGTGCGACCGGATTTTACAATAACAGCGACTTTGAGAGTTTATTGGTCCACGATCAGCCACTGGGGTGAAATCGGAGAATAAGCAACGCCCATGATGACGTACTTGGCAAGTTAATTCAGCTGATCGAAGAATTCCCTTCGGTTATCTCATAGATAAGAGAAGCTCTTCTCGAGTCTGTACTCGGTACAGGTGATCGAGACGTTTCACTGTAGATAGTGACGGATGTTGAGTTCGCCCTCACAAGTGATACCGCGACAGTTTGCGTCCGATGCAAAACATTTTTAAGTGTGTTCTGGTATAGCATGCGTCATGCACAACAAGTATATTTTATTGCTAATTTTTGTATTAAGTTATCATTCACTGATCAGGTCCAAATACCAATGAACGAAACGAAACTGATAGCAGGCTTGTTGAGAAGATCCGTTACAAATCTCACCACAGTTTTCCATAGCCTCGAAGAATCCTATGAAAAACTGCTCTTCTCCAAGAACCAATCCGACTCAGAATGCTGATTTAGATTTATGACCGAAGATAAGTGAGCCGATAACACAATTGAATGAAACATACTCCAGGGCGGATCTCAAAAAACGTTCTGTAGGAGTCTGGAGGACATCAGACTACGGGGAGACGGGCTATTAGAGAGTTGATGGAAATACATACATAAATTTCGGGTATCAACAATCACCGCGTTTGATCATAAGAACTTCATAGTATTCGTGCCACAGAGTAGGGACTGCCCAACAATCCAGACTACAGACCTGTAAACCAGTCATAAGCATCGGTCAAACACCTAGTAGGCCAAACTCACCAAACGCAACTAGGACGTCCGAGTCTGATGCATCGATCGGAATTCGTACATATTCGATCACTTACTACTGTGATACAAAACTCTCAGGTTCGTCAGTCTTCCCTCGAGGCTTCAGATCATCATGCCATTACCAGGCCGGGGAGATGGAGATTTGATGCCCAATCAGATTATTATTGGGATATCTGTAAACCTACCAACATAAACGTCTGCGTATTGCACAGATTAGCCGAACCACTGCTCCAATTTCGGAATTTTCGCACCTACAATAAAATTGTAAATGCCAATAATAAATCTTTCGGAATGTTCGGAAATAACAGATATGCCTAGTGTAGCTGTTTGGATAGTGATGATGTTCAGCTAGGTATGAAGGTTGGCACCTGCGAATGAAATCAAATTGCCTTGGAAAAAGGAATTGGGGCGAACCGATCTTGAGTCAGCTGGGTGCGTGTTTTTCTAGGCTCCCTTGAGGATGTTCTATATTGAATAATGACATCACCAGCTACTTGAACAGCAGACCCAGGGGCCCATGTCACCCCTCGCAGGGACAGGACGCCCGTGAGAAATCGGAGTGTGCGTCCGGTGTGGTGTAAGTCATGAAGAATGCTGGATATGATCGCGACGGTTGTATGAAAACTAGTGACCTCTAGGAGGCTAGCCGAGCAGGGATAAGATTTAGTTAAGGGACTGTGGAGTGGACGAAGCAAGGAGGAACCATGAGAAATTCGGGTCAAGCCTGAGAGTGGAGGGATGTAATTTCCAGAAAAGGAGAATGACGTAGGGCTGGTGGCGCTGGGGGCCCTACCCTGTTTTTGTTCGTGTGGAGCATTCCGTGTAAAATGAGCGAAACAGATCCAAGCGCGCAGCTCAGAAACGTTTAACAGGTTTTTCTTGTTCCTAATTTACAATACCCTAAATTTTACTTTTCAGATCTTGTCGCAGGTCGAGCTCGCTGTTCTCCACGTCCTCCAGCATACTTGCTAATCTGGAAAAACACCGTGACTTCAGCACCATCAATTTTGTAGCAACCGACGCGTTACGCGGGCGATAAAGCCGCGACGCATCGCGAAGCTCATACCCCAACATAAATAAAGCCAAGCCAAAGATACCCTTGCAGCCGTACTAGCACCTTCCGCTCCAGATGGCGTCAGCGACGCCTCTTTCTGTGCGTTGATCCACTTACTCTTCCCTTCCTCTATCGTCTAGGTTCTAATGCCTTTTTTCCTCTTCACTTATCGCAACAGGATTTCTCTCCTCCTCGCCTGATACATCCTTCTGAGTTCCCGGGTCCCACAAATGATGACATTGAGGCTGTCATTCAAATGGCCACATCATCTAGGCAATCTCAGGATTCCCGCCAGCTAGTCCCCCTACGAGATACCCGCGCTCAGTTGTTCGTTGGAAATGTATGGTCGTCTGTAGACCCTCCTGAGTGCTGATCAGCCCTGACCAGATATTGCAGCTCCCGTATCGTGTCCGTTGGCAAGACCTCAAGGATCTTTTTCGTCGCGCAGGCACTGTCTTGCGTGCTGATGTATCACTAGGGCCTGACAATCGCTCACGAGGCTATGGTACCGTCCTTCTGGCCACCGCAGAGGATGCGGGAAGGGCAATTGACATGTTGAATGGATTTTGCTGGCAAACCAGGGTCCTGGAGGTGCGCCCCGACAGGCTTGGCGCAAGTGTCGATGAAATGGGCAGCAGCCTCGCAATCCGAGGCGCAAATGGGCACCCCTCAGGGTTCCCATCTTCAGGCAATCCACATGATGAAATCACATCTGGACAGGATGTGGTGGGTGGCACTGGAATGAAAACCCTATTTGTGGGTAACGTGAGTCTGTCAATCTGCTTGCCTGATTTTGTCCCCTCTTTCATTGATACTCCTCCCATTATGGATCATCACGAGTTTGTGCAAGTAACCTTCTACCATTACCATCTCTATATTTTACATGTGGTGCCGCAAGTGTCTATTTGCTCATATTTCTTCCACTTCAGCTTCCCTTCCATATCCAGTGGCAGGATTTGAAGGACCTGTTTCGTGCAGCTGGTGCTGTTGCTCGAGCAGATGTTACCGTTGGGCCCGATGGGCGCTCCCGCGGGTTCGGAACAGTCAGCTTTGTCACAGAAGATGGTGCTGAGCGAGCATGTAGGATGTTTGATGGGTGCGTGGCTGCCTTCTTCATGATGTACCATGCGCCTTCCGGGTTTCTTATACATCCCTATCTTGTTCACATTTTGATCATGAAATGTTTTTGCTGTGAGCGATGTAGCGTGTCGCGGCACTACACACGATTGGAACCCTTCGATGCCTTCGTGTTCTGTTAATCGATTTCGGCCCATATGCTGACTATTCGTGATCCATTCCAGGTATGAATTCAATGGACGACCATTGAAGGTCCACTACGATAAATTCTCGCCGTCCGCAGCCTCGATACCTCATGTTGGCGTACAAATACCAGTCCCATCCACTCTATCACAATATGATACTCTTGGATCCCACTTGCAATCCCTACAACTGGAGTCCCATCAGTTGGGACGTCAACAAAATGAACATCTATCTCAGCTCACACTGGATGGGCTGTTGCATTCGCAGCTGGATTCTCTGATGCACCCCCCATTAGATCCACTTCGACGTGCTGATCGAGATCCCATAACATCATCTCAGCTAGAAGTCCTGTTAGCTCGCTCTATTGCGCCATCAGGTTCTCTCGGTTCAAGTCCCCTTACCTCCGCCCCCCTCACTTCGCCCTCACCTGCACTCCTGCATACTCAGTCCCTTGCACCGTCAGCAGCCCATTCACTAGCGCCTACGCCCACCCATCCGCATTCATTGACAAGTTCACCTCATCTAGGGTTCTCAAATAATAGCTCGACAAACTTCGCTCCCCTTAGTCTATCTCTGGGTAACGACGCCCTTGCCATCAAGTTGCCCCCACACTCGGGTGTTGCCGATTCCCTCACCTTGAAGCTAAATACGGACATGAAACTCGGGAGCGACAATTATCCGCTATCATCAAATAAATCGCGGACATCAAACTCCAGCTCGCCGCGTCCAAGTGTCTCTGCGGGCTCTTCGCAAACGCAAAGCTATACCACAACGAGTTCATCAGGGTCATCACGTCCAAGCTTTAGTACAACATCATCATTGACTGATGGCACGAACTTCTCACAGCGGCTGTCGTTTGGCGCATCCCAATCCCAGCGACCGTCCTTCAGCTCTTCGACATCCCAGCGGCCCACCTTTAGCTCCACATCTCAGCGCCCGTCTTTTAGCAGTGGTTCTGCGCGGCGCCCTACATTCAGTGCGAGCTCGCTGTTGAACGAGCCGTTCTTTGATGACGAACGAGAGGGGCAGGGGTCTGTGGGCCATCCTGTTAGTATGGGCACGCCGCGGGAGAACTCGGGCTCAAGCTCGAGCTCAACATTTTCCCTACCGCATAAACTGACTCGTCCTAAGTCAGACGTAGGCAGTGATACCGCGTCAACGTCCCCTCCGGCGAGCGGGGGATGGCCAAGTATGTCGAGTCCCCGGCAGACCTCGCCTAAATCTGTCGTGCTTGCACATCCGATCCTCAATTCAGACCTGCCGAACAAGTCTCAATCTATGTGGGGCGCTTCAGAGGTCGAACCAAGCCAGGGATCCACACCGGCCAAGTTTGAGGGGTCAGGAAACACCAACGTCACCGCGACTGCACTTGGATCTCTGGGTTTGCGAAGGTCCAAGGCGCTAGCTTCCAAGGCTGCAGAGAAAAACAAAATGTCTTCACTAAATTCGAAGCCTACATCTTCGTCTCCGCAGAAGCAAACATCGCCACAGAAACCGGCATCCTCCCGCCGACAACCTGGACCTATTGCGCTGCCTCCTCCATGTACATTTACACTTCCACATCCACCGGTGCTATCCCCATATCCTCCACACCACCCACAGAGTCCAATGTATCACGCTGGCTATGCACCATCGCATCCCATGAGCCCGTTGCATCATCCTGGTGTGCGCAGCCCTATACATCACCCCGCGATCAGCCCGCTCCATTCCCCTTACCATATGCATTATGGTGTCATAACACCGCACGGCCTGCCGCCCATTACTCCCAGCATGCCGCCATTTACATTCTTGCAGCCAACAAACGGGCACGCTAATACCACAGAGCAGCAGAGTTCAAATGATGGGAGTTATCGGGGTCAGGCAGCGGAAGGCCAAACTGAGGCTCCCCCGCCATCATCTCCATACCACCTCCCGCCGCACTCCCAAGTTCCGTACTCGTCACACCTGCCTTCGCACATGTTCTCCCCCGGAATTCCTCTTTCGCCTGGGATCATGGTGCCCGTATCCACCGGATACCCGTCATCAGTGACGATGGTGCCGTTGACGCCTGGTGGGGTGCCGATGACGCCTGGCGTGACGATGACACCTGGTGCGTTTTGGCCGCAGGCACCGTGGATAAACCCAGCTCCGGGAGCCCCCGTGCATGCAAACGAGCAATGGCACAACCATGGTCATCCCCCCAGTTCTGGGGGCGATTATTTCCCTCCGCAGAGTGGACCGGCTGATGATACAGGTTACTTCCCACTCGTCTGCGGCATTGCAAAAGAGATATTTAGAGAGGGAAGCGAATTTCATTCGAGTGAGCAAGAGGGAGAGAGCCAATCGAGGGCTTCCTCATCTTGCGCAGGGATGGTTTCTCCTGCGCCTCAATCGACGCAAGGGGGAAAGCATATTGACAGCGACCGCGGGCACAGGGAAGCGCGACGGACAGTGTCACCCCAGCCAAATCGGTTTACGACAACGGAAGGGGGCCATGTACCCCGCAGGGCGGGCCTAACTCATCGGCCGGAATCAGATCCAACCAACGGGAAGAGACAGAGCTGATACGGGATTCTCATTTATTTGTAGGTCGCAGGTCGGGGCAGGGTCTCGTTTGTTTTTGCATTGTAGTACAATCTTTAGCATCATACCTACCGGAACATCTGTGCATACCTCTATATTTTCTTGATTGTTGATAACGTTTCCTAATTCATGTTCCTAGTACTTCGTAATTAGATAAAGTTTGTCTCTCTATAACGGCCATTGCCAGGAACTGTTAATACCGCCTCCTACCGCCATCGATCGAAAACCGTTATTATAATGACCTTAGTTTATCGTTGATCTCGCGTCGACGCAGACTAATATGTTGACATTGACGTGTGTTGTATTCCAATCCGATACTATTACATACTTGGTCCGCACAATCATTCCACGGGTCCAGGGTTCAGCGTTACGTTCCACAAATCGATCTCGCATTGACACCCCTCCCTGAAGATTCTAGTCAACTTCTCATAGGGAATGTCCTTCCAGCTCTCATAGTTAGCCTTGAAGAAATCTATGCAGAGACGGCGTCAATGGTTGGATAGAGTTACACGGCGCATCGATCCCTTACTGATTTGTTCAATCGTGGACTTGCGGTGCTTGGCGTTATCGACAGCCCAGATGTTGTACCATGCAGTGTCTGGAAGCATCGTCAGATCAGTTTGCAGGCTCGCGCACTACTGGAAGAAGATACTGACCTTTGTGGAAAGCATTCGCTCGGAGGTCACTAGCGATCGCATAGTACGACTAACAATCGAGTCCAAGTCAGCCTCGACTGTTATAAATTGACCTCATATCCCTTCACGAACCTGAATACCGGGGACTTGGGCGAGTAAAGAGACTACCCAGTTCTGATCCTCCGCAGTGTCAGAGATGAACTTTGAGTATTTTTCAGTTGCCTCTTCCCTGTTGGCGGCGAAGACCACAGTGTCTGGGATGTTCAGCTGATCGGGATCGGTGCAAGTTTTGAGGGCGTTGGGAGCCCACTGCGTCAGCGTGTTGTTGAGAGTTGAGGTCAATTTCCCGTATATCGTTGGGTTGGGAGCTTTTGCAGCGCGATCAGCGTTGTATGCTATGAGTTGCACGCAGTAGAAGAAATCTTGCTGTGCGTTGCAGGGTGATGAGCCACAGTTTGAAACATCAACAGGTAACAAGTAACGTACGATCATGTACCATTTGAAACCATGGAGAACGTGCTTGTTGTCTGCGTCTGCAACACGCATGTCCTCGACAAACTGGTTGTGAAGCAACTGGTTCCAAATGTCTTGGTTGTCCCGAATGAGACGATTGACGAGGTCCCTGTAGATGTGAAATGAGTATGGTGAGCCGATATACAGCGGGAAGACATGCTCTTGGGGGATATCATCATTAAGACCTGCATCAGGCGGGCCATCATGGCTAAGGTGTTGCGCAGGAACATCATGGTTAGCCGCTGACTCGTTGAGACGGTGGTTTGCTTGGGCGGGGTATTCTGCCATGGTGTTACAGTTCTTGGGGAATGGATTGAAAGCAAAAATTCCTAGGCCATTTATACGTGCATGAAGCGAATAATCCGCTACTATCTATCAGAGGTTAGGCTACTTTGAACCCGACCATCAGATGATCTGGATAGATATGAAGTTCAAAACCACCGGATAAGTCGCGAAATCCGAGATGAAAACTACGAGGTGTCTGCAAGCTGGGAAGCCTGTCATTTAGGGAGCGAATGCCTAGCCGGCATCGGGGTATGGGGAGACCGTAAGCCGGCGTTGATCACATCTTACGTCTGTTTGACACACAGGGGAGCATGTCTTTGTTCAATAAACCGAATATGAGATCGTAACACACCACGGGATATCTATTACTCGCGGAGGCTGAGAAGCTCGAGTAGCCAGCGCGCCAGATCACCCGAGTATGGCATCCAAGTTACTAAAGTCTGGGATCGTGAGCCGAAGGCGGGGTTCTAGTACTTCGCAATAGCGGGGATTAACGTACCTTTTGTCCAAGGAGGCGAACGAACGATGTGATGATCACCTCGTGCCCAAGCCAGAAGCAAGGACAACATTTGATATCGGCCTTATTCAATAGATCTGATTGGCCTTTCATCGAGTATGTAAGATCCTGATGAAGTTGCAAACTCACCGATACATGTACAACCTACAGGGTGCAAATTGCGGCCCGTGCGCGCGCGCCAATTGCACTTGCTTGCTCAAAAGTCCACTGCGACCCCACAGCTTGCACAGAAGTTCATGTATCCACCATGTTGGTTCGGGGCATCATCGAGTAAGGTCTGAGACACAGATCCCTCCTGAGCACTGGATGAGGATATTTACTAGTGACAGATATTCAAAAGGACGAGTCGGTCTTCGAGTTGGAGTTGCTAAAGCTTAAGGCCTGAGCGCTGAGCCATGAAGCATACCAATGCCTTGCAGTACTTAACTTTTATCTCCGCCAACTTTGTCACCAAGCATATACTGTATATCGGTGGTAACTTCTAGGGACGCTCGCCATGGAGCTCACTATTGATTACTTGAAAAGTTCGCGCACTTGGCAAGTTCCAAATCGAAAGAGTAGATTAAAATAATGTAAATGGTACATCTACAATACAACAGCGCATGCTGTCCAGCGAGATAACAGTAGAACAATCAAGTATAAGCCTACTTCGCTGATGAGCTCGAGAACTGCAGATGCAACGTGAGTAAGATAGACGCGATATGAAGGTGAAAGAACTGACCTTGGTGACACTCTTGGTGCCTTCCGAGATGGCGTGTTTGGCAAGTTCACCAGGTAGAATAAGTCGTACAGATGTTTGAATCTCCCGAGAAGATATTGTCGATTTTTTGGAGTAAGCAGCGAGTTCTGGATGGAATAGGTTAGGAATGATTAAAAAGACAATGAGAGAGTACATACTAGATGCTTCCGTTGCGATGCGCTCGAAGATATCGTTGACAAATGAGTTCAAGATGGCCATTGCCTTGTTGGAGATACCGGTATCAGGGTGCACCTGCCTCAACACTGCGACGAGAGTCAGATCTGGAACTGTAAGAGATGTTAATGGTACATACCCTTGTAAATGTAACTGGAGTAGGTCTCCTTGCGGACTTTACGACGCTTCTTCTTTTCACCATCAGGCCCGGCAGCAGCAGCAGCAGAAGTCTTTGTAGCCTTCTTTGCCTTGTCTGTAGTCTTTGCAGGTGCCTTTGAGGCAGCAGTGGAAGCAGGGGCCTTTGAGGCGGTGGAGACTGGTTTAGGTGCCATTTGATGAAGAGGTAGTGTGAATGTGGGGATGAATGATTATCTGACAGATTTGGTTTGGGCGTTTGTATTTATCGTTTGTGACGCGTGTGGTCTTATTTGGTACCAGATCAACGCGTCCACAATTCTTTGTTGATTGTTGAACCTTATTGAATAAAATCACGTGTTGTCAGTATAAATACAGCTGTCCATTGATCCCGGCTCCCCTATTGCGTTCCCGTCCTCCGTCGTTGTACATACACACTCTCACAACACACTTCAATCTAACTATCATGTCTGGCAAAGTCGGCGGAAAGGCAAAGTCTGGTGGCAAAGCCTCTGGTGAATCATCATCCAAGTCTCAATCCCGTTCAGCCAAAGCCGGTCTTCAATTCCCTGTCGGTCGTGTTCACCGTCTCTTGAAGAAAGGAAACTACGCACAGCGTGTTGGTGCTGGCGCACCTGGTAAGCCCTTCACTGAATTCGATCACCCAGTTGTTGATTCTGACTTGGGTGGAAAAGTCTACCTCGCAGCGGTACTAGAGTATCTGGCCGCTGAGATTCTGGAGCTTGCCGGTAACGCAGCACGCGACAACAAGAAGCAACGTATCGTTCCCAGACATTTGCAACTAGCCATCCGAAATGACGAAGAGTACGCAAAACATTCCCAGTCATTCTGCAGTGTCTAACTCACTTTTCTATAGGCTGAACAAACTCCTTGGAGACGTCGTCATTTCACAGGGTGGCGTCGTGCCTTTCATCAACCCCGAACTGCTACCCAGTAAAAGTGCAAAGGGCAAGAAAGAGAGCCAGGAAGTATAATCTTATTCGATTTATTTTCGGTGTTCGGTGTAGGACGTATTTGTATTTTTTATAGTAATCATTTTCTTTTCACTCTGGAATACATCTCGTTGATCCTGATTTTAATGCGTGAGACGCGTCCGTGGTGGTCACGTGTGCGTGCCTCAGTTTCAGCTTTTTAAACCACGTCAACTACCGCAGTTCACAACGCTGCTGCCGTTGCAATTTCTTTCTTGTTCTTTCGCGAGTCATAACGAAAGGTCCAAATAACAGAATTCACAATGGGAACCAAACGATCAGGAAACGCGGCTGCCGAGCAGCCCCCACCAAAGCCACAAAATAACTTAACAAAATGGATAACACGTATAGTTGTATTGTTGTTCCTCGCTGCAACGTTTACCTGGCTCGATGGTATCAAGGTCAGTCACCCCTCCAACTCTTTTACCGCACCAAATAACCTCAACCACAGGACCGGTGGTATGTTCTAGAGCCCAAGTTCCTCCATGAGCTTGCGCAAGAAGCCATCTCCGTCTCTCCAAATGACCCCCAAGGCATGATCAACCACATTCTTACTAACCTCACCTCTACGCACCCACAACTCGACTCTCCTGCCATCTCCCTCAACATGAACGCCTCTGAGTGGGTATTCAGCAATGCTGGAGGCGCAATGGGCGCAATGTACATCATCCACGCGTCCATCACTGAGTACCTCATTATTTTCGGTACCCCTCTAGGCACAGAAGGACACACAGGGTTGCACACCGCAGATGACTATTTCCATATCTTAGTCGGCGAACAGTGGGCGTTCAGCCCAGGTGCACTGGAGATGGAAAGGTACGGCCCTGGGGATGTGCATTTCCTCCCCAGGGGTACGGCGAAGCAATATAAGATGCATGAGGGGTGCTTCGCGCTTGAGTATGCTCGGGGTACGTGGCACTTTGGGATGGCATTGTTGTGTTGTCTCAATTTTTTCCTTCTCTTTTTTCAGGCTGGATCCCGTTGATGATGCCCTTCGGTCTCGCGGACACATTCACGTCTACCCTAGATCTTCCGACGTTATACCACACTGTTCGCATCACGGGCCGAGAGATGATTAAGAACTTGCTTGTTGGCAAGATATGATTGATCTAAGCTATATGAGACACGTTGGTTTCTGACGACACCTGTGATATGTTATAATACCCCTAGCCAGAAATCTTGCGCTGGCCGTTTACCACGCAGTAATGCCATTTACTAGGAACTTTGCTTGTCCCTGCTGTTTGGTGGCATAATTGTCCGAGCCCTCGGTATCTGTGTGAGAGAAGTATAGAACAAGATGACTACACTGCCACAGTATCAGGGTAGTATCTTGATGTACACAGGGAGGGTAAAAATCCGTGATCAAAGTACACACCAATATAAATAAAAATCATCCTCTGTTCGAGCGGCACTTTCCTCTTCATGGAGCACGTAGCATGGTTCTCCATAATGTCAAGCAGCGTCAGAGGTTTGTCTCTGAAAAAACGTGAATAGTAAAGCTGCTCGTGCTCGTGCTCATCGAGTTCGGACATGAGCTAGAAGAAATATGCCGAGTGGAGACAAGGCGCGAGACGCTGTCGAATAATCGTTAGCCATCGACGTAGTCCTTTCCTTATGGGAAGATGCACAGCACATAGCACCGGTCACAGATTTGAGCGCTTCGACTACACAGCAATGAAGTTATGAAGCAAACATGAGGATAACACATGGAACATGGCTTGAAAAATGGCATGAATAAACGACTGCTCAACTTCCTCAACTCCCAACCATACACCCAGTGATTGCGCACTGCGCTTGTCTGAAAGGTGCTTCCCATGAGTGATACTCTAGGCCCTTCTGCCAGCTAAAGCTGACGACATGCTTAACAGCGAAAATCTGTTTTCAAAAGCCGTCTTGTGGGAGAGGGTTAGATATTGAATCCCGTAAGACTGTCTCGTGAGTAACATTATGGCTTGTACGGTTCTTACAAACATCAAATTGGAAATTAAAGATAAGCTCCTGGACTCAACAGCAATCATTGTCGTTGCTGGATAACCTAGCGACTCTCCAAGACACCAGTGACCACTGTGCACTTGCCTGGCGGCCGACACATCGGCACGTGTTCGTCGGATGGCTCACTCCGCCTATGGGACCTAAAGAGTGGCGCACAGATAGGCGAGGACTGGCAACATGAGGATAACGTAGGATTGCGAGCCATGGCATTGTCTCCAAACGGCAAGACAATTGCATGCGGAAGCAATGATTGGAAAGTTAGGTTGTGGGACGTCGAGACGAGGAAGGTCATTGCCAAATGGTGGAGGCTGATGGCTCTCATGGTGCCCTCTGGACAAAGTGGTAATAGCTTGCAGGACAGTTGCTATAGCGCCAGGCCAGCGCTTCTGGAGGTGATGGATGAATAACGGATGATCGGGGTGGCCCTGCGGACGCAATGCAAGGGCTTGGCGGAAGAAAGAAGAGATAGAGTCGATGTCTTGAAGATCGTTTTGGATATAGCCTTTGAGGCAGGCTCACGCAAGGTTGGTGAGAGCCGCTGCACGATCAGGATGGCCGATCGGATATCCAGGATCAACTCAAAATGCTGTATGGCGTCATTTAGGTGAGAGACCATCTTGAGGCTTGTCACGTATGTAACAAATTGTTCATTGCCCGCACCCGTGTCTCACATTCAGCGATGGACTGCAGCAGGTGTTCCGTCAACAAAAGCCAACAACGTAGGCTGATGTCACTCACATCAAGCAGTGCACTGTCCTGATTGTTGTGAGCATGCGGAACAGCGGCCTTCAGTGTGAGGGAAGGGTGAACACCACAAACAAATGGGAAGGAGTTGTCTACGAGATGCATGAGTGGGAAGGAGGTTGCTCACCGAAAGGCCCTTTTCCATGATTGAGCAGCGCATCCCACGATGTTTCAAGTTTGCCAACGACTTCTTCATTACACAGCATCCGATCGATTTCGATGGCTAATTTCTAGCGCCTACTTGAGTCAAGATTGATGGGTATGTAGATGCCTGCGGCAGTGCGGCTACGCGCTCAGAAGGCACTTGCAAATTTTCTCCGTTGGTGATAGGAAAAGCGTGAATTGGGATATGGGGACGTAAATGTAGTTGTTGAGAAGTTCAGGTCATGCTGCACTTGTGTTTCCATGTTGCTCGATGGCAGTTCGGCACGTTAGATGCTTGTATGATTACACCAAGCGCTAAGGCTAAAGATCACCAACTAGCATTATCGGAGTGAAAGCATGTGCCAGAGAAGTGGACGACGTCAAGGTCAGCAGTCTTAGTGAACTCTAAAACATATGCTTACTATGTACAAGTCACCCGCCACCCATCCTAACAGTATCCAAAACGACCCTCACCAACTCATTCCATAACCGTCTCACAATTGAATCGCTACGTGCTTCCAACAATCTCCTCCTTACCAGGTCCGCAAGTGTCTCTAAGCGCCGCCGTCTCCGAAGGATCAAAGATAGTAGGGGAATTAGGAAGAACAAGACCGATAGGGTGGCTATTCTGTTTGCGGTGAAATAGTGGTTGAAATAAGATCTTATGAGTGCTAGGGAAGTTGGGGGCTGTGCAGTCGCGAGATTGTGGTCGACTGGAGGAAGGCGGGAGATGCGAACGGCACTGGCACTTGAACTTCCTCGGGGCATGCTTTGGTTGTGGCCATGGCGAGGGGATCGAGTTACCGTGACGTCTGAAACTGCAGAGGTGGAAGATGCGGATTGTTGGCGGGTAATTTTTGGACGAGGGGATGCTGGGACTGCGGTGCGGGTGGATGTGGTGGATAGAGAGGAGGAGGAAGATGCTGGGGATAGAGAACGGAGTGGAGGTATTGGTATAGGGGAGGGAGAAGGCTCGGGTTTTGGTGTCTTCCACTTTGTACTCTCTAGCGCTAGAGCATGTTGAGCCTCAAGAGCCAAATGAAGTTCCTGGAAATATTGTGTTCAGTACAACACAAGAATCACGAACTTAAACTCACGTGTCTTTTATCAGACGAGAGCTCATTCTCGTATGACAGAAATTCTTTGGCGTATTCCCACTCACCCAAACGAGGCAAGACATGCAAGCAGTAGAGTTCCAGAACTTTGTGATATGGTTCACCTGTGGAAGGTACGAAATCATATTGACCGCGTTTCGACAACCAGTCCTCTGTGATCTCGCGACCAATATTTGGACAATCTATCTTGATGCTGGATGCTATGAGTGTGATGACAATTTGGTGCGGAAGGAATGCGGAGCTAGGCTTTCGATACAGTGATGAAGGAGTAAACAAAGCGAGAGATCGAGCATATAAGTTGGAAATAAATGATTGGGGAGACAAGAGTAGGGATTCTCGGAGTGGCTGTGGTAAATCAACGAGGTCCGGAGTAGAAGAGAAGACGGTGGTCTCGAGGGTGATGCGAAGGATGTCCCACTTTCTCCGGTGGACATCTAGGGGATCAGGCGAGGGCGCGAGGGGAGGTGGGAGGAGCGCGAATGCAGCGCTTAATAGTGTGAACGTGATTGCGACGTCTCGGTGAAGGAATGCTCTCACCGCACGGTTGTACAGTGATTGTAGTGTTGCCTCCGTCGTCGACGAACTTTTGCTGGTCGGTTTATGAAGTAGCTTGTCCGACGTCGAAACAGTCACCGTTGCCATCGTTGTCGTAGCGGTCGGCATTGGCGGTCTGCCCGAAACTAAATTGCTTAGCTTAGACATTACCATACATAGGTGTCAACACTGTCAGGCTAAAGTGGACTGCGCGCGCACATCATGATGGCGTCGACACCAGCTCCGTTCTTACAACGTGTACAATATAGATAGCTAATGCCCAGTATCCTAGTCAGCCAATTGAAATCGTTCAATCAAGTGACGCGTGTTGAACGTGCGCATGACAACCCACTCCACTGAAGTGCACACACATTGGAGTGGGGAATCTTATGTGACATGGGATGCCGAGACATGAGCCTAGGCGCGGGTGACATAGATGATTGCCGCATCGTCATAAAAAGATAATTATGTCAGTTGTCTCTTAGAGCCAAGTTTGGGCAAGGGGATCGCAACAACGCGTCCTTTTAGCATATCAATGAAAGGCCTCTACATAGACATACAATTCATGCACCCTTTCCCTCCATCACTGCCTCTACCAGCTCTCCGATCCATCGCTCGAACACCTCCTGTGCCATCACACCCTTTTCGTCGAAGAAGGCCGAGTATTCTTTGGATTCGTGTGTTCGGCCCTTTGCAAGTAGTGATTTCCCCCCTGATGTAGACTGCACGTAATTGATGGAAAGCGAGTATGATGGTGAATTCGTGGGGCTCGGCTTGAGAGATAATTTAGAGGACGGTACTGGGAGGGTGCCTGAGGAAATCGTTATCCGTTCTGTTATTATCTGAAGAGAAATGAGCGGAGTGAAGGATAGCATAATTGTTTCAGACTCACTCTCTTTGAAAAGGTTTTCCGTCGACCGACAAATATGGTATCGCCCTCCACGAAGTAGGAGTATAATGTCTGAAGGGAGGTGAGGACCAGGTAGCTGTAACGCAGGGGGGGGGGGATTTTCAATAAAATGGATCGTGATGTTTCATAGTGAACACTTACAGTATGAACCCAACCCAGACTCCTGGCTTCGACTTTTCGAAGTCAATTTTCCATCCATAAAGTCCCGTAGCTACTGCTGTGAATACGCCTGCCCATCCCAAAGCCAGCCGCACATCGGTATGAAGATGTATTTGTTTAAACAAAACGGGTCTCGATAAGTACTGCGATGGTGGGTGATGTGAGCATATTTTCATAGCTACAATATTAAAACTACGCACTCGTTTAAGGGCATCATCACATGCGTTCTTGAGCTCAGCCGCGCTGTAGTTGTTGACCTTGATAATCTCGCGTTCCTCCGGAGAGATAGTGATGCTTAATGGACCAGGTGGTTTTTCTGGAGAGGAAGCAACTGAACTTGGACGACGCTCTGGTGTTGAAGGTATTGGCGAAAGTCCTCTGGCATTCTTTCGGGGTGCCATGGTGGTGCTGGAGAAGGAAAAAGGCGTGTGTACGGTGCTAAGCACTGCAGTTGTATGCATAAGAAGGACGTGTCACTGTACATGTGTGGGAAAATACTTCTTCAAGTAGCGACTTGCTGCTTCGACTGGCAGTGGGAGCGCCAGGCCCATAACAAGACTCTTCAGAAAATGTCTCGGTAGTTTCGCGCTGTGCTTGAGATACGAGGATTATGGCACCGTCTTCTATCGCCATCTTGGGTGGTGGTCTCACTGGCCTTTCCGCCGCTTTTCACCTTTCACGTCGGTTTCCAGCAGCTCAGATCACTCTACTGAACAAGGACATCCACTTTGGCGGATGGGTTCATTCTAGGCGCGCTAAAATCACCCTTAAAGACGGTCGCGAGACCAGCGTGCTTTTGGAGGCTGGCCCGCGCACTCTTAGACCAAATTCAAAGAGTGTTCTCGAATTGGTGGGTAATTGGCTAGTTTAATACAACTTCTGTGAGGACCTTCTCATCGGGCGCGTCCCAGACTAGATTAACCTTCTGGACCTATCGCCGTTTCTTTTAACTGTTCCGAAATCATCACCAGCTGCTCGGAATCGCTTCTTGCATCTACCTGGCACAAAGGGCCTTCTGTGCATTCCTTCATCTCCGCTCAGTATTCTTACCTCCGGGCTCTCACCTAAGTCTTCTTCTTTGCATTCCCCCCTTGGCCATATCCTTCTTTCAGCTGTCGCACGAGAGCCATTTCGCCTATGGAACAGGCCCCTAATGATCGAGGACGAGTCGGTCGACGAATTCTTGAGTAGGCGTTTCGGGAGCGAATTTGCAAGGATTTTCGGAAGTGCACTCGTGCACGGTATTTATGCAGCGGACTCTCGGGAATTGAGCGTCCGCGCAGCGTTCCCATCGCTTTGGGATGCCGAGGAACGTGGTCGTGGCTCTTTGGTAACTGGGCTTCTTCGGCCGTCCAGAGCTTCAGCGACAGCAGAGGTCAATGACCTCCCATATCAGCTAGGGGACGTAGATGAGCAGATGCGTGGAGTATCTGTGTATTCGTTCTCGCAAGGGATCGGTGCGTTGGTAGATGCACTCTTACGAGAGTTGAGAACGCGCCGGAACGTGCGCCTAGTTGGCGGTGTGTCAGCGACGGGACTACGGATGAATCCGAGAACTGCACAATTCGAAGTACGTATGCACTTCGAATAGGTAGTCTTTTGTTAATAATTATTTGTGCCCAGATAACGACCTCATCTTGCGAGACGCTGCGCGCAACACACACTGTCTCGGCTGTGCCTCTCCCGAGTTTGAAAGGGCTCCTCTCGCCCAAGACGCCATTGCCACACCTGACTGCAAATCCTTATTCGTCGGTGACGGTCGTAAACCTCGTGTTCCTGGCGTCTCCGGGACATGTACTCCATCCTGTGGGATTCGGGTACCTCGTGCCCCGAGCATCATCTAGACATGCAGAAAACGCGATTCTGGGGTGCGTTTTCGACTCCTCGTCAATGTCGACACAAGAAGCGCCGTGGAGCGCGGATATTGTGAAAATGACTGCGATGCTCCGCGAGCCTGTGGCTTCAATTGCTCGCCTTGTAGATATGCTCTCTGAGCAGTTAGGTGTGCGTCTGCCCGATCCGCTCGTCGTGAGGGTGCACGACAATGCACATTGCATCCCCCTGCTGCGTGTGGGGCACCTCCAGCGGATGCAGGAGTTGAGCGAGGTGCTTCAGGGAGAGCCGTGGAGCAGTAAGCTAGAGGTGATCGGCGCCGGCGTGGGGGGCGTTAGCGTTGGTGATTGCGTCGAGGCTGGGAGGCGGGCGGGTAGGAATTGGGCATAGGGTTCATTCATCGCCCTTTGGACTGCAATGATTGCTGTATGACTTCTACGTCAGGAGTGCGAGCTGGACGTTGAATGGTTCCGGACCTGCCACCCTTCATAACTACCGCATACGTGTCCTTGTCATGTCACGATTACTGCCACTGACATCACTCATTTTGGCCTATAGTTGTCGTTGGAACCAATGAGAGCAAAGCGCCTGCACAGCGATTCTTTCGGACAGGGCTGACCGTGAAACTACAATGTTCGATATTTTTGACACTCATTATATCGGATAAAGCAGGGGCGACATCGAATACATCCGTAACGCAAAAAAGCGCCTCTATGGACCTATTTCTGCAGATGGCTGTACTTTATTGCGACCTTTTTCTACCAAAGTTTTCTTTTTATAAAATCACGCATGATGATTGGGCGGCTAACTTAAAGGCTATGATGCGTTCGGAAGAGGATTTTCAGCCAAGATTCTGCGCAGCCCCCAGGGCTAGAACTTCGATTCGATTCGAAAGGACTCTTCTGAAGTGTGCTCCCTCATGGACGATGCCTTATAAAGCTGGATACTGGATATGCGGACAATTACGACACCCATCACATCTTCCCACTTTTTATCCACCTTGTGCTGCACCTTCTCGAGCCAGGGTTGTGCTCAATCTGTTTTTCTATCAGAACGCCTTGATATAGACATCATGGAACATCGTCCGTGTGCGTAGAACCTGTGGCTTTCTTTTCCCGTTAGTGTTGGACTGACCGCGCTTTATGTCATAGTTGACTCGTCTCCGCCCATTCCGGACCCTTCATCTGCGCCTTTCCCGTCATTTTCTATGCCTATGCCTGAGATTTATGTGCAAATGCCTAGCGCTGAAGTACCGTACGGACAACCGTATGCCTCCGAGTACTCATACGCCTCCGAGGCCCCATACACCTCCGAGCCCCCATATGCTTCTGAACATCTCGCCTCTGAGCAACCATACACCCCCGACTACCCATATCCATTCCAGCAGTCTCAGCAACCATATGATGTCCCTCCTCACGTATCAGTGCCATTTGATCGCGCGGATCTGCCGCTTGAGCCATGGGTTCCAGAGGTACCGGAGCAGTCGGACGGGGAGGAAGTTGACCCCATGACTGAGCCTATCCGCATTCCTACCCCTGAGCATGTGCAAACAGGAGCATCTATTTCGCGCAGGCCATCGCGCTTACAGCGTTTGGCTTCCTTCCTAGGACTAAAGCCCAAGGAATCATCAGCCTCTCATCATTCCTGAATTCATAACCCTAGATCGAATACTTGAAATTATTGCATGAATCGTCGTGGCCTTCACCATATTCGGTTGCAGGTCGTCCTAGACGCCTAGAGTGTTTATACGTGCATTTATCGCTAGATTCAACTTAATCTTGTAGTTATATTACTACGTACATGTCATATGCACATGTTTCAAGCGGACGTGAGCGACTACGTCCACACGCTGGGGGCTGGTAGCAGAAAAGAAGAACGTAGATCATGTCAACATCGAGTACACTCGCCATGTATCCATGGAACTTGCGCAACCCCAATCTGATATTCTCGCAGCGCATCGTCTGGGCCAGTAGACTGACACGAAGGACCCCCTCCATGGTTCCAACATCTGAAGGCGGAAGAAGGCATAGAGATCATCACAGCGATCTTTACAGCTTCTGGGTGATTCTCAGTCTCATCTTCTGTGGGCTTTTCGGATGCCGCTGATCTATGATGAGTGCGTGAGCGTCGCCGTGGCCACATATGGAAGTTAAAAGGATGTGCGAGAAGGAATGCAAATCGTCTTCGCGGAGGTAAGGGCGAAGAAGGCTGGGAATCATCGGGAGGAGGCCGTGCCGCAGTAGAATGATCTGCAGGTACTTCTGACTCAGCTACTGCAAATTGACGTGCAGACCGAGAGCAGCACGCGTGGATGAGAGATACGTATACAGGCTGTTGAAAGCGATTATCAGACACAAAAGGCAACAGAACACTGGTGCATACCTGAATACTCGACCATTCAAACTGACCCGCACCCAAGACTTCCTTGGTCGATGCAGGAGGGCGGCTCAGCCAAGCATCCCACAAAACCGGAGGTACCAACTTCCTTCGTCGACCGCCCCTTCCGTCCAGCTGCTCTGTCGTATCCCAAGATGTACCGGGAAACGCGCCAGACCGACAACGAACAAAACAGCACGAAATGATGATGAACAGGGAAACAACTGATATGAGGAGAAAGCCAAAGGAATAGGCTGAAATCGCAACGCCGGGCGATGAGCTGGAGCTGGAGCGGATGTCTGTGGGTGTGGAAGTGACAGACGTGGAAGAAGACATAAGATAGGGAACCCAGACCAAACACGAATTCAATTCTCTGTACTCACGATTTACTAAGACAGGGCGTCTCAGACCTTTGTATGCACTAGCTTATAAGCTGATCATGACACATGCATCTGTCCCCCGAAGTTCGTCAACCACCACTGTATAATACGTCGCTTAGTAATAAGAATGTCGGCACTGATGCGCTCCCCACCGGCAATATTTATTTGTACCAAAACAATATCCTTTTCGTGTATTTGGACAGATTAATGCACCATACAAGGACTGAATAGAACGCGTAGACCCATGTACTGCTTGACTTCTGTCAAATGACACACTCAATCCTTCGTATTGTCTGGGCAGTGAAGGCAATAGAACTGCTACTTAAAATTAATACAAGGCTCCAGTAAGAGAACGGTGGACACAACCAACAACTATGTCACGATAAGAAGAGCGATTAATCGGTACTTACAGACAAATACTCACCAATACATGGGGCGTGATATTGTGGTTTGCGGGTTTATGCATCTGGTTTTGCTGTCGTAAGGAGACATTTCTTGGGCCTGGGTTTTACACCATTCTTCTTGGCTGCAACTCTTGCTTTTGCCCTTTGTTCTTTTGCAGCTTTCATATCTTTGGGTGCAGTGGTGCGGAGTTGTTTGATGTGAGTGGGAATCAAGCATTTCGGAGAATTGGGCTGGATTGGAGGCACAAGCCAAGGCGCGCTGATTACAGGTACAGATTGAAGCATATCGCCAAAAATCGGCAAATACGGGGCATCATCCTATTGAAGGCATCAGAAGGAAGGATCCTGACATCTGAAACACTTACATGAACGGCTATTACGGCCGCTCTTCTTAGACCAAGCGCCTGCGCGAGTGCGGACTCTGAGCCCTTCGGTAGGACGATCAATTTCAGGGGCTGTCGAGCTTCTAGAGGGTTAGATCCGGGGCGCGTAGAGTTGCATCCTGCCACAAGGTGAGGGATGTGATCCAATAAGATCGGAGGATTAACGTCGGCATGGCACACAAAGACCGCAGAAATGGGAGAAATGTCGGGGACTACTGGATTGGCATGAGAGGTGGTAGTGAGTGTAACCGAATGTCGGACAGACTTCAACTGCGATTCAAGTCTCCTTGTCACTTCGTTGATACCGATAGTCATGTGGCCCGACGGAGCAAGTTTACTAACGGCCAGAGATGGCGAAGGAGTGGAACCCACGGCACATGCAGAGGGTTTTGAACATACTATCGAGTCTGAGCTCGGGTTTGTCCCTTCCACTGGATCTGCAATTTCCGATCGGGGTAGAGCTTTCCTAGCGTATGCCTTGAAAGATCTTCGACTTCCGCTCCTTGCTGCACTTTCCAAAGTGGTTACGAGTGTCGCGAGGAATAAGTTTTGCGCGTTTGATGGGATTGAGGGCCTAGCTTAGGATGTTAGACACGTTGTACGTTGGAAGGGACCAAAACAAACCATTGTATTCGGAATGGATTTTCAAGGACACTTTTATAAACGTCTTTTCGCTCTGCGGTTGCCCGTGCCTTTACACGATTTGACGCATGAGTGTAGCTCCGAGCTGCTTTATCCGACATTGGTCCTAAAGGCAGTTTACAATACTTACGTGACAATGGTTGTTTGGCTCTCTATCAATAGGGTTCTGCCAAACAAGCTCGTGCAACCAACACAATATGATATACAAAATCTGATCATCCGCTCTCGCGACAGAAGCAGACCCAGGCTTCGAGTTGAACAGAGATGACCCTTACTACGTGCTGGACACGATGTGATCGAGTGGAAAGTATCGGACGTATCAGAATGAATGGGATATCTGTTGTAAGTAATACTTCACGATTCTCATATTAAAATTTCATGGTTGTAGGTGAAACCGAGCAGTGACGTATCACAAAATCATCAAATTGAGTCTGAGATGCCCTACACATGCAAGTACTCGTGAAATTCCATGTTATTCGGACAAGCTAGAACGGGAGACGTTCCGCTGAAAAGCATTGGTGCACTAGTTCAAAATGTACTATCAGTGATTTCCTGTGAACGCTATCCTCTGTCCTGTTTCGGCCACGTTAGCACCGCTTCACAACATAATTCTCGTTGTGAACTTTTCGGATGGTACTATCTTGCCCGACTTTAAAGTTAGCGTCTGTCATCTCCCTACCTCTTCCATTGTCAAAGAATGATGTTGGACACTCCATGCATGATTAATGGAACCCAGCCACACAACGCATCAGTGCTACTGGGTCGCACTCGCGGGGTCCAATGAGGGGAGGCTGCACCGTTGTAGGCTATGCTAAATGTCGAAACCTACAGGTCAATAAACAAGGATTCAAAAGAAAAAGTGTCGATGCCGTTCCATGGAAACATTTTGTAAGAGATGAAAACGCATTTACCTGTAGCGAGATCTGAAGTGTGCTCATAGCAATTGACGTTCCCCGGATCTTGCGATATTTCTTTGGGTACGACTACCGTTACGGGTACTTGAATATAGCACGGGCCGTAGGTTTATCGTACTTATTATGGCATAGATAACATATTTTTCACGTCTAGCGTTCGTCCCTTGAACTCGACATGCAGCCATATCTCCCTTGCATCAATGTCAGTACGTTGGAATACGTGGAGGGCGTTGTTCGCACGTGCCCCGAGTGTTTCACAACTGCCCCTGTCAGAATTTCTCGGATGCCATTCATCAAATATACCTTGTCTCATATATTTTACAACCAGAGCCACGGCAATCATCGTTCACCGAATGCTAGCATGTCGAGCTATTTTCTACCACTAGGCAAGTGCCTTTGGACTTTCTTTTACCAAAGGATGATCATAGGTAAGATTCCATTATATTTCATGTCGGCATTTACTTCTCCTACACGGCGATACGTTTTAACGTTTGCTAGCCTCACTGCCACCCTGAGCTCTTTCTGCATATCGCAACGTTAGGATAACCTCACAACGTAGTCTGGCAGGCGCATTTATGGATATAAAGCTCGAGAACACACTCCATCATACCCAGTCATTCTTCCAGCCTCAGAATCCTTACACAAGACATGCCTGGCTTAAATTCATCTGTTCGGCGCTTTGATCGCACCAACATCCCAGAAGATGTCTGGGGTGCTCTGCGGGACAGGGACAACGCTGCTCGCGCAAATGTGATCCTTCCACATGCCGAAAAGGTTTCCAGTCACCAAGAGTTCTTATCCGGTTCCGAGCAGCTTTGGCTGGTCTACTCGGAGCCTGCAACTTCTGACATCAGATTTATACTATCCTGCACGGAGGGACCATTGGGCAAATACCCTATTTTTATTATTCCCGTAGCCCCCATTCAATTGGCTTCTGAACTCCTCCAAGGCCCCATGGAGGCGTTCTGCGAGGCGCTTCTGAACGAGGCTGACTTCAGAAGGCAGAGGGTCTTTTCTGTCTTTTCTGTTGAACCAGTCTCCAGAGCTTTCGCTAGCGCATGGGAGAAAATCGCAGAGATCAAGTGCATTAATAAACCATACTACGATGCATTTTTTTCGGCGTGTACTCCTGGGACGTTGGTCCGCAATGGCCCTCAACCAGTGGATGAGGTCATTGAGCTACGTCTTGCTGTGCCACAGGATGCCGACAAGATTTCTATCTTGTGTGAAAATTTTTCCACAACTTCGGTATGTCCGCTGCACCACTCCCTTTTAAGCGGACATTCATTGATGAAAATCTGTAGGATCCATTCATTCTCTCTTCCGAACAAGCTGATAAAGAGGCTAGGCTCATGATTGAAAACGAGCAAGTCTGGGTATACGAGATCAAAGAGGGAGATGGAGAAACTGATATCGCGAGTATTGTCGCTGCCACGCGGCAGTCACACACTGTTGCTGCCATCACAAAGGTCTACACGCCAGAGAAGTGGCAGCGTAAAGGATGTGCTAGAAGGTTGGTTCTCCGTGTCTGCAGAGAGTACGAACTATCATCTATGAGATTGTACTGTGATGCTAACTTCTGCTTGACTAGGTTGTTGAAGACGCATGAGCAAGTTGTGTTATACGTTGGTGCCAATAATTCCGGAGCTCAGAAGTTGTACGATCGAGTGGGCTTCCAAGCGACTTCTGGACCTGAGCGTTGGCTTGAGATAGGTTTTGATAGAGCCGAAGTCGAACTCGGTCACTGGTAGACTCGTAAGCAGTCTGGACTACGTCTTTGAGATGTTAAATATTTGAGGTAGTCGGTAGATTTTAGTATATTCTGATTTGCTCTGCTTGTTTCCTAGATCTTGTCTAGCATAGCCCCTTTGTCTACCTGTCCCCACAAGTACTGTATTCTCTATATATGTCGTTAGCGTTTTGACTAGTGTACACAAATTGTTTATATGGATCTTGAAGCTTGAAGCTTGAAGCTTAATATTTTGATGAATTTACTGGCCAGTCTAAGACTCGCGTCGGGCACGATAGGGCGCGCTTCGCAGCGAGAAGTCAAAGGAGGATTAGTTAAAATTGGCTTCAGCGGATTCGTTGTCATTGCAAGTCTTTTCCTTCCAGAGTTTGGTTCTAATGAAATTATGTACATTGGAGCTGGCACACAATCGAATTTGTCATGGCTTTGGTGTTTAGAACACGTCATCGACATTTACAGCGCACCAGCAGGTGGGAGCGTCATGGATGTTATTTTCTCAAGGTGAATTAGATGCGAAGAGACATCGGTTGAGGACCTAGATCATTCTGCACGCATGCCCTTCATTCATAGGTCAATCGGGACGGGAGATTGTCTTCGATACACTGTACTGAAGTTTCCTTTGATGATATGCTAGACGGGTAGTAGTGTCTAGAAAAATTGTCTTGGAAACAACGATTACCCCATACAAGGTGTTAGGTCTCCTCCCGTACTAGCACTCAGATCATGGACCGAGGGTACGCAGAGACAAGTCCGGGACAGCCACCGAAATACGCAAATTCAACCAATTCAGTCAAACTGCAGGAGCAATCCAACTCGCTCTACGCTCAAAAACAAAAAGTTAGAAGGGATACACAGCAAAGTTGAGAGAAAAAGGGCGGGCTTCACACCGGCAACGAAGTATATTTTAACAGAAAATACGGACAAGCTGGGGTGCACAATGAAACTTGGAACACTAGATGCATAAGGAATTGAGTACATTGGAAGTCGAACACAACAGAAAGAAAAACGATACGATGTAGTGCTTGCTCGCAATGTGGCGCTGGGTCGAGATGACGGATGGGTTCTTCTATCCCGAACCGCCAGCACCGCTGCTCCCTTTACGAGTCCTGACAACCTTATTTCTCAACGCTCTCTCCTTCAGTTCTTTCTCTCGCTTTTCTAGATCATGCTGGTCTAGACCTCCCTAAAAGTCATCATCAACTTTGGCTGAGCACAAGTCATCAAGAAGGTAAGCATACGTCATCCCTGTCTGCATTATCCCACTTATTTCGCCTAGCTTGACCCTTGATTTTCAGCTCACCTCTGGCATTTTGCGGAAGGGGCTCGTCAGTGATTCTCAGTCTATCAACATCCATACGCGAGGACGAAGGACTACGCCTCGCCGGGCGCTTTCCTTTTCCGCCATCACCGGCTTCATCGCGAGTAACCCGTCGTCTTACAGGCGAACGAGAGGTGCTGACCCGCTTACGAGGACTTGGACTCCTGCGACGGGCGTATCTCGTCGCAGACCGTGACTGGCTCGAAGCGAGAGAGGGCGAACGCGATAGCTTACGACGCTGAAGCGGGGGACTTCTGCTATTTCTTTCTCGCCCGAATCTCCGTGGAGGCGAGCGCGAGTAACTGGGAGACCGTCTCCGTCTCCTTGGTGGCGGAGGCGACAAAGATCGAGATTCAACCGATGGCGAACGTCTGCGGCGAGGAGAAGGAGTCAAGGAGCGTCGGCGACGAGGAGGAGGTGAGCGCGTCCGGGATCTACGGGGCGGAGGGGAGCTTCGGCGGTACACAGGACTGCGAGATCTGGAACGCCTCGGAGAGCGCGAACGTCTGAGGGAAGGAGGCGGGGATCGGGAACTCCTTGCGTCAAATGGAGAGTTCGGAGATGGGGAGCGCCTGCGATGGGGCGGTGGACTACGAGATATCCTGCGACCAGGACGCTATATGGTATAAGTCTTGAAGGCTCAAACAAACACTGAATGGACTTACGCCGCCACCACGTCCACCCCAACCGTTATCTCTGCCTCGGCCACCACCTTCAAATCCGCCTCTGCCTCTGCCTCTACCCCTTCCGCGCCCGCGGCCTGTACGTTCACCTCTTTCCTGGTCTCTTATCTCGTCGAGACGGACCCTCCTGTCTCTCTCACCTATGGCACGCACGTCACCCTCGCGGGCTTTGCGCATTTCCTCTTTTTTCTCCTCCACAAACGTCTGTGGCACGCCTGCGGGATGCTCCTGAGCCTCCAGCAGTAAAGACCAGAGAGCAGTCATGAATGAGGGTGTCGATGCCGTGAGGAAACCTGTCAGGTTTATCTGCATTTTCTTTGGGTCTGGAGTCTAAAGGAAAATACAATGGAGACGGAAAAGTCTTTGACATGTAAAAGGGCTTACGGTATGATTCGGGTCGTCGAGGAGACCCATGGCATATTCGACGACCACTTCATCTTCGAAGCCAACGAGTTCTGTGACTTTTTTGGCGATCCATGGGCGTATGACGTTGAGATTTACTTTTTTGAGGTCCACCTGAGAAACGAGATAGGTATTAAATTTAGAGCACCAGACTTGGGTAGCGCACCTTTTTATCAAACTCTGATGGAAATTTCATAGACTTTAACAACTTCAACTCTTTGTCAGAGAAGCGGCGGTCCTGGTCTGCAGAAGTGCCTTTGAAAAATCCTGTTATTCAAGGCGGTGAGCAGGATCTCGGTAAAAGCACTTGGTGAAAGGAAACTTACCTGCGTCGGCCATGACTTGACCAGAGCTTGGTTGATAATTAACTCAAGAGCGAGGAGCGAATATTTGAATATTGAATGTTTACATACGAGTTTGGAAAGGACCTCCCACGTACCCGAACTCCGGCGCGGGCGCTTAGTCAGCTAGTAAGAACGTACTTTTACTAGCAAGTGACGGTCTTGGTGACTACTGCAGCTGCTGGCAACGGTCAAGCTGCTTGAAATTCCATATGATCGCTCTTGTGGCAGCTACTGATGCTACACGATTAAAACCAACCAACCATCTGCCACTGTAGGCAGTAGCCAAATCAGAGGTTAGATCTGTTGTTCGGGAATTTGCATTACCAGGCTGATTTCAACGTTGCATTTGGAGTACCTAGTAGTACGTTGGACTAGGCCGAGGGGCTCACAGCCCAGAGACTGAGCCCTCGATTTGGTATAGTCCTGACGGTTTTATTTTCCTCTGCAGCCGAATTCTAATGACACTAGAAATCAGACATATCAGCATTAATGCAATTTCAAAGCAGACCAACAGTCTAAAATTCTGTGCTGTTTTGTAATATCGCACACTCGCCATGATAATCTACTCTCGGACAGCAGTATGAAACAAGTGTTCGACATCGAACTGCCAAAAATCCAATAGTAAGCTGTCTCAGGCTTGTAGACGTTCGGTTCGGTTTCGAAGGCCTCTGACGTGCTGTAGTTGGACTGGTATATCTTTGCGATATGAAACAAGTCACTCATCAGCAGGCTTGGGTATAAAGGAGGCTCAGGCGAGCACTTCCATCTTTAACTCCTCTTCTGTGTTGCGCTCCATCCTCGCTCTCATTTTTTCGACGCCGTGCAATTCCCTCGCAGTCTTACCTCAAGCCACTTCACGCCGTCATTATGATCGACTATACGAAGGCAATTCCTTTCGTCTTCGTTCTCGCACCTATCCAGGACGCACGATACGCTACTTCTGGTATGGCCAGTCCAGCAGCATGCACCTTTTCGGCTCTCGCACAATCCTCTCCTGGTTCCAATACTCCCCACGCCCTCGACGATTCATCCAGCTCGGACGATACAACAACGACAAATCAAGATGATACCATGTTACATACCTTCTCATCTTCATTCTCGTGTCGTGTCGTCGAGCTTTTTATCATACTTATCGGTCAAATCGGTTTCCTCGTACATCAATTCCTACGAATCTCAGATGTTGTCGATGTTCTCTCCTCCTCGTTTGCGACTCTCGAGCAGACTACCGACCTCGAAATCACGAATCTCTGTGCCACGATGGAGCTTGTCAAGCAAGATGTCGATTCCGTCAAAGATCAGACTCGTTGCCATGAACAGGTAATAGCCCTCGAGGCTAGAGAATTCGCTGCCCTCATCGCTAATCAGCAACGCCAAATTGACGACCTCGGCAAACAACTCCACGAGGAACGCGAATTCTCGAGAGATATCAAGAAGATTCTCAATAAGCTTACTTCTCGTGTCTCGCGGGACAACGAGGAGCTTGACGCTTTCCACGGGCGTCTGCATGATGAACTCGCCGGTCAAATTAAGGACCAAATTAAAACGGAGCGAGATGTCATTGACCTTCGCAAGGAACTCGATGCCTTCCACGAACGCCTGCATGGCCAACTCATCTCTCAAATCAAGGACCAAATCCGAACGGAGAACGATGTTGCCGACCTTCGCAAGGATATCCCGAAGACACTTTCTCTATACCACACGAGGATCTCGGCTCTGGAATTTGCATTATCTCAAGCTAAGCTGCCTCCTTCACTTCAAGACGTTTGCGACTCCGAACCTGTACAAAGCGCTACGTTTGTGGATGCTAGCGCCATTCCACAGCGAGTTCCTCCTGAGTTTCAACATCCTCCTACACCAACGAGTGTTGCGCCGAAGCAAAGGTCAGGTATCTCAATCTCTGCTAGATCGCTTCGGTTCATTGATCGTGAATCAATCTACATTCGTATGTCCTCTCATTCATCAGTTGTGAAGTCTTATTTGACTGACAGATACTCCTGCAGAGCCATCCGCACCAGTCGGCTCAAAGGCAGCTGGAGCCCCCATCAAGTTCACCACCCCGAAGGCACTTATGACGGTTGATTCCGTCAGGCGTCCGGTTACTGTCAAGTCTTCGGTCTCTAGGGTCCTGTCGAGCTCGAAGATCCCCACTCCTGGCACGAGGGTGTCATCTGCACCTAAAGGGGTCCTCTTGAAGAATCCCCCGTCCAAAGGTAAGGAGTTCTTGCTGTTACAGTTGACGATTCTAAAGACAAGGCATGCATAGCATCTTGTGATAACCGTCCCCACCGAGAGTCTGCGACTCGTGGCAGTGCCACCGTGGGCAGGGTGCAGGAGCCTAGAGTTCCTTCTCTCAAGAAGAGCGGCAGTGCTGTCAAGCACAACGCAAAGGTGCATAGACCTCTGAAGAAGAAGAACAGTACCGCCAAGGGCAGGGCGCGGGAACTTAGTCAGTGCTCTTCTCCTTACTCCACTCCTTTCGTCCTCACCCACCCACTCTTTAGGTAACAACCTGGTGTTGCCCCCAACCTCGTCTCCAGTCACTCCCGCTACCAAATTGTGTGCCCCGGACTCGACGTCCCGGCCCGATGACGCATCACATGGTATTGCTGGTCGACCCCGGACCCTGTCGTCATCGCCATCCTTGGAAGTTCTGGATGTTGCTGTGCAACTGTACTCGTTGGGCGATCTACGTGATCCGTTGCCTTCTCTAGATTCGATGTCTTGGCTCGACGCCGCATTGGATAGTGTTGCCAGTCAACCCCTGTCATCGTCATCGTCTTTGGAAGCTCTGGATGCTGCTGTGCAGTGTCACTCGCTGGGCGATCTAAATGACCCGTTGCCTTCCTTGGACTCGATGTCCTGGCTTGATGAATGCCACGAAGTTTCAGGTCAACCTCTTCGCCCACCGTCCTCCACGGAAGCTTGGGATGCCGCTGTGCCGATTTTATCGCTGGACGAATTGTGCGGGACGATGCCCTCGTTGGACTCGATGTCCTTCCTCGACAATGACGTTCTTCTTGTCCCTCCCTTCAAGAGTATATATTCTTACCATTTTCTGGAAGTGTTGTGATTGAAATGTTTCCCCGCAGATCTTGACCGGAATAAGGCACGAAGCATCAATTGTCACCGAGAACCTCTCCACCCGTCACCTTCCATGACAGCTTTGAATACTGCTGTGCAGCTTTCATCGCTGGATAACTTGTGCGAGACGATGCCTTCGTTGGACTCGATGTCCTTCCTTGACGACGATGCTCTGACGGTCCCTCCCTTCAAGTGTACGTGTTTTTGTACTTTCCCTTTGGATGTATCTTTGATTCGAACGTTCCATAGCCCTTCTCTGGAGCAAGCCTTGAAGCCTACGTGCTTGTTTGGCGTCTCTTGGTATCCTGCATACTTGAGCGCTGTATTCCCCACACCGATATATCCCATCCACGGTTTCACCGTTAGTTGTATACCCCTCTCATTTACCTCCATTCCTGAGTTGCATCCTATTTTTTTCTATTCTATATACCATTTCTTCTCGTATCGTTCCATTTGCTTGCTCTCCGTCTTTCTATCTATCTCTCATTTCCCCTGTACATGTTGTGGCTGTTTCTTCCCTGTAGTATTTCTTTCTCTTTATAGTATCCTCTATCTCTACGTATACGATTTCCTTTCTACTTTTTATATCATTTTCCTCGTTCTATGATATCGTAGTCCAATATAATACATTCCTACTGGAAACTGTGACCGTGCATTACGAGACGCGTCGGCTTTTCAAAAGTCTCTCACGTGTCAAGCTTCCAGGTTGGCATGCTTTTCCCGCGAACTTCATGATAACATTCAGATTCACATATGCTGCTAACATTCTCGTGCCACTACGGGCGATTTTTGCATTCCCTGGGCTATAGCTATGACTCGGCTCTGAGTCACGATCATAGTCAGAACTTCAGAAGAATTTCCCCATGCGTGATGAGTCGAGTCCAGTAGCTTGTCACTACGTGGTGACACGACTCCATTTAGCACTTCGAGTTAGCGCCGTCGTGTATGATAAGGCTACTAGTAAAGCCTATCGCCGATTCCGATATTGTTTATCACTCCTACTAGGCCTCAATTTCTACCATACGTCCAGTTTCTCCATTTATGCCGATGAAGCATGGCATGGCTGCCCAATACCACAAGTTGTATGACTTATTCATGTCAGGGAGGGATAGAATATCCAGCAGTGATTCTGGCACGTCCGAGAACGGTGGATTCCGAGACCCCGCGGGCTTGCGCAGAGCAGCTTCTCGCAGTTTCTTTCTCCCCCACTCATTACGGACCGAAGTAAGATGAACGTGCGAGTGTGGAGGACGTGGTGAAGTAGGTGGAGTTTCCTTGTTGGTCATAGCACCTTCTGATCAGATCGAAAGGTTGAAACCGAGAGTCAACCATCCTGCTATAAGGCGCAGCATGTCTTGATCCTGAATACCAGTTCCCTCCTCCTTATAATTCAGGCTCCACGTCACGAAGAACATGCCTCAATCGCCACGTCTAAATCCGATTGAATCAAAGCCTGAGCAAGAGGGCGGGAACGCTGGATCGGAAGGTCGTGTTGGATTCAGAGGCCTTTTTGAAAATAAATTCATGTGAGCGGTCTGGAGATATGATGTGGATATCAATCATAGGATACATTTGTGGCGCAGACTTGGTATATCGTTGTTCTCGACTCTTGGAGGATTCGTGAGTTATTTGTTACAAGATAGACGACCGTCGGTAACGCCGTGCCTTCAACCTCGTCACGTATATCTAACAGCTCTTTGGCTACGATCAGGTGAGTTAGGAAATGTCTTCTTATAGTGGTAGGTAGACGTCTAACTGCGCATCAGGGAGTCGTGAGCAACGTGCTCGCCATTGAGTCTTTTGGAGCGAAGTTCCCGGCGATTTACATGAATGCAACACTGAAGGTAAGGGCAATATTCCAATAGATATTCAATGTGCCTGTCTGAGTTACACAACTTTTAGGGATGGTTTGTCTCCACGCTTTTACTCGGTAAGTCAATGTGGCATGCTGCAAACGTCCGTTAGCTGATTCACATTTCAGCTGCCTGGTTCGGAGCTATTGTGAATGGCCCCGTCTGTGACAAAGTGAGACATATCATTTGGCGAGATAGGACAAACTGTGATCGACTATGGCTCAGATCGGGAGAAAGGTAGACATAATATGCAATGTTGTGATCTTTCTTCTTGGTAGTTCACTCCAAGCGGGTGCTACATCTCCCGGTAAGTTCTATCCCGTTCACACTTATCAGCCTTGCTGAAGATTCTTTTTATAGTTTATCTGTTCGCCGGTCGCGTTGTTGCCGGATTGGCAATCGGTTCTCTGACGCACGTCGTCCCGATGTATCTTGCTGAGATATCTAGTGCCAAAATTCGTGGATCTTTAGTTTCTCTGCAACAACTCTCTATCACATTTGGGGTGAGGAAAACATCCAGCACTGAGTTTATGAATTTGATACCACAAAAAGTAGATTCTTGTTAGTTGTGGGTAGCAGTCAACTTTCATATATCTGTATGCGCTCACTTCCGGAAGACTGGCTTGCATATGGCACATCACATATCGGGGGAACTCGATGTGCCCCTCAAATATCATACACCGGGGCGCTTTTGAATGGCAGACCTACGTTCGATCCTTACACTGATGTCCCTCCTGGCGGCTGCACTGGTCAAACTCAAGCGTCGTGGAGAATTCCGCTTGCGTTCCAAATATTCCCTGCTTTGGTGCGTTGGCTATCTTCTGCCTCCCACTCATACCCACGGAAGCGCAGTGTCTTGGCATTGGCATGCTCTTCATGCCATACTCGCCCCGTTGGCTCGTTGAGCAAGGTCGCGAGGAGGAGGCTCTGGAGGAGCTGTCGCGTCTTCGCCGGAAGCCCGCTGACAATCATTCGGTTCGCATTGAATTCCTGGAGATCATGGCTGAAGTTCGTTTTGCAAGAGAGGTCATGAAGGCGGCATATCCTAATGCGGGGCCAGTCAGGCAGATAATCAATAAATACTTGGTATTGATTTCTAGCTGGCCAAAGTCCAAGCGTATCATTGTTGGTTGCCTTACTATGATGTTCCAACAATTTATGGTGGGTTTTCAAATCAGTCTTTCTTATCATTTGGTGATTTGTGGTTTGCCAGGGTATAAACGTAAGTCGTGGCACATCCTTCTGGAACTAACGTCGCTTACTTTACTGAAGGCTATCATTTATTACGCGCCTACGAGTAAGCTTCACGAAAGATTAGAATGATTGACCTCGGGGTTGACTCTTATCTGCAGTTTTCGGCCAACTGGGCCTTGACCCAAACACTACCTCCCTGTTTGCCACTGGTGTTTATGGAATTGTAAACGTGAGTCCACAGTATGGACAATGTCACATATACTCCTAAATTATTATTATTCAAAGATGCTCGCTACTTTACCCGCTATTGTTTTGCTTGATAGTGTGGGCAGGCGGCCTTTGTTGATTTCTGGTGCCGCTGGATGTTTTACTTGCCTGGCAATTGTGGGTTCTCTTGTTACCGTTTACGGCAAGGACTGGCCAGCACATGCAGTAGCGGCTCGCACCGCCATTGGTAAGTGCACTATGATATAATTACCTACAGAACATGTTAAACTATCTTACAGTCTTCGTGTTTATCTACGATGTCAATTTCTCTTACTCGTGGGCCCCGATTGGATGGGGTGAGTGGCTCGTTTCACCTTCTTCAAGAATTTAATGCATTCGCCAGTAATTCCCAGCGAGATCTTCCCGTTGCACCTCCGGTCCACTGGCATCTCCATTACTACATCCACCACGTGGTTATCGAACTTGTGCGCGATTTGATCACCCGCTGTCTTTTTGGTATTGATGTGCTTTAGTGTCGTTGGGCTCGTTACGCCAATAATGTTGGATGTGGGGGGGATGGCGTACTTTATCTTTGCCGGATTTTCTCTTGCCGCGTTACTCTCAGTTCGTACGTCAAACCCCACAATCGTGTTAAATGATAGGCTCAACCCGCTTTACAGTATTCTTCTTCCCAGAGACCAAGGGTCGGGTATGTTTTTTACGCGCACATATCTTGTCGAACATAACTGACAAATGTTATACAGACCTTGGAAGAAACGGATGCTGAGTTTGGTGATAATGCTACTAATAGGGAGCGAGAACACATGGAGCGTATTTGTCGGGAGCTTGGACTGCCCGTCCGGGCGCTTTTGAATGCATAGTAATAAAATTTTGGGCTGGCCTAGGTCATGTTTCCATTGAGTCGATTCATCTAACATGTGCTCCTTTTCCCCCTTTCTACCCTCAACATCATGGCCTCATCATCTTGAAGTATTTGTATTTTACAGTAGAATGTCGGGGACTAGCGCGGCCGAGCGCCATTACATTCAGTAATATAATAATATTTTACTGATGCCCTTCCAAGTGCATAATTCAACTAGGTTGTCATAGGGAAGAGTGATGTATAGATACATATTTGCAATTGTCACCAATTCGTACGTCCCTCCTCACTAAGCTATGTACCTGAACATAGGCGCCTGCAGAAGGTGTCAGCGGAGATTTATTCAGAGACGGATAGTGTTCACCTTATCCGCCAATTTGCTTGTATCCACATTAGCACCTGGTTCTGGACGCCCATACTCGCGATCGCGTTTCGCATTATCATACATGTATGACACCCACAGCACTAGCGCGCAAACAGTAGCAAACGCCTCGAGGCCGCATGATATAGCGAAGCCGGAGCTGCACCAGCGACAATCAATTAACACATGCATACACAGGGCGAGGGGAGAAGGGTGGGACGCACATGTACCTCGGGCCGTCCGTCGAAGGGTATATGTGCGAGCCGAGGATACTCCCGCATTGCCCAATCGCCATGAACATCGGGATGCCCGTCGCTTTCTTGGTCTCAGAGCCGAGATTGTGTGCAACTGTTGAAAACATGAGCTGTTGTAAGGAGAAGCGTGATTGAGTGATAAAGAGCGTACACCATGCAATGATTAAGCCAATGGCAGTATATGTCCCGCTCGTGATGCAGAACACGGCGAAGTATCGCACGTGGACATTGTTGGGGACTGTAAGCAAAAGAAGGTAGCCTGAAATGACACATGAGGGATACTTTGAACATAAATCAAACTATGTGCCACGTACCAATAGTACCGACAGCACATGCACCTGCAACCGCTAAGCCACGGTTCTGCATGCGATCGGATGTGTAGGATGTCATACAGAGGACGATGGCAGCCACTGCATATGGCGGTACTGTGAGTAACTGGGCGAGCGCGTTGGCTGGAAAGAAAATGTCAACAAAGAATACCTTCATCAGACCACAAGGTAATACACACTGTATCCAAAAGTCGTGATGATCGTTGGCAAAAATGCCGAAATGCTTGCCAGAGCGCAGTTCACACCAAAGTAAATCATTCCACCGGTGTATATACGCCAATCTAGAAGAGCTATCATGATGTGTTCTAGGGTAGGACAATTCTATGAGCCCTCGCTGCGTAGTGTGAGGACGGGGAATTGGCTTGCCTTTGTTGATCACAGCACCAATATCCGCGCTCGTGCCCCTGTTCATGCGCTCCATTGCAATTTCTCTTTCTCTCGCATTCAAGTATCTAGTATTCTCTGGTCGGTCAGGGAGCGCGAAGAAAGTCAGAACACCAAGAAGAAGAGCCGGGATTCCCTGGGAACAACCGAATTGTTAGCCAATAAGTCTACAAGGGACAAAGCACATCACAAAACGGAAATAACCCTGACAGGTGTTTTATAGCGTTCTGGAAAAGCGCTAGATAGTACCACTAGCATGCCTGCCTCCTAGGGGGAAAGTGCGATGCAAGAGAGGCTAGCACAGCAAACATTGCGCGGTATGGTCCAGGCAGACAGTATTGGTATAGCAATCCTCTTCCTCATCTCAAAGGCCAGGGAGACTTGAAACATCAGCCGAAAATGACAAGACCCCAGAATGTAAAACACCATGACACCCAGCCAGATAAATGCCAGCGGATCAACATCTTAAAATACCACTCGTCCCTTCACCAAACATAGAACACTGGTACTAACCTCAATAAGAAACAGGACTTTCCAGTCCCACTCTCCTCCTACGCCAACGATATACGGTCCGTACCCCACTTGCTGCACACCGAACGCGATAAGCCCACCGAAAGCACCTGCAACCGCCGCAAAACCAAACCAGTATGCCATGCGCAGGCCCATTTCGGTGCGAGTGTAGAAGAACGCTTGTATGGTTGTGTTCAGAGTCCTGTTTCTCCACGGGTTTATTGAGTGATGCATGACTTACAAAAATAAAGTGGAATTGCAGGGCCAAAGCCAGCTTCAAATATGCCAAGACAAACGCGGGCGGCTATGAGACTTCCAAAGTTGAATGTCGTTGCCTGCAGAAGAAATAGCATGCATCATGAGCAATAGTTCGGGCTCAAAATTGGCAATAAAGAAGATAAAGACGCTGCAAAATGGTTGAATGTGAAAGGTAGGTATTCAAACAGGGTAGTCGGAAATGTCTATTTGATCTGCAGGTAAAACAAATCAAACATCATCAAGTCATCAGCACACGTCACTGAATTTACGGCAGAAATTGGCCGCTCTGACGCGCTGGTAAATTACTAGTGTTGATAGATAGGTCACAGGAGGAATTTTTCATGAACAAGACGTTCCTAGTAGCTAAGGAATGATTTTAAGAAGAGACAGAATGTGCACATGAAGATGAGCAGCAGTATGACTCGCCATTAACGTGGAACATATACCCCATCCAACAGCCGCGCACGCTATCCAGTAGGATGGCGGAAACAACTTTGAGGTTATCGTTGCAGGCACTTGAAAGATAATCTGGGAGGTAATAAATAAACACTAGGGCGAGAAACTATAGCTGTATTACTCACATACGAAAAGAAAAATGCCGAGTTGACCCAATTATACAGTGTACCAGTAGGGTCGCCACCAAGGTTCTCCTCAGTCAGTCCCTGGAGGCGTGCATTTCCAAGATTCGTGCGATCAAGATCTGATTCACCGTCAGTACAACATGTCAGCCGGCTCTCATGGTGAAACTTCACCCACAAGCAAAGAGATAGAGCAGGCATGTTATGGGCAGAATCCTACGGTCAAGCTTGCGCACGAGCCTCTTCTCTTCATCGGACGTAGTGATGGGATTATTGCCGCCAGCGTCACTTGTTCTGGTTTCCCTCTCATCGGAAGACGGGTGTTTTTCTTCGTCAAACATAGTAGACCGAGGTGACTCGCGCACGTGAGCGAAGTACGTAGCGAGCTACTTCGCGATATTAAAGATGCTGACCGAGCGCTCGCACAAGCAAGAGAACAAGAGGCACATTAGATCCGAAGATTTTGAACGTTTATAATGAAATGCACAAGTCAGGTGGACTGCCATGTCATCGGCTGCTAGCTGTTTCTGTACCACGGTAATTCAAACAAAATGGAGGCGCTGCAATGATGCCAGCTGATGAGAAGAAATCTCACGCGAAATCGGAATAAATTTACATAACTTGCCGCTGGGCTCTGGCCCCCACATCAAAGAACTATTCCTGGGCACTATCCCCACAGGGTAATCTTTGTCGGCGAGGCATGGGCGCACTGGCTGCTACACCACCGACCAGCTTCGGGGTCCTTCCGGCTCCTGCGGATATGCTGTCATGCGAGTTTGAACGCGACGTGCATCGAACTGTCCAGTCGTTTAAATTTCAAACTCGAGTAGTGATAGTACAACGTAGAGGTCACAAGTACAAGTACAACGATCCGAAGAAGCCTTACTTATGCCAATGGGTACGTATTGCGTAGAGTCACGACACTCATCCAAGGCGATATAGTGTAGTGGTTATCACTCGGGATTCTGACAAGGGCTGATTTCCCGAAACCCAGGTTCGAGCCCTGGTATCGCCTTCACTTTTTACCTTTTTCATTCGCATTGAACGATGATCAGCTTGAGGAGGGCCTTCGACGCGCGGTAGCGACCCAACCGTCAACGACTCCCACAACATTTTTCAAAGTCTTTATATTGTCACCCTCTGCGATAGGCAATCTTCGGCATGAGAAGATGCTCTAGTACGTCATCATATGCAAGGTTGGAACTATTGCAGCATGTTCTTCTATTATGCCGCTTTGCCATCGACATGCAGCATGACCTGAACCGTTTGAACCCCCATCTGACTCTGAGTCTTACCTGAATCTCATCCACACTCCCCTCCCGTCTTTCACCACTCATTGTCCACCACGCAGCCCCGGGCCATTCTCGATCCTTGTCGTTTTGCTTCATCGCACTATCATGCCCGGTACCTTAGAAGGCCGGTATATCAAACTTGAACGTGATTCGCTTCATACCACCTCCGTCTCTGTTTCGTGATCCTCACATTGTCTACAGTCATCAGCGGGAGAAATCTTAAAGTTCCCTCCCAGCGCATTCCCGCAGGCCATCGATCTCGACTCGAGCAGGCGCTGGAATTCAGCCATCGGAGTCTTATTATCCGACGAATCTACAGCGTGGGCCGATACTGTGACCTTGTACAAGTTCATCGAGACTTTCAAACACAAGTCGAGGACTGATCTTTGGTCTCTAGATCATTAGATACGTCACTTGCATTATCGGTGGAGATCAGGACCTCCTTCGAGCTCGATCGGATGCTGAGCAATGGAGAAGTCGTTGGAAAACTTGAAACATCATGGGATGCGCTGCTCGATAATCGAAGTGAGCCTTTCAGTGAGTGACCTTCTCACTCATGCACACATACTCATATCTCGTAGATATTTCCTTCCCGTCCGTTCTTAGTGTTCACCCTTCCCTCACGCTGAAGGCCACTGTTCTACTTGATAGCGACATTCCGGACACCGCACTGCTTAACGTGAATGCTATCAACCTCGACTGGTTTGGCCTTGTGTTGACAGGACACCTCCTGCAGTCCGTCGGTGAATGTGAGATTGCTCGGAACACAGATGCGGGCCACGAACGATTTGCCACACACATCATAAGCAACACGGTCTCTCACCTGAACGATGCCGTACAACATTTTCAGTCAGTCCTGGACCAATGTCCGGTCGGCCATCTTGACCGTGCAGCAGCTTTCACTAACCTTGCGTGGGCCCGCCTTCAGGGCTACATTCAAAACGACTCTCAAGACATAGACTCTATCACTTCTTTATTTCGCCCTTGCATTGCGTCCGCACGGCCACCCCGACCATCCATTATCCATCCATCACCTCCTTCAAGCTTTGATTTGGTGCTACAGCGAGGAGGGCACCACCGTTTACATCCAGGAATCTGCGCAACTGTCCTGCAAGTTATTACCCCTCTGTCCAGAGGGCACTTTCTTTCATAGCATTGCGGCAGGGGCAAATGGCATCGATTATGTGATTCGTGCATGCAACAATCTTCCAACCGACGCATCTGATGAAGGCATCCACTTTCGACAAGTCGTGCTCGACCTCTGTACTCTGAGCAGCGAACACCGTCCAAGAGCCCTCCAAGAGCTTGCACAGGCAGTAGAAGGACGCTTCCAAGAACGCGGCAGCATTGATGACCTAGACGAGTGTATACAGCTTCGTCGTGGAGCTGTTTCTGTGTGTCCCCAGGGACATCCTGGACACTATACGTACCTGAATAACTTGGCTTTGTCACTCGGTTACCGCTTCAATCATCAAGGCAACTCTCATGACCTCAACGAGGCCATCTCTTTGTACGAAGAAGGGCTGCGCCTGTGCCCCGTTGGGAATACATATCGTAATTTCTCATTGGACAACCTAGGACTTGCCCTCCGCACCCGTTTCAATCAACACAGTGATGTTAACGACATCATGAGAGCCATCAACCTCCATCGCGAGGCACTGACGTCGTGCCCGCCTGGGAATCCATGTCGTGAGACCACGCTCCACAACCTTGCTCTCGCGCTCCACGACAGATATGCCAAATTAGATGCCAGCGAGGATCTCGACGAGGCCATCGACCTGTACCGGGAATCACTTCAGTTACAGCAGCATGGACATCCCAGTCGCCATACAACTCTTGACAATTTGAGCTCGGCGCTCCGTTATCGTTTCACGCAAACTCAGAGGAATGGAGATGTCGAGGAGGCCATTCGACTGTGCCAGGAGTCGTTGGAGACCTTGTCTTCACTGCACCCGGATAGATATTTCAGCTACATGGTGTTGCAGGAAGCCTATCTGTCTCGTTACCGAGTGCAATACGACCTTGCCGATTTGTCGCTCGCTGTGGAGAACTTCAGACTTGCATCACGTCACCCCACCCAAGGATTTCCGCACCGCATCAGGGAGGCTATAGACTGGGCTCACCAAGCTGAGGTTTATCGACACGACTCTGCTCTCGAAGCATACCGAATCTGCTTGGAGCTTTACGACAATCACGTGATGACACGATCAACGATCATCTCACGGCGTGAGGCTGCAACCGCTTTTCGCGGTGCACAGTCACTGCCAGTAGATGCAGCCTCATGTTCCATACGTCGCGAGGATCTGCAACAAGCAGTCGAACTCCTGGAGCAGGGTCGTGGCCAGCAGTGGTCGCTGGCCTCTCGACTCCGGACTCCGTTGGAAGACCTCGAGGTCACAAATTCCAACTTTGCTCACAAGTTCTTGGAGCTCAGCAATAGTCTTTCTGATGCTCAGGGTTCTGCCGGAAGCGCTGACCGAGTTGCTGCTGATCTAGCAGCAACTCAGTACAGGAGACTTCAGGAGAAGTGGGGAGCTGCAGTAGCTGAAATTCGCAATATCCCAGGTTTCTCGCGATTCCTGCTCCCCCCGTCGTATACAGAATTGCAAGCGGCAGCACGTCATGGACCAGTCATCATTCTTGTTGCGAGTCAATACTCGTGCAGCGCCATCATTGTCCCAACCTCGGGAGAACCACACCACGTTCTCTTCCCGCGCATCACTCTCGCACATCTGGAGAGGCTCAAGAGCGACTTTGCCAGGGAGATACGACTTGCATCTTTTATGCGACTAGAGGAGACGAGGAAGGAATTGCAAGTCCTCCTGAGGACAGTATGGGACGAGATCATGCTTCCCATCCTCATCGTCCTCCAGCGGGATCTCAGAGTGACGAGCCGGTCTCGAATCTGGCTATGTCCAACTGCAACCTTCACTTCTATTTCTCTCCACGCAGCTCACCCCTTTCGAACGAAGGCGGACGGACGTGGGAGGGAACTATGCCTGGAGGACGTTTATATCTGTTCTTATACGCCGACACTTTCAGCTCTGATCAGATCTAGACAGACGATGAAGACACGTGTAACTACTCCGTCCTTTGCTGCAATCGGACAAAGTGTACCGGGTGCGGGGCAAGGCGGGGCGCTCTTGACTATCGACAGCGAGCTCGAGCTCGTCTGCAAGCTCGTCCCTACGACGGCCAAAACTACCACTCTCTCTGGCGATGACGCCACGCGAGCAGGTGCACTCGACGCTTTGCGACGCAACACCTGGGTGCACCTCGCCTGTCATGGGAAACAGGACCGCGAACAGCCTTACTATTCACGTTTCGCCATGAGAGACGAACCTCTGACGCTGCTCGATATCATGGAGAACGACACCCCGCAAGCAGAGTTCGCATTCTTGTCGGCGTGTCATACCGCCGTTGGCGACGAGGAGACACCTGACGAAGTGATCCACCTCGCAGCTGGACTGCAGTTTTCTGGATTCAAGAGCGTCATTGGCACGCTGTGGGTGGTGGACGACGCTGTCACAAAACACGTCGTCGAAGCTTTCTATGAGAATATGTTCAAGGATGGTGCGATGGACTGCACGAAGGCGGCCTGGGCACTGAACCGTGCTACATGCTCGGTGAAGACGAAAGTGCCACTCGAGCAGAGGATGGTTTTCATACATATTGGCGTGTAGTTTTATGTCGCATTGCTTTAATCTGGTACGGTTTTACCAGTTGTTTATATGCATTCTCTTTCGTCTACGCTGTACTTAATGTTGTGGGAATTACCCTCTGTGTCACGCTCCCGCACTCCAATAATCTTGTTTTCGCTTTTGCAGCCATATTTGATTGTCTACTCTAGATTCTTCAGCAAAGTCATTCGTTGCTCGGCGATAACGTACGTGTGTATTGGAATGTCCGTGACATCGACTCTGCTCGAGGACAAGTTTGACCTTCTAACTAATCATCATTCAGGTCCAGAAGTCTGTGTTTTGCTTTCCGGAACCTGGTTACCTCTCAACTAAACACCCCGTGATGCCGCTGACATGCAGTACACTGCGGATCTGTTCAACTATTCTACATACTCATACAGGCCCCCAAGTTCCGTCCAGTGGTTACTATCACACAGTGACAATGTCTATAGGCACTGGTCATCCAAACAAATTGCATAGATTGAACATTGGGTGACGCGGCGACAAAAACGTGTAATAATTACAAGATCCGTGCGATGAGCTGCTGATTGCGAAGAGATACACAAAAACATTGAATGAGTACTGTCCATAGCAAAGCAGCACGACTACCAGTTAGAAGGCACCAAAGAACATATTTCGTACATATTTCTATCCCCTAATTCAATTTGACGCTCGGCACAGTATTACATATGAATCCTCTGATTTATGGACAGCGATGGTGTGTTTAGGTGATTGGGGCGGGACAGAAGGATATGATCTCTTCGTAGAGGAGTTCTTTGAGCTGTTCGCGGCTGATATCGTCCTTGTGTACTGCCGAATATGGTAAATATGCATGCGCGCTTATCAAACCTGAGTACTTACGGTCGAATTCAAAGAACTCGGGGTCGAGCGGTGGTGCGACTGGTTCGTCATCGGGATCGTGCTGAATCACAGGTAAGCTTGTGCGTTCGAGGAGTAAGAAGTACACATACATATGCTTCGAGGTATGGGTGAGCCAAAGCCTCTTCGACTGTTATGCGTTTCTTAGGATCGAATGTCTAAGAGAAAGGTTTGAGCTACCACTCAAATAGATGAGAAGATCGTGACTTACGAGAGTCTTTGTCAAGAAGTCTACAGCCAAAGGATTGGCGTTGGGGAAGATTTGCGCAAATGGCCGGCGTTTGCGGAAAGGAAGAGCTCGAATATAATCTCGTGATCTGCGTGTGGTAATGGCGTAAAACTCGTCCAGCGTTGGTGTGCCAAGAACATCCAAGATCAAGGTGAGCTGATGGTGGTAGTCTCTGCCGGGGAACAAAGGTTTTCCGGAGAGCATCTCAGCCAAGATGCATCCAACAGACCAGACGTCAATAGCTTTAGTATATTGCTTGAACGTCAGCATGATCTCAGGGGCTCGGTACCACCGTGTAGCGACATATTCGGTCATAAACCCGGTTTCGGTGCCTGATGGTTCGGCGGTCTTTACTGATCGTGCCAGCCCAAAGTCGCAGACCTTGAGATCACAGTTTGCATTAAGGAGGAGATTTGAAGGTTTGAGATCACGGTGGATGACATCAGCAGAATGTAGGGCCTTGAGTGCGCGCAGGGTCTGATAAATGAAATATTGAGCGTGGTCATCTGAGAGGTCTTGGGTTCGGATAACACGGTGCATGTCTGTTTCCATCAGCTCCTGGATCACTGTGTGAAAGTTTGAATGACATGTGGGTTGAATAACGTATTTTTACGCACGATAAACTTCTTTGAAAGCGTCTAGAGAAGGAGGCTTGATAATGTCCAAAATTGAAATGATCTTTAAAGTTATGACTGAGCACGTAAATACAACGAATGGCCAGCAGACACGCTCACATTCTCGCTTACACCAGCTTCACTGAGAAATTTGAGGAGTTTTAGTTCTCGGAGTGTCCGCAAGCAGAACATGGAATGATCAAAGGGTGCGATCTTCTTGATGGCAACCTTGCGGCCACTGGGCCGGTGAACAGCTGAACAGACGATACCATATGCGCCCTCGCCTACGACATCGAGAACCTGATACTGAGTACCTATTGAGAGAAAGACTTTGTTAAATTGAATGAATGAATAGCAAGGATGAAGACATACCAACGTTGAATCTAACTTTCCTCGGTGCGGGTGGAGCTTGGGATGTAGCACCGTGTTTTGATTTTGAGGGTGCTGCAGCGACAGCTGGAGCCTGCTGAGGGTTTTCAGGCATCTAGAGATAAATGGGAGAAGGAGGGAACGTGGAGGACAAGAAAACTATAAGCAAGGCACAAAGTAGTACTAGTATAATCTTGCGTGCGTTGTTGTACGTAGAAGCGGCGTCCAAGTTTAGCTGTGAGTATATATAATAGGAAATAATAACAATTGGCAGAATGAAATAACAATAAGTCCCTGGAAAAGTATGTTCCACTGCATCCCATGATTGCCGCCAAGACAACCAAGTTCCGACTTCGTTGTCAACTACTTACGACACCCTTTGCTATAGCGATAGCAGCAACGCTGCCTGAGGCGACTCATTCCTAGCAGTCTGGCTCTGATACCAATGGCTACAACGCCATCGACTCTAGATCCTGGCTTTTTCGCCAAAATGAATTAGAGCTCTTCGTGATGCGTGCTGCGGATGCGAGCACACGCGGCAATGTCTTGATAACCATGGGTGCCGCTGCGGACGTGCCATATATCTTGATGGTTTCAAGGTCACCTAGGTTTCGAGGCGATAAAATCGAATAGACCAGGTTCGTGACTATTCTAAGATTCTACTACATGCTCTGTCTGAGATGTCAAGGCTGCCACTGGCTTGATTGGTCTCGAGCCTATTGTCATTCTGTCTAGTTCTTCGTTCTTCTTATAGTGCTCCCTGCCGAGATTATCCTTTTAATTGACTGCCAAATCGCTTAAGAACAAGATTCCACGAGGAGGTTCTAATACCGCACGCGCACAATATGTCTTCCTTCGAACGCATACGATCTTCCAAGTCACGTCAGTAGCAGAAGACTCCTTCGCACTTGCCGATCTTAACCAATAGGCCCGCTCCCAGCATTCACTCACTTTCATATCTTTTTAGATGATTTTCATCCCGTTCAGCACAATTTTCTCAGTCTCAAAAACATCCGCTGAAAGACTGAGAAGTAGGATGGCTGTGGAATTGCAGAACATGGCCGAAGTATTCCGACCACAGACTCGGATGTGTACAATCAAGTTGTGTGTTATCACTCCATAAAAATGATTTAGAGTGAAATCTGCAGCCAGTGAATCCTCCATCGATGTTCCCGCTGACCTTCAATTATCTTATTAGTCTGCATAGTGTGTGCATACAGATTACAAGTGTGCGTGCTGTGGATGGCAGGACACGCTATGTTTTGATGGTTTAAGGTCATCTACTAGGTTTTGGAGTGATTGCCATCATCACAATAGACTGGTGGACCATGAATATGAATATTCTGGTAAAGGACGGGATATCTATATCAGGTGTGAAGGTACTTGGGAATATCTCCTACATCTCCTACAATAGCGTCATGACAGATCATGATGAGATGTATAAATTCGACAACAAGACAACAATGCATATATCTGCACATGTGGTATATATACAAAATATATCCTACCATGAAATGAGTGGCAGCGAGCACACCATCATACTTACTAAGCTTTACCGCACGCCCCCAACGCGCGCCCAAAACATGTCTTCTTTCAAACGTACGATTTCTTTCCACGTACGATCCTCCCATGTCGCGTCACCGGTGTAACCTTCCTCGTCGATAGTAGAAGAGCGTTTTGTACTACTTGTGTCAATAGATTTACCGTGTGTGCTGGAATCTTGGGATGCACGCCTGGTTTGGCTAGCTTCGGAGGATGGGTCGACAACAGTGGCTTGTACGGTGTGGGGAGAAACATCCACGGATGCTCGCTTCTCGGGGAACGGATCTATGTTCATATTCGCATCAGGTAAGGGGTTGGGGGTTTCGGCGATGTTATGCTTGGTCGTCGAGGGCTCTACAGCGTCCTCGCCCATCACAACTTTCCGTTCAGGAAAGGATGGTTTGTGTTCTTCTTCCTTCTCGGTGACAGGCGTATCAACTTTCGATGGGGCCTCATCTTTACTAACTTCAGTCGAAGGCATCGGAATTCCTTCCTTTGCTTCGGTCTGTGAAGCAGCGGGGGGCACGGGAACTGCCCTTCGTGCAGGAGCGCGCTTGGGGACGGGTGGAGCACCATTTGGTACAGGCGAAGCAGCCCTGGAAGACGTAAATGGAGAGCCCGTGCGTGGGGGAGCTGGTGAGCCGGCTCTCGATCGACTCGGAGCAATAGGTGTACTGACACGATGAGGTATCGGCGAAGAGATGCGTGAAGGTAAGGGAGCTGGAGAGGCCACACGAGAACGTGGGTGCGGAGGTGGCGATGTAGCACGGAACGCAGGTGACGTGGGTGTCTCTGGCAGGGGAATGGTGTGTGGGGAGGGAGGGCGTTCTGGCTGTGAAGCCGGGGCTTCGGGCTGTGTTATTCTTTGTGGAGGAGACATATCTACGGAAAACGGGCGAGAGGAGGACATCTCATCAACGGGGGTGGTGAACGATTCTTGAGATGTCCCAGCTTCGGAACCGGCTTTTTTGTCAGTATCATTTGAAACGGCAGGGCGAGTGTCGATCGAATGGCCACGCCCTTCGCTCCTTTTGGGGAGGGGAGGGGGTGCTTGGACCGGTAGATGGGGAACGGAAGGGTGGGTAGGTGGTGGTGGCGGAAGTTTCCTCGCAATTTTCTTAACCGTTTGCTCGTCCTTGTCCTCGTCCTTGTCCTTGTCTTTTTCCTTGTCCTTGTCCTTGTCCTTATCTTTCTCCTTGTCCTTATTTTCAGTCCAGCCAGCAGCTCTCTCCCCAAATGCACTCGCCATTTCCCAAAGCCGCCTGCGCCGAGGAGGCACAGGCGGCTTCTCACCCGCAGGGAGCGTAAATGCACTCGCAGCCGGCGAAGAGTTCCTTTTATTCGACTCTTGGGTATTCTCTGTCCCATTGCCATCCGAAATCACGGGCTTCTTATTGAGTATAACAGGCTCCTCCTCCCATATACGCTCCACGATGCATGTGCGGACAAAAGCCCACAGGGAACACGTACTCCGGAGGCGCAGGAGACAGTAATTAGATGTGCATAGCGGATAGGGCTGTTGCATTTGAGTAGAGCTTGTGCGGGTTGCCCCCGTGGGGTGTGCTGGTGGCTTGGATACGGAAAGCGTCGAGGTGGAAGACGAAGAAGTGTGCAGTGGTAGAGAGGCAGGCGCGATAGCTGGGGCAGGGGTGGCAGGTGCCTGACGGAATACGTACACTTGCTCAGGCTGCTCGATATCTGCGTCATGTTCCACGTGACTTGATGAGGAGTTAAAAAGTGAATTCTTGAACCAAAGGTTGCCATTCGTGAGGCGGACATTGTTGCGGCTGCGCGCAAGGGACGCGAGTGGGTGGCTTGGGGGTGTTTCGTGCGATTGGGCGCGCACTATTGCCGTCCCGCAAAGAGCGCATGAAATGGAAACGGGTGTGTTCATTTGGGAGTGGGGATACAGCTCCTGCACAAGTGATGAGAATGGCACTGGCTCGACAATGAGCATCCCTGTGTGGATCGCTGTTAGAACGTTCCGTCGGGAGAGCCAGTTTAATGAAGGGGCCAGGTCAAGCCGAACGGTCGGTTCTCTAGATCACGATAAACAGATGGATCGGAGAACAAGACGCGTAAGCCACTTACGAATCCTCCGTGAGCAACCGTGCGAGGAAGGGTAGACCCAGAAGTGTGGAGATAACAGGCGAAGTAACCTGTGAAATCCTTAGTCCGCGAAGGTGCGTAACAAACGCAATGAACTCTGCATAGGGGACATGCACGGTCATCAAACGCATTTTCCGTACATCTCCTGGATACTGCTGAGCCAGATGCGCATCCCGCTCGACCCACTTGCCCTTTCCCATACTGAGTCGCGCCTCCTCCGCCTGACGCTCAGCACCCTCTTTGTCAGCCTGCATAGTCTGCATTTGAGTCTGCATCACTTTGACAGCTTCCTCAGCTCCCTTTAGCGCCTCCTCCGCCTCGCGCACCTTGCGTTCGCTCTTAGCCCGCGCCAATCGTGCTTCTGCGACCATCGTGTTCGCCTGGTGAAACAGCGATGCACTAAGATCATCGAGTTCTTTCTCAATATCACTCCTGGCTGTCTCTGCTTGCCCACGCTGCGCAGCTTCTTCCGTTGCACGTTCCATAAGCCTGTTCAGCTCAGCAGTGACATGCTCTTTCTCGACGAGCAGCCCTGTATCGAGCGCAGCGAGATGGTGGGTGCGCTCAAGCTCGAGCGATGAGACAGTGATACTCGCATTTCGCAGAGAGCTCTCACAATCGTGTAGCTGATCTTCGAGGTCGGAGACGCGGTCGTAGGACTTGACGAGCTTGCCGTTGAGCTGGGTGACCTGTGAGAAGAGATCGGTGACTTGGGAACGGAGGGATGCGATTATTTGAGCTTGAGCATCTGAGGTATCTTGGTCTTTCTGGTGTTCTTGGTTGAAGAGCTCAGGGTTGATGACTGTTTCGTGCGTTGGCTCTGTCGATGCCATTGACGATGTGCTCAAGACGCAGTAGTCAAACTTGACCAAACAAGAATTTTGAAATGACAGTGTTGCCTAGGGACGAATGCATGATGCATGCCACAATCAAGTACTAAGTACTACATAGTTAAACATGCTTTCATATACGTATGCAGAAGCACGAAGTAGCTAAGACGTCACATCGGCGATCAACACAATGAGACCCCTGAATTCATTAACCGAATCACTACCAAAACACGACAGCAAGCAAAACATACGAGGTGACTGTCGCATTATATCACGTCCACCACGCACGTCTACATGGACAAAAGCAAATGAAATAAGCTTAGGACAACAAGTATACCACGCAGATGAGCACCCCTCACCCCTCCGAACCACCATGCACATGCATTCTTACTGTTTGGGTGGCGGAGGGCCGCCACGACCCCGAGGTCCGCCACGGCCCCGGAATGAACCCCTGGACTCGCCATTAGGCGCACCACCCCTTGGCCGACTGATAGGCCGCTCGCCACGCTCCTTTCTGGTCTCAACGATGATCCGGACGTTGCCCTCAGGGCTATCGAAGCGCAATCCGCCCTCGCCACCAGCGTTGGTGGGAAGCGAGGCGATGATCGCTTTTTTAGCAGCCTCAAGGCTGGTGAACTCTAGGAATGCACAAGCTTTGCTGCGCACGATCTCGACGTCCTTGACGGGGCCAAAGCGGGCCAGAAGGGTTATCAGTTGCTGTTGCGACACGACATCAGTGACACCCTAATGAAAAAGTAGTGAGTGTGTGTATGGATAGTTAGAGAAGTAAGGCATACCTTGACAAAGCACTGCGGAGTGGTGAGTGCGTTGGCAGAAGCGATAGGCGAGTGAGTGTGTGAGTGCGAGTGCTCTCTCCGTGGAGCAGGAGAAGGAGCACTACTAGCCGGCGGTGCTGGGGATGCTGCAGAAGCCGGGACCTCAGACATCCCTTTCGACTCAGTAGCTACCTGTGCGCCCCAGCGCTTAGAGTCGGCGGCAGCGAGGCTGGCCCACGTTTTTGGTGCTGCAGGTTTTGGTGCAGGAGCTGGTTGCTGAGGAGAGGGTGCCTGTTCGGGAGCTGGTGGTGGAGCAACCAGAGCAGGAGGTGTAGGCACTGGTGGCGGCGCAACAAGCGGGGGAGGTGCAGGCGCTTGTGGCGGCGCAATCAGAGCAGGAGGTTCAGGCTCTGGCTCAGCTTCAGGAATGGATGGCTCAGGAGTAGGCTCCCGTTTGATCTCAGGCTCGTGATGGAAACCGTTGACCTCGACCGGAGCAAGTTCAGGCTCAGGTGGTGGGGAGATGGGCTCAGGGACCATAGTAGTTGGCTCTTCAACTTCGGGTTCGGGGGCAGGAGCAGTAGCAGTAGCAGGAGGCGGGAGAGTTGGCTCGCGAATTGATTCAGGTTCAGATTCAGAAGGTGCAGTAGATGAACCCTCAGGTTCGCTGGCATCATCTTCGACGGTCTCCTCCTTGAGGAAGCGGAAGATGTCGTTGAGGACAAAATAACCGTTTGGCTGCTCTGCAAGGAAGAAGGTCTGCACGAACTTGCGCCAAGGGTCGCCATGATTTGACATTTCACCGATGACCTGAATGATGATACCACCGTTGGCACTAGACTGGGCGTCGACTGAGTGGATGTAGACCTTGCAATCGTCGAAACCAAGAGAGGTAATCTTGTTATGGATTTCCTACGCTAGTTGTAAGACCTTATAAACGATGAATAGATAAAAATAGTGCATACCTGCTGGCCAAAACATGCCTTGACATCCTCGCCCTCCGTACCATGAATGAAGGTTGAGGTTTTTGTGTAGAAGCAATGCAAACGATTGGGCTGCTTGTTAACAAAAGTGTAATACTGAGGAACAAATTGCCATCCGACTTCAGAAGGAACGACGTTCTGATGAATCTGAGAAGGAGATGAAGTAGCGGAAGAGCTGGTCATTATGAGGGAATGATGCTGAGACTTGTTTTTTTTTTAAACCCAAGGACTGAAATTGAACGACTTTACTGACCTGAAGGGAATCAAAAGTGCGTGATAATGGAGTCTAAAGATTACAACGAACAGACGCAAGAAGCCGCGTTTATACTGACGGAGGATGCGAGAGACGGCGTAGACAGAAAAATCACAACAGACTCAATTTTACACCGGTCTTTGCCGAATGCTGACAAATCACGTGGCGTCCCGTTCCCGCGCATTGTCAAGTTTCAGATCACACAACTGCTTCATCGCTTCATCGCGGCATGGGTTAAAGAAGTGGATGACCATGAGACTTTATGGACCCCGCTTTAAATCCTCTTCTAACCACTTCATTCATATCTACGGTTAACGTTCACCAGTCATCTGATGGCTTGTCTAGTTTCACCAAGCAAACTAACTTATGCAAACCTGATCTACTATTCAGGGGATCTTGCCTGAGGCTTCACAATGTCGATGTTCATTAGCTCAACGTGTCCATAACGACAAGTTACACATAGCCTAAGTTATTGCCAAGGCCGGGTGACGAAGTTTCACTTGGCTGGCTCGTGGCCAAGACTAATCATAAGGGGCAACCGCTCCAGTTTTCCCCACTCCGACATATAAGTAGATAGCGCAGCAGCCATTCAGGTGTAATCTCTCATCTTCGCTCAAATGCCGATGCCATCCAGTATTTTTCTACTGCTCTTTATCCTTGTGTTCTGTTTGTCAAATAATGGTGTGCACGCCTTTGGGGCAGGCAACATTCCTTCGTAAAGCAGCACAGTCCATTCCTTAAGTTCTTGTTTCACTCACGATTCGGTAGATATGCATTTGTCGAAGGCAAGGCATTTAGGCATGGTGATATCGTAGGCGGTCTTCAACCTGATCGTTAGGCTGCCGTACTGATCGCCCACCCTTTTTAGGAGGATGCGCTTGCAGACCTCGTGAAGAAGGGGGTTGGTGGATTCGCACTCTCCAGTCTCATTGGAAAGGGTCCCAAGTTTGGTGGCCTCGACATTAAGCGCGTATACTTTGGGTGTGTGTTTGCAGAGGCCAACACGTATTTCTTCGTGATCTAATTTATCAACCGGCATATAGCAATTGGTTGAGAGATTACAGTCAGGTAATTCAACGACTCTTCTAATGTTTGAAAGTTTAGCAACTTCACGACATTTGATAGGCTGTTGACATCAGTACACTGAAGAAAGTGAATTTGCAAGTACGTCATGATAATTACTCTCCCGATTTTCAAAATATCAATCTACGAATTTCCAGACGATCCTCAATTTAGTTATGGTGCTCGGGTTTATGGCATGTGCGGTCGTCGCCCTGAAAACTCGCTCTTACTCTGTTTTAGGCCAATGGATATGCCACTGGCGAATTTGAAGTCACGCCAGAGAGACTCGGTACATATTTGCCAGTAAGTGCCCCGTGACATATAAACTACATGACGTATTAATGCGCACCACACAGACAGAACATATTGATAACCCGAAAGGTTATGGAGAGGGAGAAGACGCCCGGCAGTATGACCCCAGACTGCGCGGCCCTGTCCATGTAGATATTGTTTTTGGTTACCACTTACCCTACTCACCTGTATCATTCTTTCCAGCCTGATGAACTCGCCATTGATCCGCAGACGGGAATGAAAAATTACATCGCAAATGGTTCGTCTCCTCACCTCGATTTCCTTTTGACCACAAGTGACTCATGGGTGTGACATAGAAAATGGCCATTGGGATACATCCAAGGCCCTCGTGCGTAGAGTACTCCAGCAGTGCATTTACCTCGGCAGGAAATACAAGAGTTCTGGGGATAACGCGGATCAATACGAGGCGTTTAGGCTCCTTGGACAAGCTGTAAGTTGAACATTCAGTTAAAAATCTCTACCTGTGGCGCATAGATGCACCAAATATGTGCGATGACCATGCGATATACATTGTAGCATCTAGTCCAGCCCGTCTTTGGTGTCTACTGTTTTGCTATGAACAACTCGCACTGCTTTTATCGCAACACTAATTGATCTAATTGAATAGCTCCACACCCTTGAAGACTTCCCTGCGCACTCTAATTTTTGCGAGCTTGCTCTGGTTTCCATGGGACACGGCGATGTATTTGTGCATATTGGTGATGCCGTACGAGTGCGAGCACACAACGGAAAGATGGTCCCGCCAATCGTTACCGGTGGGTCTTTTCACGCTATGGTATCGTCAGGAATAACCACGCTCACTATTATTTCTGTTCAGGAACGTTTGGATCGAGTGATTTTATTCACAGCCTGCTTGGAGGTATGTACCCATAGTCTCTTGTCCTAGTGGCGATTATTGAAACTTACTCTCGTCCAGAGGCTACCGATCACATCGTAAGATTATTGATCTGGGTGTACATCAAAATTCTCATCTTCATTCATTCTATAGAGCGAAGCTTCTGTCACGGATCTCAATAAAGAGTTTGATCGTGCACGCTCCAAGTCTAATTCGTCGAGTAGCATACTCCGCGATGCTTTCCTTAAACTTCCTGGTGGAAGCGGTGATAAGATGCGCGGTGATATGGAAGGCATCGAGCGCATGCGCACTGGGATGGAACGTGGGGATAGGCGGCCTGAGGACATGAGTCCGCAAGAGTTGCATAGCGTGCTGTGGAAGGTCTTGAGCTTCAGAGATTCTGGTATGTCCTTGATTTGATGCTCCTCACTGGTGTCTCACTCTTTCAAAGTTATGAAAAGTATATCGGGGATGTTAGGTGAATTTGATTGTTTACGACAAGCACACCCGGTATTGATGGATGCTACAGAGAAGATCCCTGGACTCAACTCGATTATAGAGAAGATTCAAGATTCAATTTCTGGTCGGTTCATAATCGACTCGTTGATGGCTAGGTCATACTGATGACTTCCCAACAGTGTTCGTTTTCACTACTTTGGAGGTAGGGAATTTGCTGAAAATGTGTCCTCCCCGCCGTGGTTGCTGATTACTCGGGACATAGCCTTTTTTGAAACCAATCCTGGAGACTGCGACGGCTGGACTATCATCGGCCTCATCGGAGGTTATCAACGAGCATGATCAATATGAGGTGAGTACTTCCCACTAAGGAAGTATTTGGAGTGTTTGTTTCGCGAGTGCTTCCGTGTCCCTCCGTGTTTTGATCTTGAGTTGCCTCGCTTTCGATCTTTCCGGAACCCGATGTTCGGTTTTTGTCGCATCACTCTTGGCCATCAGCTCGCTTATCGATCTCTCACTACTTCCTGATTTTGATGTCAACATCAACTGACGTCTCTTCCTCCGACAGGTGTTCAACAACCCGTACGCTGTGAGTTTGAACGACTTTGACACGTGCGGCAATAATTCCTTATCACCCCTTTACCCCACAGAGCGACCCCACGCATTCTTTCCTTAGCAAAGATCACTTTGTACGTAAACTCCATTTCTCCTCGAGGAGCTGCGCAATATCATTTGACTCATCAAATGTAATGCTTCCAGAACTTGATCCTAAATGAACCTGCCGGTAATATCGCAAAAATCATTCTTGTGAGTTACTCTCCGACATATGAAACCGCTGCGCTCAGCACTGTCATAGAAACATACTGTCAATTTGGTTACGAAGGCCTGGGACGACAGTTCACTCAATGTGAACCAGGTCACAGATCAGGTTTTGCAGTGCCTGTATGTCTTTTTTCTTTCATATTCTCGGCACAGATTGATCATTATCCGCAGCTTCCATCCCGACTTTCACCAATCTTCTTCCGTAGTCCAAACCGAAATGCTGGAATACATGAGATCGTGGGTGCAGAGTCTCGGGCGTAATCAGCACGCCATACTTGCACGTCTCACGAAGGAATCGGTGCGAGCGCAGAACAGCACTCGGTTAGCTGCCGATGGGAGTGTTCCTGTTTCTCATGCACAGAATGCGCAGATGCAGCAGGGCATCCAGGGGTTTGCGCAGGGGATTCCCGGTGCTGCACAGATACAGGGTCTGATGAACATGGTGGGTGGGTCTGCGGGGACGGGACGAGAGGGCGGTCAGTCCAGTGGGCAGCCCGGTTCCTACTACTCGAGGCCAGAGACAACCGCCTCGTATGGGACTGTACAAACCACCAGCTCGAGCTACGCGCCTCCTTCGGCCCCACTGCCACCGTCAGCGGCATATGCCCCTGGTTCGTATGCGCAGCACTCGCAGAGCGGGCCATTGTTCCATTCGCCTCCTGCCCAGAGCCAGTACGCACCGTCCTACGTGCAGCCGTCCCCTCCCATGTCATCGTCGTTCGTCAGCGCGAGCAGCACGTACACACAGAACGTGCAGGATGTGCCTGGTGGGTACACGAGCGCTAGACCTTTCGGCGGATATCCACCTCCGTCATCAAATGTTCCATTTACAGGCGGGTACCCGAGCGCTAGACCTACAAGCGGCTATCCGCCGCCAAACATTCCATCACCAACTTTTCCACCTGGAGGTGATTACTCTATACACCGTCCGCATGTAGGTGGATATCCGCAAGTAAGCGGCCCACCTCCAGGTGAATTCCTTGACGAACATCGTGGCACCCACGGTCACGAGTTCCCCGAAGCGCCGGTGTATGGTAGCCGTTATGAGCAACATGAGCAACATGCGTTCGATAACGATGATCGGGACCAACAACAGGCTTCCTTCCCGTCGCCAGGAGGGTACTCCCCGCGAAATGATCCGTATGATAATAGGAGATGGTGAAACACTCGAAGAGGCGAGCAAATGAATACATGTTGAATAATGTATGTTTTTTGTGTCATGTAGCACGGGAAATTTGGTATCATGTCTGAAGCAGCGAACCTTTATTGAATAAGTTAACGATATGTAAAAGTCGCAGTGGCTTCTGAGAGAAAACACGATGAAAGAGCGTGGAGTAGAGATAAATGAGATGAATACAATACTAGACTGTTGGGTGATTGCTAGAGTACAATGCATATGTGATTATGGTGATGCGGCTATAGTAACGAAAATGACTGCAGGAGAAAGGATTGCAAAGACAATTACCATACGAGTTCCGGCGTTGCACTTTCATGATGACAATTCTTCGCGGTCCACGATTGTCATGAGTCCTGATACATTCTGGACTCGGTCTAAGGCAACTGGCCTTTGAGGATCTGGGAGGGACGATCGCGAAGCCGAGGCGTTGTAGCGGACCTAGAGAAATGGGATTTGGGATCTCAGATACTCAAAGCAGACAAAGGACGAACCTGAACTTTGTAAGATCCGTGTCGTCTGTCCCTAGGGACACGAATTGAACACTCCCAACTGATTCAGACCATAGTAAGCAACAGAAGCGCAGCAGAACTCCACGAGCTCCACACACCTTTCGTTTACCAATACATTCGCACCTATGTTCTCTGCTCTCTCCAGCAAGCTTGCTCTCGAACCCCTCAACAACTTTGGAACATCCACTGCATCCCTACAAAAGAACAGGTCGCTCTGCACCAGTGGGACCTTGCGTTTTGACGTAACACCCTCCCCTCGCAGTAAGGGGTGAGTCTGTGGCTCGCCCGAAGTAGAGTCAATGAATTCAGTCTTTGACGTGTTCCGTCGTAGTTTTACGAGTACATTTGTGACGGTAGAAATGGTCAATGGAGCTCTGATGGGGGATGGTGGAGACGACAGCATGTCGGGTATAATATTTGGTATTATCAGCTAGTCGATAAATCGAAGCAAAGTTTTTGTGCTATAAGTATACCCGGCTCTGGCCAGCGTCGGAGTTTACATATGACTCTATTTCCAGCCTATTTCGATTCACTTTCAGTTCTAAACTAGCCCGTACCATGCAAATTTATTGTGTTTCACCCGGAACCGAACAAAGACGTTGACCATCGAGGGCTTCGAGACTTGCAACAACTACAGTGTCAAGGAATAGTTATGACTGGGGTTTTTTTTTTCAATCGGTATCTTCCTCGATCGGGCGGCAATCACTCCTCGTGTCTAGACTGCGACAAGCGTGGCATTTGCATCGTGGCATCAAGCAAAAATATGACAGGCCCAGATCCACAATTGCATGGTCTCAACACACATCGTGTCATCATCTAAACCTTGTAGGTTGAACGTTGATGCATGATGCATTGATGGTTCATCTCTCCTGAACAGCCACCATGATCGAGCTCAGACAAAAATGAAATCTAACATGTCTTTCGACTCTCGATTTATGGAAATGTAGTTCTCATGCGTAAGCGATGTCGCGGCTGCTTGATCACGCACTGCTAGGCTAGAAACTACTGGGAAGCTACCGAGTACCGCTCAAGATGAGGAAAATACGCACTGTGTATAGTGCATCCTCGTGCATCAAAGCATGTCTTACGAGCCGAAGCCGTTCCATTCCTCTGGTTCTTCATGTACTTTTTTGTGCATTGGCTTTCGCTTAGTGGCGGCAACTAAGTCGTCACCGGCCTCCGATTTCCTGAGGCCCAACATGGTTTCATGAACTATACAACGCAGTACGTAAGAATAAGGGGAGAGAGTTTCATATCTAGGACTTACCATCTCCCGATATAATGTCGTCAGCGATCGGTCGGCTTCCAGAGGTGATGTACCTCGTCGAGACACCTCGGCTAAGCAGCGGCTGGGCCATGAGTCCTTTTAATTTGGCTTTCAAAACCGCCATCTTTGCGTCATTGTTCTTTTTTCTGGCCTTTGACGGGTTACTTTCATCTGCGGACTCGCTAGGTCGACCTGTCAGTATCATCATCTTTATTGCGGCAGGGTTATCGTTCACCTCAAAATATCAGAATCAAGCTCTATCTCCATCGCTTCCGCCGTTTCCTTCAGCCAGTTCCGTTCATGATGCTGCTTCTTTATTTTGTGCTGCTGAGAATCAATTTGTCGAGCGAGCAAGAGACGGTTCTTGAGCTTATCAACAAGGGTGAGCTCCACTGATATCTCAGGGATATCTGTATCTTCTAATCGTGCGTGCGTTGAATGTACGACGAGTGAGCAAAAAATACTGTCACTTACTACGACCCAGGCTTGCTAACAGTGCCCTTAACACTCGACGCTCGTCGGGGGCACACATCAACAAACTAAAACCTTTTTGCATCGCACGAGCGGTACGCCCATTGCGGTGAACAAACACATCAGCAGAACGTGGTATCTGATAGTGAACGACATGGTCAACGGCAGGTATGTCAAGACCCCTGGCAGCAATATCCGTGGCCAGAAGGACAGCATTTGCGGTCGCCTTGAACCTGCGGCGTCTGTGTCAGCACGGGTGTACTCAATGTCTACAATGGACATGAAAACTACCGATCAAGGTTTTTGAGGCGCTGGCGTTGTTCCATTTGAGAATGGAGAGGAAAGGCCTTGAGGTTCAGGAGTTCCATCAGTGGAGTGAGACGCCTTATGCCATCAATAGATGATAAGAACACGAGGGAACGGCCAGGGTACCGTAACAGGAAGTAGTACAGGTATGCATCCTGTGGGGTATGAGACGCCATCCATGCACGTATGGTTGCGTACGCACCTTATCTGTGGAAAGGCACTCAATTTTGCTCTCCTTGAGTGTGGAGACAACGCCTCCCTCGGGGCTGATGTCGATTACAGCCGGATCCGGGTCGCGAAAGTCAAGGCGCAGAAGAAGGTCGTCTGTTGGTCGCTTTGTTTAGCAACATTTAAGAGCGTTCGGAAATGAACATACCGAGTGTGCTAGCCAGTTTTGACGACTTTTTATACCCCTTCTGGCGATAACTTCGTTTCAAGTTCTTCTGGAGATCCTTACTGAGAGTAGCGGAGAAGACGAAGGTTTGCAGTGTATCCACAGCCTCAGTGTTCTCTGCACCTTTATGATCCAGAGAATCGCCCGGCGCTTCAGGGGGTTCAATTTCATCTTCTCTGGGCGTGGAACATGTCAACGTCTCAATAACTACAAGAATATCAACGCATACTGGGATTTTCGAATTGTGAGCCGCAAGATGTTGTCCATTTCAGCAAAATGTCCCGCTTCGACCATGCGATCGGCTTCATCCAGCACTAAGAATCTCAGCTGGCTGATTTGTCTTGCTAGTTCCTCATCCTGGATGAAAACGTATTCAACCGGACAAGGTAAAATTGGAACGGAATTTACACAAACCTCCTCTAGAATGTCCCAAAGTCGACCTGGCGTTGCTACCAACACGTCAACACCCCGGTCGAGTATACGCCGCTGTTTTTGCGCAGACATTCCACCTACTATGGCAGCGATGCTGACGAGTGGCGGAGCAATATTTTTGTGCTGCTTTTCCTTAGCCTCGGTGTTTCTGAGATCGACGTCTTGTTCGGCCTTCGTGTCAATGACCCGTGCAAACACATTGAGGTGATCAGAGACTTGTAGGGCAAGTTCACGGGTGGGAGCTAAGATAAGCGCCTGGAGTCTCCGCTTAGTTCTTTGCAGCCGGGGATGTGATAAGATACGGTGGAGAATGGGAAGCCCATACGCAAGTGTCTTTCCAGATCCCTGGAAAATGTACCATGAGGGAAGCGAGGAAAATAATAAAAATTAAACGAACGGTTTCTGCTACTCCAACGACGTCCCGCCCATCCAAGGCTATCGGTAGTGACTTGGCTTGTATTGGAGTGGGTGTAGCAAACCCTCGTGAATGAAGCACCTGCAAAAGATGGGAATGCATACAAAAAGCATGCCAATTGGGCAGCAAAGACTTGGCTGAAGGGAACTAAAGGGTCAGAAAATCAGGAAGGTCACTGGTATGAGAGATAACGCACAGTCAAACAACACCGAAGGATTTAGTAATTCCGAGCTGGCAGGAGATGGCACGTCTTCCTCAGACCCAGGGGATACAGTAGCCTTTGTTGTATTTTTCGATGGTTCAAGGACCTAGAATAGCGCTAATTAATGTCCATCTGATGTCATGCGTCCTGCCGCTCACATTGAACTTCATAACTCTCCCTCCTTCTGTATCCTCGTACACCACTTCAACATTTTCCACTTCTTCTAGTTCCAGTATACCATCGTCACCGTCAAGGCCCGTCTCACTGGGTCGACGTACGGCTCTCCAAGGTAGTCCATCCAAAGACGTGGGCTGCATTTTGAGTCGTTTTCTGGATACTGAAGGGCCTGCATTGGCCTTCCGTTTTACAAAGGAAGGCTTTGATTTGGGGTCTCCAGACATCTGACTGCTTGCACGTATCACGCGTACGCGGCGTATGTTCTGCTCAAAAATTGCTCAAAAATATCCAAACTATGGTGGGATGGTTGTTTGGCAAAAGCTTTCGAAACAAACAACCGCTTTCAGTCAACTTGTAACCTAATCAGTTTATCATTGTGGGTCCATTGCCTCTTTACCAAAAGCTTTCGAAACACACTTCTGAGGTGCACGGTATGTATGACGACTATTAGACTTCGCACATATCTCAAACGCATTTGCAGTTAGTCTAATCTACAAACGAGTCGACAGGACAGTCAGAGCTTATTATTGTTACTCGCTTCCTCGTATTGGGTGTGTGGCGTATGTGCTGCGTTTTCGCTGCCGAAGCCGACCGTTTACCTCTGACATAGCACATCTATCGGTGGGATGGTCACGCTGCGTGATTTGCCTGTAGAACTGTGGCGTCCGATACTAGCGTCGCTTGTCCGATCACCTGGGGTTCTCTCGTCCGACCGACAAGATCCATTCTCGGAAGTTCGCGACATCGTCATATTCTTGAACCGAGACGTGAAGACTCATTCGGCACTCCTCTTGGTCTGCAAAGTGTGGCATAACGTTGTCATCGAGCTTATCCATGAGCACCTCCACTTGACGTCGGCAGAGCAAGTAGCTATCATTGCCAACCGCTTCGAAGAAAGTCGCAGGCATTCAATAAAGCACCCTCTTGGGACGTGCACTCGACGGATCGACTTTCAACTGTCGAACCCGTCTGATCAGTGCTTGAACGCACTTGTGCGAATCCTGCGGTGTACGCCAAACATCGAAATTCTAGTCAATAGCAACTACTACATGGCGTTGAATCCAACTTTCCATATCACACCACCTCAGGCTCAGACGCGAACGGAAATCATAAATGCCCTCCTTGAAACATGCTCAAGCTCACTACGACGAATAGAGTGGACGTCCAACGAATATCCCTCTTGGAGTGACCTGATGCACGTGCTTCAAACGGCCACTGGCATAACAAGCCTGACGCTCGCGAATATATATGGCAACCTCACGGAAAGACCATCGCATTACCTTACTTTACCCAACTTGAAAACGCTTGTTCTCGGAGATAGTCCTTCGTTCTCGCACGCGTCGCTGGGCAATGTTCCCCTGAATGCCTTTCTTACGATGCTCGCCAAGTCCCCGGAGCAACTTCCGTCCCTGCAAAGGCTGGAGGGGTTTTCCCCCTTCAGTCCAGACTTCCTGCGAACCCACGGGCCAAAAGTGCGCATTGTCCGCACCGTCGCATTCACGCCGTTGTTAAATGAAATTATCGCAACTTGTCCGAACTTGGACACTTTTGTCACTATCTTTCCTCATCACATTTTGGATCTACTATCGCATCCTTCGCTGAAGCGGATTGGCATTTTCCCCATCAGTGAGGATCCTGTTGGCGTCCCTCAAGCTATTTTCAGCGCGTATATCATGAAGCCGCTCGAAGATCTCTTGTGTCAGATTGACGAGTCCCAACTTCCGAAACTGACCCAGGTCCGGATTCGCAATATTGGAACATTAGCAAATATTACGGAACACCCCTTGTTTCTTCAGAGGTGGTGGAAGCGTTGGGATTCAAGGGGTGTACGTTTCGACGATAAGGATGGACGACCGTTCAATCTGGTGTCGTCAGGTACAGAATTACACATCCAGTCATCGCGTCACGCTCAAAATACCTACAGAGAGCGACAGTGTGCACGATAACGTGCGTCGGCCATGATGTGTATCCTAATCTGGAGCCTCGAAGTACTTTTGAACCTACTCTCCCGCATTGCTTGGTATATATCTTTCATTCACATGATACCACAATCTTGATATCTTGGTTTGGTATGCTTCTAACTTGATGATCTTCATATAGAACATACAATTTTAGGGTATAAATAATATGTTGTTTTACTCTTGTTCGACACCAGGATATAGAGGAATGAGCGTGTGGCTAGTTGGCAGTAGTTGCGAAAAGCGTCCATCAATGTCCAAGAATATAAAGCAATGTGAGACGATAGGTGAGTCCAGAAACTGGAGTGCCAGACTACTACGAGTGTTTCCCGTCATGAAAAGAATGTGGGGGGCTGACCAGCTGCGACAGTGGATACTTTGAATGTCCAAAAAAAGAATCTAAAGGAATGTGAAGAGACAGCTCCCGAGTGTCCAATCTATGAGTGTTTTCGGTCTTCCTCCAAGAGAGTGTGGGGAGCTGACCGGCTGCGACAGTGGATACTCAGTGATAAGTTAGCAATCAGCTGTATGCGACGCTTACCAGCAGCGCTGAAACATTGCATCGAGAATCATTTGCCTCGAGGAAAGAGATTGACGACTCTGGTCCGTTTAACTTCACGACCAGAGTTCTGAAAGTACCGGGTAGTGTCAAACGACCAATGCAAACTTCCGACAATCCAATCTGCAAGACCGCCGACGTAGATTGCAACGTCCTTGTCGATTTTGGAACCCCAGGAAGGGATGAGCCCGCGATTTTCGTTGAAGCGGTCGATAGACTGCTTGCAGAGCTTGCCGACGAAGTCGACGGCACACTGGATGTCGAGGCATTCCTGGTGCATGACAACAGATATCATGTTGTGGGTGTCTCCTTTTGATTGTTCTACATTATAGGAGAAGATGTCCTAAACTGGGAGTTAGCCCGAGAAAAGCAATAGACTGAAGTGCGTGCATTTGACCACGTGACTAAGTCGTTGGCGGCCTCGCCGAGACTCTGGATGATCGGATGCTCCATGACTTCGTCAGGTATATCGAGATTGTTAGCGTATTCGATAAGTGCCCAGCAGGGTTTGCATCCACTGGTATCGCGACGCAAGGAGATATAGGACTCGAGATCAGGAACGACGCCCTTAGCACGGTCGATGGCTTGCACGTGCACAGCTTGGAAGAAGAAATCCATTGTCTCTATAAAGCGTCTGCTCGTTCCACGGGATGCGGTGGGAAGCATGCGCTTGTAGAAGCTGTAGTACACTCAATTAGCCTGTTCGTGATTACGAAACGAATACATACTCCTTAGTCATTCTATTCAATCGGGCAGGCGAGTAGTAGTCGTACGGGTGATGAAGCGAGTTTAGCACAACATTTGCAATGTTTTTGGTTCCAGCCTTGTCCATGTCGTCTGAGAGGTTGTCGAGGTGAAAAAGATAGTTCATGAAATCGCAGCAGACGCGAAGCTGAGGGAATCCTGCGTCTGGGTAGCACATAGATGTGAGCTGACCGGCCTTGAGCCCGTGAATCGCCTTGCGCGACTTCTGGGTGAGGTTGTCTCCACGGAAAAGCCACCGTTTTGATTCAGCAGTAGCCTGTTTGTGATGGCGATTCATGCGTAGCTTGAAATCGCAGTGGGAGACGAGGTCAGGGAGGATGAACTTGGTGGGGAGAGCTGTGGTGAACGACATCTTGGGGAAATGAAGGAGAGGGTTCTAAGACAAACAAAAGCTAAAAGACAGACGAGAACGTTCTATAAGGGCAAGACCAAGAGGAACGGGAGTGAGTTGAGGTCCGTGGTAGGCTGTGCGTTTTGATGCTTAGCAGGAACCCAGTTGGATTTGAGACCGGACGCGCGGATTGAATGAAATAAGCTTTTGACTACGAGTTTTAAAACACCACCCTTGACCAAGCACAAAACGAGCATCGTAGTGTCGTGTCCCGTACATAATCGCGGCGGTCACACTGTTACATAGGGGGAAGAGAAATGACGCTGAGCGTGCCGTGCGACTGTGAATCGAGAACGTTGACAAAACTTCACGTCAGGGCCGGCATCGCAACACTAATATCGACGCCATAGAGGGCTTAAAGCGCCCAAGTATAGAAAGTTTTGTAGCCTCCGCTCCCAGTCAGATGATGACGCAAGCTGTGGACTGTTGGAAACCCCAAGTTTATGATGAGCAAGAGGCTAGGCCCTGTTCAGTAGAAGGAAATAGGGTAGATGAATGTCATATAGTCCATTATGAAACACAACTTATCTAGTTTATCATTTGCATTTCTCGTTTCAATGAATGCGGAGAGAAAACGTAGCGACTCACCAACTTGAACTTGAAGTCGCTCGAAGACCACGGAACGCCGCGCCCGACATAGGACGTGGCATATACTCCATCCGCACGGGGTGGAGCAGGAAACAACTCGGATGCACTGGGATAGCTGTCAGATTGTACCGGGTATGAGTTGCACCGTAACTGTATGGAGGCTACTTCTTCGAAATCTATATCGAGAGAGTAAAGGCAATGCACACGTACGGTCCGTACAGACGAATGACACCCGATTATGGATACACACAAGTCAACTGCAGGCCAACAAGTCTTACAAAGTACATACCAGCATCGCTGCTCCCGATGAATGAAGAAACCGGGCCGTGACAGAAGTAGATGATGATGATACTAGTAACAATAGCTGCAAGCATAATTTCAAACGCTGGGAAGAGTGTTTTTCGCCAGTCGATAGCACTCGCCGTCAGGTTACGTTAATCAACTTTTGCAGATGACTCAAAGTAAATAGCAGTTCCTGGAACTTCGAAGAGCAGAATTTGCGAGCGGACACTGTGTGGCGCACACAGCAAAGTACCTTCCTTTTTTGGAAAATCATTACGTTCTATTGCGACTTGGACGAGTCTTGGACAGAGACACTCAAAGACATATATATTCATCATGACCACCCGGATTTCCTTCCAACCGCCAAACATCGGCAGCTCACGATCTTTAAACGCGCCCCCAAGAAGGTTTTTTGGCATGCGGAATGACACTGAACAGGATGACGACCCTTCTGGGCCAGAGCGCAGCACAAGACGAGCGTCAGGCGGTCAGATCCATCGAAAGCAGAGTTTTGTCTCGCGTTGGAGGACAAATACAGACGTGGAGAGTGCCATCAAGTCTCCAATGCTTGAAAGACCTCCAATACCCAACGCTCTTCGCGGTAGCGAATCCGACTCGACTCCGTTACCTGCATTATCTATGATTGTGCTGTCCATCGTAAGTATCTGCATGCACCTTCGTGATATAACTGATCAAGCGCCAAGACCATGCTTGGAGAGTTTCTCTCTGCCAACGTCGCCATGCCGTTTCTCCTTTTCATGGTTAAAGGTGCGTCATAATGTATGACATCGTTGCCGTCCCACTAACGAACTCGAATTCAGGATTTGGAGAGTTCAACGACGAAGCACAGATCGCCTTTTGGACTGGCATACTTGGTATTCTTGCTAAGCATCTATAGTATTGGACTGTCTTTAATGCTACCCTAGTGTCCGCGTTCTTCTTAACGCAATTCCTGACCTCACTATTATGGGTATGTCCATTTTCCTTCTTCCGCACTAACGTCATAATTTGTTTGACTCTAATTCGGAGTAATAGGCAACCGCAGCAGATAGACATGGTCGTAGATTGGTGCTGACATTGTCCTTGCTTGGAAGTGCAGTGACGGTGTTGCTTTTTGGGACTTGCACATCTCTGCGGCAAGCGATCGCGGTGAGACTGTTACAGGGAATCTTTGCTGGCGCTGTCGGAGTGGCACGCGGATGCGTTGCTACGGTGACGGACACGACGAACGAGGGGAGGGCATACGCTATCATGGGGCGAGTACCAATCATCTAGTTGAGATCCTGGTACTGATATCATGACCAGCTTTTGTTGGGGACTTGGTGGTGTGGCGGGCGCCATCATTGGAGGATCATGTGAGTGTCTTCTGCAAAGGCATACTAGTCTCACTGACGATCGATTAGTTGAGAAGCCTGCAGACAAGTGGCCAAGTGTGTTTGGCCAAGTACCGCTACTGGTGGAGTACCCGTACCTACTCCCGTGCGCAGTGGCTGCCAGCATCACATTGACAGGTGCGTTTTCAGAAAGATAATATGACGCAATCACTCACCTATTCAACAGGGTCGTTCCTGTCCCTATTTTTGGGCCGTGACGGCGGACCGCGGGATGGCGCAATCCGGCTACCGCTAGAAAAACCTGAAGATCGACACCCGACCATTCAAGAGGAGGAAGATATCACCACACCCAGCACCCTTGACGATACTCCACAGTCTGGGTTGGTGCGCTCTATTACACGGAAAGTATCCGGTCAACTGTCTGGTTATTTCGGATCTCGAGATTCAATCACCGCACAAGAAACGCCGTCGCTGCCAGTGCCATTGACGACATCTATATCGCTGCCAATGGACAGCCCACGCAACTTCTCGAGGATCACCCGTGCCAATGGATCCGCGTATGGTTATGGGGGAGGTAATAGGGCCACAAGCACGGTCAGTACGACCACGCTTGGTGTGAGGCGTGTGAGCACTGCCAGCACTATAAGAAGGAGGCACGGAAGTGCATTCGAGGGACCGACGTCATTCACGGATCCCGGCGACCTCAACTTTGCTCAGAGACTATTAATGGCAAACGAGAACGCGGTCACAAATATTGCTGATCTTTGGGTGGCAGCGGCAATGAATGTGGATAATGACGAAACGTTTGAACCTGAACAAGATTTAGATATGAACGTCGACTCGGAGTATTTTGGACATGAAGACGTTCCAGGTTCTATCACATCATCTCCTATACACCGAGGGCGTTCTATTGGCCGCAACCACGCAAGCGCGATCGGCAGTCCCGGCCAACGCTCATCTGTGATGACATTTGGGCAATCTTCACGCATGCACTCAGCAATGATGGGTTCTCCCGCACCGGATGGGGTACCGTTCGCATTGCGTTCCCCGTCGATATTCTCGCACCCTGGAGTGCGTACGCCATCTATCGTCCTCGATGCCCAGGCCCGTGCTCAGGAGCCCGCTGGTGACAATCCACTACTACCAATTCTGGAACACATGCAATCTGTCACAGAGTCAGAGATTCCTCAAGGGAAGCCTCCATCCTTGACCTCGCAGCTGCCTCTGGTTGTCATACTCCAGTACGGTTTGCTAGCACTTCACAGCACGACACACGATCAGGTGTTCTTGTCGTACCTTGTTACGTACGTAGTCTGGGTAATACTGCACGCATCTTACTGACCTCTAATCAGCGACTACGAGTCGGGAGGTCTGAACCTCAATCCTGGGCATTTCTCTCAGCTTAGTATGGGTTGAGTTACTGGATACAAGGGATTTACTGATAGTATCCTGCAGTTGCTCTCATGTGCCTCGCACAGATTGTATACCAGTTTTATCTCTATCCGTATGGCTACTTTATCTTTTGGTTGTCGCTCTACTGACTTCTTACTCTCAGAAACATTGGGCAAGTCCTTTCTGGCTCTTTGTACAACAACCCCTGATGGCACTTGCTCGTAGACCCCCTCGAGGGCGCTTCTCCCACCTTGCAATGTTTCGTCTCGGGTCCCTGCTATTTATACCTGCATACCTTACTGTCACTATGTATCGGGGTCTCGCAAGTTCTAATGACCAAGGAAGTTTCGTTCTTATGGCAGGTATGATGCGATTTCTTTATCCCTCCTGTTCCATAGTTAATTCATTTATGTCAGCTCTGGCTCTGAGCACGTGAGTGACGTCTGGACAGTTCACCTGAGCATTGCTGACACACATGCAGAGCTATACGTTATTGCGGAAACACGTTTGGTTACACCGCCATATCCATCCTCCTTAATTATAGTGCGTTTATTGAGCTTGTGCGAGGATGAGGTTTCCATTGACGGTGTCTATAGTGACACCCCCACATGCCGTTGGTTTTGCCAACGGTGTCGCACAAAGTATAGTCAGTCTCGCACGTTGTTTTGGACCTGTTCTTGGCGGATACGTGAGTACTAGCTCTGCGTTCCAGTGGTACAATGTCATACTTACACGCAATATAGCTTTGGTCGGCTGGCATCAGAGACGATCCGTCAGGCTATCCTCTCGGATTCGTTGTATGTTCGGTCGTATGTGCGCTCGCCGTTGCACACAGCTTTTTCATTCGTTGATTAGCCGCCGCCGATCTTGCTGTCTTGAAACGCCCGCAAGATAGTGTACACATTATATTGTTTGTATGCATATGATCATCCACAGCAATCACTTTAACGGAGATGTGTGGCTTGGTGAGCGTATTCATGAGCAAACGGTTGAACTATACAGTACTCCCCCCGATCGACTTACTTATTCCTGGCATGTCCTGTGTGGCAGTAGAAATTAACACATTCACCTTCCAGGGACAACTTTCGCCGAGAACAATGCCCAGTCACATCACGGTTAGGAATTTGAGCATGGGAATTACATGGGTCGAAAGCCTCGTACGTTTTATATATTTACGATAGCTTCGATGCCATGACTCGGAAGATATTGTCCCTGTTGACCGTGGTGAGTAAACTTGAACTTGCAGCCTGAGCACAAGACACATACGCCGATGCGATGCGATCAAGATTGTTTTCTTTGACTGCCCTATCGACTTCATGGCTATATAAGTCAAGAAAATTACTGTCGGGCTTGAAACATGTCGAGTCCACCGTGGGAAACATCCCCAAGTTATAATAAACTCCCTGCAGATCAATTTCTCAGTTTTAACTTTTGAGCTATCATGATATTTAACTGGGCGCCGTGTGGTAAACTCACGCATTCTTTTTACTCCCACATTTTGATACTTGGTGATTGCGCTCACTATAATTGCCGGACGTCTTGATATCTACAACTGCGCACCATATCCGCTGTCCATGGAAATACTATCAAGTACTTTGCTCTATAGCTCTCAAATTTGTTTAGCCCTTAAATTGCTCCTGTTCAAGGCATTTCTCCAGACTTGCTGCGATACAATTTGCAGTGTGAGAAGCGGATATGTATCATTGGAGCGGGAGGTCTTGCTGCTCTGAAAGTCATATCAGAGTCCACTTACTTCAAGTCAGGGAAATGGTCGGTGTGACGCCCACATCAGGACTTGACTCTATCGGGCCTTCGGACTTGGTCAAGGGCCTGGACGGGTCTGTCCCTCGTTATCTGAAACCAAGTATCTATCACATGCCTGTTACGAATAATCACAAGCTCCTACTTACAGATAGTATAAAGGGTCGTCGTATAGCTATCTGTAACGTTGGCGTTCTTGAATTGACTTGACTTGTATCTGGTTATTCTTGCGCGTCTTAGTAATCTCGCTGTGCCATATTCGAAAGCATTTGCTTCTCGTATCTGTCACATATTTTTTAACCTTCAACAAGCTTAACTCTCTCGTCTTGCCCTTCACTCGGAACACCGGTCTGATCCACCAGTTGTTCTACGTCTAGGCAACATCTATCCATTCCAACATGGCTTTAACTACCACTACTACCGAATCTCGTATACCCCGGTACCAGCTGCGCGATACACGTGCCTGCAAAGCTACTACCGAGAAGACCATCAAGACAACTAACACAGAGGCTGGGCCTCTTCGTACTAACAGTGAGTCCGCTCTCTCCTCGCTCGTCTCGTCTCCGGGAGATCCACGGCCTCGGTCCATATCTCCTGCGTATTCCGCCGGACAGCACGGACGCTCGTATAGCGACGTGCTTATGGCGCGTAATCCCCCGATGCCAGGTGCGCTCGGGGAGACACCTGCTCGTCTCCAAAGTGAGACGGTGGAGAGCGAAAGAGAGAAACCGGGGGGAAAGACCCTAGTAGACAATACTACCTCTGTTAGTAGAAATAGTGAGGAAACAGAAAAGAATACTCACTTAGAAACTCCAGCTAATGAGAGGAGTTGGTCACCAGAAAGACCCACGGACACTGGCGACGGCCAGAGTGGGGAATGGACCACTATTGAACGAAGGCGCGCTGCAGGCGCCAGAGGTGTGACCCAGAAGAAGGGTGAGCATCAGAATCTGACCCGGGAACAAGAAAACCTGGTAAGAGAAGCCGAAAATAAGTTGACCCCGGCTGAGAAAGAAAGAGTTCGGACTAGATGGAACATACCTAGTCGTCCGTCATCCGACGGCAGTGAGTCGGAGGAGTCCCAAGTAGCTGGACCCTCCAAGGACAAAGGAAAGGTCCCGGACCCCAGGAATTGGGGCAACGCCAACCTCGATGAGGAAGATATTGACCTGGAGGCCCAACATGCTGCACTGGCGTCGTACCGAGCAGCACGAGGAGGAGGGCCGGACGTCAGGGCACAGGAAGAGGCGCTGCGCACATATAAGGCGGCGCAAGAATGGGCCCAGAGCTCTGACGAAGGGTCAGCGCCAAGAGACGCTGATAGCTGGGCTCAACGGAAGGTCCCGGGAGATGACTTGATCACCAGGACCGAGGCAGAGGCCGCGGTGCGAGCTGCGGAAAAGGTGATAGAGAAACGATACGAAGAATATCTTCGAGAGAGGTACAAGATCAGATCTCGTCCGCTTCGAACCACGGCAAGCGATAGAGAAACGTTAGATCTAACTCCAAGGACGAAAAGAGGAAAGAGACGTACCAGGATCGGAGATAGAGATCCTGTTGGTGCACTAGTCGATCACGCACTGGAAAGGTCTTCGGACCCTAGAGAGCGGCGTGTGACGCCTAAGGCGATGGACCCCGCTGTCACAACCCAATAACGAATTAACGCTGGGCAGAGACTAGGACTCAAACAACAAGATAATCACAAAGAGAATAAGGCAGCAGGTACGTCTCGGATTGCTCACTAGGAGATACAAGAGGTTTGAACTAAAGAACTACTGACTACAAGACACTACCTATATACACATATTTGTAACTGAGATCGAAACTGAGTCTGAACTAACTACCAATCAAATAATAAGATGATATCGTACGATTCTATATATAACTATGATGTCATGACACGTGCCGCAGCAACCGTAAGGTTCTGGAACATTCTGTCAGGGTCGTTTGGAATAAAGTTTAGTCCGGCATACTCCGATAAATCACGTGACTCGTTCATAGGTTCTTTAGGTAACTCTACAATAGACACCGTTGTTGGGACATCTTCAACTATAAATACTTTCTTAGTAACAGGCGCTGTGACTGGGCGCTTAAAGGACTTAGAATTTAGGAACGTATAATGGTTTGTATTTGGAACTCGTGACACCCGCGCGACAAGTGGCACCCAAAAGCTACATAGGACAAGCGTTAGGCCGCTTGGAAAAGCAGCGCGACAAAAGCGAAAGACGCACCCGAAGACGAGGAGACAGTGAGCACAGTGACGAGTCCAGCGACTTCAGCTCATCAGACTTGGAAGGCTCTTCCAGCTCGTCGTCATCGTCCAGCTCAGTCGAATAACTCGCGACGTCGACGAGCAAAGAGACGACGCGATCGTGCTAAAAAGAAAAGCACGTTAAAACCTATCCCACCCGTGAATTACGACGGCTCACCTGATTCGAGGGCGTTTCACCAGTTTCTGACTGAGGGGACGGCCTATGTCAAAGATGGCCATGTCGAACGAAAGAGGTGAGTTTACATCCTCGCGCATCATCTAAAGGGGAGAGCGCGTGAGTTCTACATAAGAGAGGTTTCTGGGGACCCTTACCGATGGAGACTCCGGGAGTTCTTCACGGAATTGTTTAACTATTGTTTCCCTGTCAATTTTAGAATGGAACAGAGAGCGAAGTTGAACAAATGTTACCAAAATACTAAGTCCGTCCGTGAATACGTATACGAACTCAGCGAACTCTGGAACATGATCGGGGATGTCGAAGACCGACAGAAGGTCTCTCAATTTTGGACTGGGCTAAACCCCAGCATCCAAGCAGAACTCTGGAAAAAGGAATTGAACCCGGAGTCATCGTCTTTTAGAGAGGTCAGAAATGCCGCCGAGATAATAGAAATAGCTCACTCAGTGCCCACACACCGGCGAGATAAGGAGAAACCTTCCCCGAGTTCCGGAGGAACGAATGGGGGAGGCATTAACACCAACCGCCGGGAAGACGGGCGGCAGCGAAACAGGGACAAAAGAAGCCGAAGGGGCGATGGTGGTCCACGGAGACAGCACGACGACAGAAATCGTGCTGCAGCTGTTGAAAACAGACAGGATAAAAGTCAGAGGAGGGATAATGGACAAGGAAAGAACTCACACCTTGCTAGAAAGCCTGATCGTTTGAGTCAGGCTGAGAAGGAGAGACACGCGGCAGAAGGACTCTGCTACGTGTGTCACCAGCCTGGGCACATATCCAGGAATTGCCCGGACAGGACCACTGTCAAAAGAGTTGGGGCTGGAATGGCACCCCCTGGAGTACAAAACTTCAGCATAGAGGTGGACCTTAGCGAGGCGGACCGAATGACCCACCAGAACGAGAACATGACCTCCAATGGGGCTACGGATGTGTCGTGCGCCGCGATGAGCGTCTGGCGCGACGACTTCGACGACGGGGACGAGGTAGACTGGGTCAGCAACTCGGACGACCCGGCAATACCTTTACCTCGCGGACACCAGCCCACCATTTTGCATGATGGACCCGCTGGGAGGGAAGATTGGGCCTCCAGAGGCACAAAGATCGACGCCATGGGCGAACCTTTGGCCATGCGAGCCAAGTACGTGCTGGACGGGGGTTTCTACCTCTGGGATTGAGAGCCATGGCTGCCCATCAGCTCAGAGAGGTTCTTCGTTTACAGCGTGTCTGAACGGGAGCACGTCATCATGGATAGAGAGGATAGGAGGGAGAATGAAGTGACTGTACTCACCTCCCATTTACTGAACCCGAAGTTCAATCTGGCCGAATGGTATTCACAAAAGGTTAGCGAGCTCCAGGGACTAGACCCCCAGAAAGTGAGAAAATGGAGGCGGAAGGAACTGGGCAAAAAAATGCCCATGGAGACGCCGTTAGCTGCTCGGGTAGAGCAGCTATTGGTACGATGGGGCCGTTACGATAACGACCCCGTGCGCAACGCGCTGCACCCCCAACGATTCGAGTGCGTTAGAATGAGAGACGGGACGTACCGGATAAAGGACTATGTCCGATCGTTCGTGGTAGAGGTGCCGCTGCGCCTCTTGTTAAATCCTAAGTTCGTGTTAGCGTCCTGGTACAATAAGAGGTTAAGGGAGGCTCACGATGAACTTTGTGATAGCCTACTGCAGAAATCTCAAGAGCTCAACATGCTCCAGTTGTTGGACCAGGGGCCGCTGACCGAAAATGAATGTCAGCTGGACGATGTGGCAAGGAGGATATACACTCTCACCCCGGACGCCAAGTTCCTATACAATGAGTCGTACCTATTTGTGTTAGAGCTAAACGGACAGCAAATACCAGCTGGGACTTACCCGGCGTTACAGCGAGGGGCTGCAGTGACCAAAGACTTCAAGCGAATGATTCCAAAGCCGGTCGTCGTCGTCGTCAACATCAACAGATGACCGGCTCGTGCGCTAATTGATTCTGGGTCCCTATCAGATTTCATGTCAGTGACTCTGGCAGAACAATTGAAAGTACCAAAGGTAGAACTTACCAAGCCGTTGGTGGTGCAGCTTGCGGTCCAGGGATCCCGGTCTAAGGTCAACTACGGCACGAGAGTGAACATGAGGTATCAGAACATTAGCGAACAACGCTACTTTGACGTAATTAACTTACAGAATTACAATCTGGTACTAGGAACCCCATTCCTGTTTCAGCACAAGGTCATGGTGGGGTTAAACCCACCACGAGTGACCATAGGGAGCGCATCACCGTTGCCTATGAAGGGCATTGAGGTGACTACGTTGGAATTGCGTGCAGCCGCCGTGGAGGCAGAGGACCTAGAGAAAATGCGCGAATATTTGCGACAGTTAGCAAAACCATTGTGCGCAAAGGCAAGCGAAACAGGCTTACCTCCATTGAGGTCTATCAACCACACTATCCCGTTAATAGACGAGAATAAGATCTACCCGTGGCGACCTTCCAGGTGCCCGGAGCCGCTGAGGCCACAGTGGGCAGAGAAACGGCAATCCTACCTAGCCAGTGGACGATGGCAGGTAACCAGTGCCGGGAACACGGTGCCCATGCTATTCATACGAAAGCCAGGGTCAGATCGTTTGAGGACGGTCGTCGATCTAAGAGAGAGAAATAAAAACACTCACAAACTGACGTCACCATTGCCGGATATGGAGGGAATCTTGCGCCGGGTCGCGCGTAAACCTTATCGGTCCCTAATGGATGGTCAGGATGCGTACGAACAGATCCGCGTGATACTGGAACACGTACCTAGGACGGCGATGACGACGCCGGACGGCAACATGGTGAGCCAGGTGTTGCAGCAAGGCGACTGCAACGCGCCGGCTACGTATCAGGCTGTAATGAATCAGTTGTTTGGGGCATACATCGGCAAATGGATGGACGTTTACCTGGATGATATAATACTCTACTCTGACACGCTGTCTGATCACATAGACCACATTAAGATCGTTTTGAACATATTGGAACGTGAGAAACTTTACCTTAGTGAAAAGAAACTGAAGTTCCTGTGTGACGAGGTGAAGATCCTTGGCCGGGTGGTCGACAGCGATGGGATCCGTATGGACCCGGAGAAGGTCGACCGAGTCCTCAACTGGAAGACCCCCACAAACCGGGACCAGTGCCGAGGATTCATCGGCTCCGTGGGGTACCTAGCGGACGACATTTATAAGGTCAGGATCCCGTTGGGAGTCTTGTCTGAAGTAACGGGAGATACAGTACCTTTTCGGTGGGACTTCGCGCAACAGCGCGCATTTGAGGAAGTCAAGCTGTATGTGGCCGCATGTGCGCCACACTGCCGTGTTCCGCTGGACTATGCCAAGAGCGCGCCTCCCATCTACGTCATGACAGACGCTAGCCTGGGAGGTATAGGCGGGGTTGTGTGCCAAGGGGAGGACTGGAAACGCGCAAAGGTTGCAGCGTTCTTTTCCGCGAAGCTGAATCCCGCACAGCGCAACTACGCTGTGCACGAGCAAGAAATGTTAGCCGGAGTAGAGACCATGCTGAGGCATAGGGACATACTGCAGGGAGCCAAGTTCACTTGGCTGACGGACCATAAGGGTTTGATTCATCTGTTGAATCAGAAGAACGTTAGTGGACGGCAAGCGCGATGGCTTGAGAAGATAGGTGAATTTGACTTCGACGTTAAGTACATACCGGGTGAGGAAAACCTCCTGCCCGACGCCCTATCACGTATGTACTCCTTTGATGGACCCAGAGCCGCGCCCAGCAAGTATACAGAACATGATGGGGACCAGGAGGGTGACGGGGGCACGACACGCCTAGCGTCGATACCCATGGTGGCGGGCAAACCGAGAATGGAGCCTTCTTTGAGGCGTAGCTCACGGGTTGCTGCAAAACCGGTGGTGGTGCCAGCCTGGCTGCCTAAAGGTCGCCGGGTCAGGCAACAATCAGTATTGTGCGAATCTACGGGGACAGCACCGGACGCACCTGACCGATCAGTATTGTGCGAATCTACCGAACCAGCACAGGGTACCTCTGCACCTTCAGTACCGTGCGAGTCTACCGCCCCACGGCCACTATGTGAGCGAAGGGCACGACGGGTGGAGGTCCCTGCGGAGAGTGGACGCCCTGAGACGTCCAAGGAGTTTGCCAGGAGGCTGCGGGATCGTTTCGTTCTGCTCGGGCCTGGTGAACGAAAGAAGGGCGGGGAGGAAGGTGACGCTCACCTCCCTGCAGAGCAGACACAGACGCAGCAGCCAGAATCGGACCACGGCGAGGAACGGTTCACCCCAATGGCGCAGCTGCCACGAAGGGAACTGGAGGATGAGACTCTAGCGGAAATCAGAGGTCAATATTACAAAGACCCATTCTTTCAGAAAGTAATGAACTCACCTAAACAATTCCGCAACTTTGAGGTTGCGGAAGGACTCATCCATATTCGACTGAACGATAGGACGCTGATGTGTATACCGGACGTAAAGGTCGACGGTAGAAGGCTGCAGGAGAACCTAATCAGTCAAGCGCACACTCTGTTGGCCCACCTGGGCGCACAAAAGACACTCACATACTTAAGAGACCGTGTCTGGTGGAAAACGATCGTGCGAGACGTGCACGCGTTCTGCGAATCCTGTGCGACATGCCAAACGAGTAAGTCCAGCAACCAGCGGCCATATGGGCTGCTGAGACCCTTACCTGTACCCTCCCAACCCTGGGAGGCAATGGGCATTGATTTCCTGGGGCCGCTACCCTTGTCAAAGGACAGGGACGGCGAATACGATTCGATAACTGTCATTATCGACCTCTTTAGTGGCATGGCTCATCTAGTACCTAGTAGAACCACTTACATGGCTAAAGAAGTGGCCGAGTTAGTCTTCACCGAGGTGTATAAACACCACGGCGTACCGAAGTACATAGTCAGCGATAGGGACGTGCTTTTCACAAGCGCATTCTGGACCAATTTCAATAAGTTAATCGGCGCCAAGCTGAAAATGTCGAGTGCTTACCACCTGGAGACAGACGGATCCACTGAACGCGCCAATAGGACCGTGGTCCAAATGTTGAGGGCGTGTATAGCCCCGAATCAGCGAGACTGGGTGCCTAGACTGCCGGCGATTGAATTCGCTATCAATATCGCGAGCTCAGAATCAACGAAACACTCACCGTTTGAGACAAACACTGGAAGAACACCTAGGGCAATGGTGTGGGACGACCCATCGGAATCTGAGTATCCGGGAGTAAGAACCTACCTGCAAAAGATTAAGCGCACCATTATGGAAGCTCACGATAGCATCATTAGCGCAAGAGTAAAGCAAACGGTGGATGCCAATAAGAAACGGCGCCCAAGCCCGTTTGCACATGGGGACTTGGTGTACATATCCACCAAGAACTTAAACTTTCCTAAGGGGTTAGCACGCAAGCTGCTACCAAAGTACGTCGGACCTTACCGAATAATCGAGGACTTCGGGAACAATTCCTATCGTATTGAGCTACCTGCCAGGTTGAAGCAGAGGGGAATACATAACGTGTTCCACGCGTCTTACCTAAGGTTGCACGTACCGAACGATGATCGAACATCTGCAAAACGACTGAAATGAACGCTTAACTTACGCGCGTTACGGACACTTACGAACGCTTACGACTTCAGTAGCGCACTCAGGCGATTGGTGGAGATGCTTTTGCTGTTATTATTTTATTTCGCCGGTTGAACTTACGAGAGATGGAGAACCGAACGTTTTGATCAATGATAATCTGTCGCATCTCACTGAAGATAAAAGATGGGCTTGATTTAATCTGAGATCAAATAGATAAAAAACAGACAACACGACGCAGTGAAATTGCATGATCAGAACATAACAAAGAATGTGACTAAATGTAACTAGTGCAAATCTGAGCGCAATGAGTGATACACCTCCTTGTCCGAGAAATTGTTCAGATAAAAACGCTCATATACCTCCATACTCGTTGCTGCACCCACCGTACGGTCAGCGCCTTGGCCGTACATAGGGATAAGCTCTACCGCATGCGTGACATCTGTGAGAGGAATGACTGCACCCAATCTTATCCGCTGGCCTGTGGGCCCTTCCCAATATTTTCGGGCCACCGTATACATACTGATGGCACGCTGACTGCCTGGATCCCCGACGATCTCATAGTACTGGACATAGAGGAGCGGTTGGTCCGCAAGGTAGTGGGGAAGTGTGACGTTGTGAGGTGCAATGGGCTGGAAGACTGCCCGCACTTGAGCAATACGATTTACTGTGTAACAATAATCAGTAATATGCAGCCAAGATAAGGTAAATATTATTTACCTGTCTGGTCGCCGTGTATCGACTGCGTAATCACAGCATCGCAATTTCCTAGAGGAAACTGTTCTGATGGTGGGGCAGCCTGCACGACTTGACTAGGCATGATCATCCGCGAGCGAAAAACGGAATGCAGCTGTAATCGAAACTTATTCCACGTCTTGAGGCGACCACGATCATTGCTCCACGCTGTCGTGAATTGACTGCCGGAAGCCTTCGTAATATAATCAGAAAGCGCTTGTCCAAAATCTGGCAGTGCGTAAAGCTGCTGGATTTCATTGAGAGACATCTTGGCTCGATCAGGAGTAACAGTGACGTGAAAGGCAGCTGTAGCAGTGGAAGACAGGATACCCTTCAAAAAGTGGTTTCGAACTGGGCATGGCCCGACAAAACACCGTTGATTTGGATCATTAGGTGCGACGCGGGCGATCCACGCAAGAGCAGGGTCAGTTTCAGTGACCTCTTGCTCTTCTGTAACTATGGCATTGACGAGGGGGGAATCGTGCATCCGTAGGAAGAGGTACAATTGGAATTGCCGCATCGACTCCTCGCGGTTGAGAATGTCAACGATTTGTTTTGTGAAGGTACGTGACTGGCGCGATGTCCTCTCAAAAGGGAGTTTACAATGAGTAATGAGAAGACGCTCAGTGACGTCAGCAGTCCATTGGATGAGAGCGCCAGTGTCCTTGGTGAACGAAGCAAAACTCTGCAAAAGCTCGAGCTTCGGGATGATAAAGTTGTTGAGTGTTCCTTTGGTGCCTCGTCTCGCGCCTGCATCTAATATTGCGTGTTTATAATCATGAAACTCTTTGAGCGAGGCGACCATGGAATCAACAGAGCTGTCAGAATAAACAGGGCTTTGGGCCTGATAGATGAAGTCGATCAAAGCGCGAATCGCATGGACAAACGGGGGGGCACGACCCCAGTAATAGAAGGAACCAAGGTGCGTTGCAAGTCCCGATGTTCCCGACCAGTCATTTGTTTCATCTGGCATACTCCGGATGAAAAATGGCGTGTTCCTACTCTCTTGTGGTGACTTCGGAAACGGAGATCGAGTTCATCCTTCCCCACCGATTCTTTGCACCACTTGAATGGGTGGTCAAAGAAAAACTTGTGACAGGTATGCAGAATTTCCCCTACCAGAAAGCGAGAAGGATCTGAGTGCCGCCAATTCCGCCAAAAAGGCTGGTGAATGCCACTTAATGATTGAGCCTTGGCCTCCTCCTGGAATTCTCGCAACCTCCATGGATCGATCCGTTGACAGATGTTGTATATCGCCGTAAGTGTATGTTCTTTCGTGCGTGGTGGATGGCGATAGGTGTCACCAAAAGATTGAGACGTGGCCAATGTGATAGGAGAAGCGACCTTCGAGACACATGCTATAGCTTGCTGTTCTGGCAGGTCCGCAGTGTACGCGACCAAAGGTGTGAAGCAGTGTCGTAGATGTCCGGCTGGATCAGGCATGAACTTGCCCACCATGGCTGCGACCTTAGCGTCTGCGAAGACGATGTCCATGCACTTATGGAATAGACGTTGGCTGAGAATGGTTTGGTAGTCAGGATGAACGTCAACGAATTTGGGAATCGGCATATATGCGACGCATCGCCAAGCATGACATGTTGCTCTCATCCGCACGTCAGATTGAATATTGCCAATAGTGACAAAAATAGGGTGCATTTCAAGTCCTCCCGTATGCCGGGTCACAGGTGTCTTATCAGATGCAACGATCATCGGAACAATGGTAGCGCCTTCGGGAAGTTGATCCTGTACCGAAGCCATCAGTAGACTACTGTGAATGATACATCAAACTTACCTGAATTTCATATGCTTGTTGGGCCGTAAAATATTCACTGTATTCGCGCTCACCACCATCGACCACGACGTGCGGGTCATATGTCATGTGGTTCGCAAAAATTGGATTTGCAAAGAGATCTTGCACTACCTCTAAGCCATCACGCCAGATGAGGTTTATCGGTTGGATAGTTGGGTACCCGGTCATTTCAAGGGTTGTTGAACGCCATTTTGGTCCGGTTGGAAGAGAAGCTACCCATGCAAGTAGCTGATCTTTGGAGCTGAACGACGGACCAGCTCGGCGTACCTGTAAACTCAAGGTCAGTACACTAGCCCATACTCCACAGCTCCAGACAAACCCAATCCAGCTTGAGAAATCGCTCCATATCACTTTGCGTTAAGCGTTCACAAAGGAATTTTGCAAGGTCAAACTCTGCCTGGTCTTGAAAGGGATAGAATGGAGCATGACGTCGGCGGTAAGCATACTGGTCATTTTCCATCGCCTCGAGGGTGTTTGGCGCCTTTCCAAATATATAGCCAGAAGATGGGTGGTACCGCCCAAAGATGCGGTCTTTTCCTGCTTCAGAAGTAGATCGAAGGAACGCGGGTGGGACAGGAATACGGCAATCTTGCACCGGAGGCCAGCAACCATTTGTTGTCTGGAGGTGTTCTAACACTGCCTCAGCAGAAGGCAAAACGATTTGACACTGGGGGCATTTTGCAATAGACGATCTGATGTGGTTACTGAAGTATCAATTCTAGAATGGAATAGAAACTTACAAATTGCCATCTACGATGAATGGCCCAGAATGATGGTTGCTAGCGTCCATAGTCACTGGAAGAATGCGGACCTTCACCTGCTTGAGCCAATGAGCCTATGGTGCTACACTGCCAACACAGAGAAAAAGTTGCAAAGTCCTTCAAACTCCGCTTGGCACCCTGTTGTTCATAGCGATATCCCTCAACTGTAGTATAATACTCCCCGTCCTTGAGCTTTGGGCAAGTCTAGTCACTGATCTCTAGCCGCATATGGACGCACCTAACACTCGCATAACCCCCCCTCCTTTGTCTGACTGCGAGACCACAACCTCAACTCGAGTCGACATAGCGTCAGCATTCTCTAGTTCCAAGTTGGTGTCCCCTATGTCCCCTCTTACATCCTTCGGATCAGCCGAGTCCGACATAATTTCGCTCCCTCGGAAGAAATCTCAACGCATAGGCCGTCCCTCCTCTGGCCACATCCTCAATCGTTCAGGCCCTTTGGTAAGGCAAGACCGTCTTCATCGTTTTCGGGAAAAGATCCGCTCTCAGTATAAGCCGCGCCTCGTTTATAATTCTCCCCCATATGAGATTGCCTTTGCGAAGAGGCACATTATGCAGTCTTCACACAAATATTTCTCCCAGCAAGACTTGCATGAGGTAATTATCTCACTTCCCACTCCCGTGATTTTACTTAAACAAGGATCTAGGGTAAAGAGCTACTCCAAAAGAGCTTATCTCATCTATCCAATAGTACTTTCCGCAAGGCCGCTCTAGTCAAACAGGCGTCAGCTCAGGACAAGAGACATGCGGTCATACACACGACCTGGAAACTCGAGTTGATTGAGAGGCAGAGGTCGTTTATGCAGTCACTTCAGAAAGAGCAGGAAGAGGAGCTTAAGAGTGCAGAGACTGAAATGGAGTTCTTCAGGCAGCTGGTCTGCGATCGAGGACTCCCTGCTTTGCAAGACGACCAACAATATTTGGAGGCAATTTTTGCGGAAGAATTGGACGATCTCGATGTCGCCAATGAGCAGTACAGACAGTTCACGACTCATGCGAGGAAGCGTGTTGTTCCATTTGCAAACAGCAGTGACACGGAACTTTCCCCTGACGAACTCGTGGCAGATCATGATTCCTCAGACTCCCACAGTGATGGGGGGTCGGATGACCTCGTTTACGGAGCAAATGAATAGGAAGGTACGTTACTGCTAGTTTCCCATTCTTCTTCGTTCTATTAACGACACATGTTCAGTCAATCTGACACCGAACAATTCAATCCCTATCGCCTCCTATCGCCCCAATTTCATTCTGTATCGCCTATATCGCCTCCTATCCAATCCTGATGCCTTCCAATCCGATCGTTGTGCGGCATTTTACCTCAGCCCATCACCACGACTTGTCCACATTTTCCGTTTATGTCGAATGCGTTGTAGATTATGTATGATCTTTCCGATTTATACTCAACGTGTACGGTTCTTTATGTTTGAATATATGCTACATTGGGTAAGTAAATAGCTGGTACATCAGTAAGATCCCATGGCCCCTCGACGAACAGCCCCTCAACCCCGAAGGACATCCGCCAAACAAAAAGTGAGTCCCCTCCATCGAACACTCAAACATTTCTGACATGATTTAGGCACCGCCACGACCAAAAAAGAACTTGTCGCTCAACGCCTCAGGGCGCGACATCACAAGCCAACTCGGTCTGCCTCAAGATCGCCCACAAACACCCGAATCTGTACATCGCACCCCCAGCATGGATCCAAATCAACTCCCTCCCTTCCAAACAGATCCTCAGTTCCAGCCCCAACCCCATTTCCCGCCCTCATTCAACCCGCAGGATTACCTAATGGGGGGCGGCTACGAGCCGCCCCAAGACCAATATCACCCATCTCAAGACCACTACCAGCCGCAGGACCACTACCATCCGCAGGACCACTACCATCCGCAGGACCACTACCAGCCGCAGGACCACTACCATCCACAGGACCACTACCAGCCGCAGGACCACAACCAGCCGCAGGACCACAATCAGCCTCAGGACCACAATCAGCCGCAGGACCACAATCAGCCGCAGGACGACTATCATCCGCAGGACCACTACCAGCCGCAGGAGGGGTTTGAGCAGGGAGGGTTTGAGCAGGGAGGGTTTGAGCATCAGGGAGGGTTTGAGCATCAGGGAGGGTTCGAGCAGGGAGGGTCTGAGCAGCAGGGATTCCAGCCGCCGCCTCAAGACCAACCACACGAAGGCGACGATGCTCGACCCGTGCATCAAGAACTCGACCTCCATGGCCACGGCGTGCGACGACATATGCGCTGGGACCTCGGGGACGCTGGTGTCCCGCGCGCGCAGCCACGTCCTCAGGTCGTCGGTGTCGCAATTCCTCGCGAGAGGGAATCTGAACGCGGGGAGTTTACTCAAGGGGTCATCCATGTAAGTCGTTCCTTTTCTAATATATGATAATATATAACAATACTATAGGAACTACGTACGTCGCAAACTGTTGGCCGGCTTGGAACGCGTCCGGTCGACCGGCACCTACCTCCAACGCCAGCATCAGTGCCAGCACCCGCACCCGCACCTGCGCCTCAACCAGCACCACCCCCACCACCCGAAACCACCGCACAAGCGCCAAATGCGTCTAACGATGAGGTTCCTGATTCGGTTTTCACCGTAGAACTCGATAAACCCACCATCGATTCCATCAAACTCTCCGCGAAAGAAGAATTACGTCGCATGATGATGCAAGGGAGGGACGCTGTGTCGCCGACACGAAAAAAACGGGGGGCTGTCTTAGACAAAGCCCTCAAGAAGGCACGCATTTCTATCATTGGTCAAGGTAATTTTTCGTTGAATTCATTCATGACGTCACTAACACTTTTTTTTTAAAAAGTTCGATATAAACCATTCGAAAAAAAAAAGTCCGTTCGCGAAGAGCTCGTGACATGTATGTCGAATGTACGGCGGGTATTTAGAGACTACGCCGCCAACATCGTTCAAACGGCACTCAATCTACGACTACCTATATCCTCGGAACCTGGCGAGGAGGTCGCCCATAAGGCAGTGCTAGTCCCGGAGCTATTGAAGAATTTGAACTTCTTGCATAAGTCAGAGCTGGTATGTCTTTTTCTGATGTTCGTGTGCTGATTTTTTATTCACAAACTGACTAGGGTGAGGACGGCATCAAACGGTTTTTGCTGCTGGAGGCGGATTATTTTGTCGAGATGATTGTCGACGTCATCTGGCAGAAAGGACTTTACGAGTATATTGATCCCCTCCGACTCGACAGCGCGATCGCCCTCGCTGGGGCTGCATTGCAGAATGCGCTGAAAGCTTACCGGACGGGCAGGTTCGAGTCCGTCGATGCTTCAGCAGAGCAGTTCTATGACACCTACAAGGCGATCCTGGTGCTGATTGACAGCATTCGAGCAGATCCTGCTCTGAAAGTAAGGTACGAACGGCTTCAGGAACTTATCGTGACGCGGGGTCGTGAGCGCATGGGTCTTGATCTCACTGATTCGAACGACGACGACGAATAGATAACATTCGCTTCGGTAACATGTAGATAATCTTCGCTATCACTATGTACTACTAGATAATCTTCACTATCGCTATGTACCGCTTGATAATCTTTTCAATTTTTGTTACCAACACATCAATAAAACTCTTTTGGGTGTAATAACGACTAAAACAGCGTATTACGAACTACAAGCGACGAAAACACACTACAAGCGCGCACTAACCAAATTTAACTCGAGGTGGGAGCCTCGAAGGATACTCAAAGGTCCGTTTTGGGTTTTTCAACTTTCAGATGAAGGTTCCCAGGACGCCTGGACAACCAGGTCGCTGAGTTTGAAACTCAGGAACGAGAATGGGCCGTCGACCGGATTCTATCGCATAAGGGAAGCCGAGCTGACGCAATGTTCGAGGTTCAATGGAAGGCGGGAGACGTCACGTGGTTACCCTTCGATCAGGTTCTGTCACAGTCGGTCATCGCGTATGAGACTCGGGAAAAGGTTGGGGGAATATGGTGAGTTCACACTGCTCCAAAAAATATCAACAATTACCGAGCACTATCCCGTTCAGGCTGCCTTCACCGCCGGTTGTTGACGACTACAATGCTCCTGTGACGGCTCTTTATGATTCATTAACCACGAATGTGCCTCATCCTATCATGGCATATACCAGCTACTCCTTTCCGCCAGAGACTCCTTTGTTTCCGTCAGCACATGTAGTGCAAACGTATCTCGAATCGTATGCTGCATACTTCAATCTTATGCCCCTCATCAAGTTCGATACCGCAGTATTAGATGCACGGTGGGAATCAACTCAGTGGATAGTAACCCTTTCGGATGGAGGACACTTTGCATATGATCACTTGATCGTCACAAATGGACATTATCATTTACCCCGCATACCAGAACTGCCAGGGTTGGCAGATTGGATGAAACGTGGTAGAGCCTCTCACTCTGCATGGTATAGAAAACCTGATTTTCTTGGGGACAAAATACTTGTTGTTGGAGGCGGACCCAGCGGTGAGCACATCGCTACTGAGATGTGCACAGTTTCCTCGGTGGTTATTCATGCTGTCACGGTCCCTGGCATAAAGAGACCCTGAAAATCTCATCCGGAGAGGTCGGCTTATCGAACTCAAAGCTAACGGACAAGCACTTTTTGACGACGGCACGACGGAAGATAATATCGACTACTGTATTCTGGCAACCGGATTCTGTATGCATTTCCCCTTCTTGGAGGAAGCGTCCATGATCATCAACAATATACCACCGGACTTCCCTCCATTACTTCCCGGCAAGCTTTTCAACTCAACCTACCACGTGTTTCCCCTTGCAAAGCGTTTATTTCCGCTTCAATCTCCATATCCTATCTCGTCAATCGCCTTCATGGGCCTCCTCATAAAGGTCGTGCCGTTTCCACTCATGGAGGCTCAAGCATATGCGATTGTGCGAACGTTTTCCGATCCTTCATCTCTAGATCCTATCGCAGAAACAGTTGATATCATCACTCATAGTGATAAAATTAAACGCGCTGGTGCTTCAACACCTCTAGCCGTCGCCAAGGCCTGGATCCGATTCGACGGGCAAGACCAGTGGGATTATCGAAACGCTATGTATCAATTTGCGCAGGGCATGGGGTCGGGGACTCCGCTCATCAAAGTCACAGAGTGGGAGAAAGAATTATACGGTCTAAAAGTGGATTTGAGGTCGGGATGGGAAGATTTGGAGAAGTCGGGAGATTCAATTGCGTGGTTGAGAGACGTCGGGAAGAATGGGGTGCAGGATTGGGTAGAGTTAATGTATCGTGTATTGGATTATGCCAGGACTCCAAAGGACTCGTTGGGAAAATTGTGATCATAGCGCAATGTGACACGCCTCTCGTGTGCAAACTAACACATTATTACCGAGTAGTATTAGCTCAACTGTTATATACTACTATCGTAAAGGAATGTATCCCTCACTTCCACAAGACATCGCATACTCACTATTAACCTCCGGCCAGCCGGGCTGCACGTCGGAAATAGCACTTGACCTCTGATCGAGTCACCAGCCTATCTGATTCTGGATCCAATATAGCGACTCTACCAAAGTGACTGATCTCCGTTGCTTCAATGTTCGCCGTCCATGTTACCGTCACGGGGCTAATACTACAAGTGATGTGAAAGCTTTTTTTTTACTGGTACTGAATGGCAGTTCTGTAATCTGCGTCAGAAATCAATGGACGTTTTCAAAATCAGGTCCTAGTCATGTACGGGAGATGTCGACTACCTGGCAGGCTCGAACATTTTATGCGTGTCATATGTACTATATGGCGCCGTCAATATCTTCTTACGCGTATATACATATTCTCAGCTATACGATCTATGCCTTGACTCGACGTTTCGATCTCGACTTGATGTGCTATACAGCACAACGACTTACGATGGTGGACGGCTTGGACTCTTCGTCTTGTTGTTGTTATCGCTGCCTGACGACTTACACTTACATTCTCTCCCTTTCAAGGACTCAGTACTCAGTACCGGGAGCAGATTTCTCTACTGGAGAGTCGAGACCTAGCACAGATTTTAGAACTGACCGATCATGAAGCAGACCAGTCTAGATTCGATTCAATATATATATCTGTTGAGTCTCCACATTTCTCGAGTCCGTTTCCTCACAAATTTCTGTAGGAAGTTCTATCCATTCGATCAGCTGTAGCATGGCTGTTGATCCTCTTCAGTTTCTTTCCCTTGTTGCCTTCCTCTCTGCCCTTGAGGCTCGCGGAGTGTCTCTAGCCACTGGTCTGACCGACACGGCCATCTTTTTTCCGTCCAACAGACTATTAAACGGCTCTTCGTGCGGACCGTCGAACACCCGCGCGTTCGCTTCAAATATGGGCTTCTTTGATCATACTGAAGGCTTCATACAAGATCCTTCCACCCGTGACTCTGGCTATCTTTTGGGTTTTTCGGACACAACATCTTCCACTGCATCATCTGCTCTGCTCTACCAGTTTCTCCTCCTCTTCTCAGGTCAATTGGCTTCTATCTCACGAGACATCTTGTCGCTGCGTCGTTCTGTTGCCTCGCTCGAGTCATCATTGTCTGCAGTTGAGTATAAAATCGCTTTGCTTATCTTATCAACGCTCATGAATCGATTTTGGCACAGTTCAAAGACGAAGCATTGCAGACACATACCAGGGCGTCATTTGATAGCGAGGAATTGGGTCGAAAATTACACCACCTGTCCAGCATCATGACCGTCCAGGAGGGTCAAGTGAGCGCGCTGCGTGACACGGTCGGTACACTGCAGCCGTGCACAATCCACGTTAGTCCAGACCGCCAACCACTTGCTGAACGCGCGCGGAGTTACACAGAGTTTGACGCTCCCCAGAAATGTCTTCGTGTTCAATTCACTACTCAGATTCAGGAACACATCGAGTGCAAGAAAGACTACGCTGCTTTGCGTCAGGACCTTCAAAAACTTTCGGACTTGGCTTCGATAAATGATACTAAGACCAGTGTATCGCTGGATCACCTTCGTGGTCAGATCGTTGACCAGGTCAAAGATCAAAATCGCACCGAGAAAGAAGTTGCACTCTTGCGCGAACAGATGACAAGGAAATTTGGGGCGTTTCAGTCCAGAGTATCTTCTCTTACACTAGACGCCGTAAAGGTACATCATGGCGTTCGATTATCGGACCAGGCTGCCAAAGAAGCTCGTCGGGCAAAAGCGATGGCGGCGGTGGGCCATCGTATTATGCAGCTTCAAGGTATGTGAGTCCCACTAATGACTTTACATTCTGACGCTCACATGTTCTTATGACATTTGGAAACGTACGGCATGTTCTTGACTAATGAAGACACCATCCCGCAGAATAATGAAAATGATGCGGTAGTTCCGTCCCCGTGTTCTTCACCAATTTCGGTTGGGCGCTTCCAGGTGGATTTATTCAATGTCTCGACGTCACCGTTTTTTCATGATTGTTGACATGTGCTCGTCTCTTGACCAATAGGACTCTGACGTATTCAAGACTTCGTCACCCTGTGTCCAATGGGTTAGGACTACTACTCCTTCCGACACCAAGGTACTGCATTCATTACCCCCATCTCGGGAATACATAAATTGCAAGGGTAGGGAGTCGATTGACTTCTCATTGACGGAGTTGACGCAACATCATAGAAAATGTGGATGGTATCCATTCTCCCTCCACCACTGTTACTTTCTGTCAAGTTGACGCTGAGGTTGGCATCCTAAGGAGGAAACAGAAAGGACCCACAATCACTGCTTTCCAACCCAAGGGTGCGTTTCCCCTCCTGTAGACCTTCAGGTTAAACAACAGAAGGTGTCTTGTTTCAATGGATCATAGATGTCAACTGGATGCCGACGCCTTCCCCGTCATCACCAGCGCACGTTGAGATTTCTACCACACCAGTTTTACCTCGTCCAGGGCTCTCAGCAATACAGCGTGATCATGTCCCTGAGCGAATCTTCAAGCGTACGTACCTAAATCGTGTTGACTGTCAGAGCAGTGATCTGATGCGCACGCACCTGGTGACTCAGAGTACCGCAATAAGAGCCTCTATGCTTCTCCTTTGAACGGTCCCGGTACCCGCATCCGAGGATGGATATAAGAGCCAATCGGCCATTTGTCCATCCTTCTTTAAAACTGGGTGATAAAAAGTATTTTTTCTCCGTTGCCCTGCGTTGCAACGTTTATTGTCAATGATGCATAGGTAATTGCTACCTACCAAGGACTCGTTTTTGTGCGCTGCTGGCACCATTGCCAATGTCTTTGTACAAAACCTTGATGGAACCTCGGCCTGCCACATTCTGCACAGCATGATTTGACTTCTGCCATGCCACGTGGCAGAATGAAAGAGTTTTGCTTGAGACACTAGCCTGGTTCTCAAAACAAGTTCTAAATGTAAAGATCTGCTGGCGGGCATAAGAAGCAAGTATGACTACAAGTGAGCAAGGTTGCTGCAACAAGTAAATATGACGAGCGCGAAGAAGTGCTGGAAGTACTGGCCCGGGTGAAACAGTAAGGGAAACAAACCTATCACCTGTCGCATGTAATTCTTAGCCAACCTCCCGGACATATTGTACCAAAGAAAGGAAGCGAAATCGAGGAAAGCTTCGCCGACCCGAAGGCTCGGCGGATGCCTTGCCACTATTGCGTGACCCACTTTCCTCCAATTACTAATACCTTACCACCTTGCAGATCAGCTTCGGTGTGTAGGTGTCCATCGAAGATCGGATATGCACAGTCAATCGTTTTATAACTCTGTGCGGGTCAATTCCACGCGGAGACGCCTGTTAATAAACTGCTTGAACGCCCATTTCTATAGTAGTACTGCCGCAAAGAAGCCATTCGACATCCTGTTCTTCGGTCGCGACGAATTCTCTTGTAACGTCTTCAAGCAATTGCATGACGCCCGAGGTAAGTGTAGCTCATGACATGGGCAATCCAAGGTTATGTTGATCGGTGATATAGATGTTTGGAAGTCCATCTCAATCGCTACTAACCCAGACGTGAAAACTGGTCGACGGGGTTCTCATTTGTCAATTTGTGCGTATGCATTTTTTTCGTAGTAGTAACATACCTACGGCCGCCTCAACAGCTCCACTTAAACAACTTGGGGAATCTCTCGAGGTTCCAGTTCACACTATACCACGACGAAAGGTTGACTTCAGGGATTGGATGGTGCGTGTTACTTTTTTTTCTTGCTGAACCGCTCTTATGTTCTATGCAGCCTCCTCCACCATTTACGAATACCAACGAAGCCCACTTCTCTGACCCTGCCAGTGAAACTCGTCTTCTTGTCACTGCTTCCTTCGGACGTATTCTCCGCCCTTCGCTCTTGCATGTCTTTCTACCAGGTCAGCGACTTAATGTTCATCCAAGCTTACTGCCTGCATATCGAGGTCCGGCGCCCATCCAAAGAGCTTTGATGCGAGGAGAAAATGTGACAGGTGTGTGCGTTATTGATATGATGGAGAAGAAGGAAGGGATTGATGCGGGAAGCGTGTGGGCCTGCAAGAGCATGGTAAGTAATACGGCGAGCAAATAATCATGCGTAATTCATCTTGCTGCAGGTTGTTCCAGAAAACGCGACATTTCCTTTGATGTCGGTAGAGCTGGCCCGAATAGGAGGAGATTTACTCGTCACAGTACTTCGGGATATGTTACTAGGAAAGGTTAGTGCACGAAAACCTGGCTGATTCTAAATGTTTACGCTTCCATCAGGCTAGCAGCATTCCGCAACCTCCAGTCTCATCTATCACACCACATGCTTCTGCAATATCCGCTTCGGATGCACGAGTTGCTTTTACGTCCCAAACTGCGTTGGACATAGTCCGACTTTCTCGCGCCATTTCACATCAACGTCCTATCACGACTACGATGCCCGATGGACGCACTCTTCAGCTGCACCATCTCAGTGTCTCCAAGAGCCATGATGACTTGAGTCCTGTCGAGCCTGGTTGGGCAATGTATTCGCCGCACACACGCACAATACTTATAAATTGTGCTGACGGGAAGTGGCTGAGTGTTTTAAAGTTAAAATCACAAGATCGTGCCCTTCTGACTGCGAAGGAATGGTGGAATGGGGTTAAGGGGCTAGGTGTGCTGCACGAGGGTATGCTGAAACTTCTCTAGAAGGTTCTTTCATGTCGGTATATCACTTACTCTTAAAGAAGTGATTCTCGAGCGCTTGCTACGGAGGCCGGGTTTGATTCATATTCAGAGAAGCATACTGCGCAGTCCGGGAAAGGTCCGCCACAATCCCGGGTCTATGGATAATGATTGTCACTGAAGTGCCTCGTGTGGATGCATGTGGTTCAGGAGTAAATTAGGATTGTATCGGGTCCAATCCTGTGCCTGTATTACAACCCTCGAAGAAGTGTGTGGTAGGTTTGTCCAATGAGTGTTAGCTCGGCCCGATCAGCACGCAAAAAATTACATGTAATGCATCACCTGCAGTAAACCTGAAGGGGTTTGCGATAGAGCCACCGATAAGCTCCCTTTCCACAAACACCCGACAACGACCTCGACACTATCCTAGGGTAGTACTTAATATTGCGCGCATAAAAATGGCCAAACGGCGGCAGATCGAGTGGAGGATGCGAACCGACTGATACCACTTGCAACTTGAACGAAGTAGGCTATGTCCCTGATCACAGTCAAAGAATACAACTCCAAACAATATGATTACCATCACCTGAAGAAGACTTGAATCACTTGATAATGATTGATGAGTGATGACGACGACGACATGTGTTTTGGCCATCTATGCCATGGACAACTCAGATATGTTAAGTGTCGCGGTCATGAAATGCGTTGTCAAGTTTCAAGTTTGACGCGACGCGTCTCTTTGTTCTTGTTTGTTCATAATGGTCCACTGGTTACAGTACTACTAATCCAAAGAGTCGTCTATTCCCAATACTCTGCACATCTCTTAAGGCTTTCTGAGCCACTCAGTGCGCCCAACTACATATATTCAATCATGGGAATATCTGGGCTTTTACCCTTGCTGAAATCAATCCAGCTTCACCGACACCTCTCAGACTTCGCCGGTCAAACATTTGCGGTGGATGCTTATGTCTGGCTTCACCGAGGTGTATACGCCTGTGCCACTGAGATAGCCACTGGAAAGCCCTCTACGAAGTCAGTGTTTTCCTGCTTGTCCCGGGGCGGTTCGCGGTTGCCAGTATGCTCATCTTCTCAACTAGGTATGTTGATTATGCTATGCAGCGTGTTCGCTTATTGCGCCATCACAAAATTCGTCCGTATATTGTGTTCGACGGTGGGCCACTGCCGGCAAAGCTGGGCACCGAGACTGAACGCAGGCAGCGGAGGCAAGAAAACCTTGCGAAGGCAAAGGCGCTGGCGTCCCAGGGAAGACACAAAGAAGCCCGGGAATACTTTGTTAAATGTATCGATGTGACTCCTCAGATGGCGTACCAACTCATAAAAGTTTGCTGTCAATTCTTGGGCTAGACATTCGTCTGATACATTCTTCACTTTAGGCCCTACGCGCAGAGAATGTGCCATACATAGTCGCACCGTATGAGGCCGACGCTCAAATGGCGTATTTGGAGCGTGTTGGTCTTGTGGATGGTATCATCACCGAAGACTCGGATTTGCTTGTCTTCGGATGTCGAAAGGTGCTCTTCAAGCTGGACTCTACTTCAAGCACTATTGTCTCAATCTCGAGGGAGGACTTTGGATCAGTGACTGCTGCTGAAGGGGGTATATCACTTCTTGGATGGTCGGACGCTCAGTTTAGAGCTATGGCTATCCTTAGCGGATGTGATTATCTGCCGAGCATTCCAGGAATCGGGCTGAAGACTGCGTGGTCCTTGCTACGGAAGTATAGGAGCGTAGAGCAGGTCGTGCAAGCTATAAGACTTGAAGGGAAGAAGTCTGTGCCCAAAGGGTATCTAGAAGCATATAATCTGGCGGAGAAGGTGTTTTTGTACCAGCGTGTTTATTGTCCCCTGGATGAGAGACTGGTCAACTTGACAGAGATCCCCACGGGAGTTAAGTGGGGCAATAAAGAGGAATCGTATATCGGAGGGTCAGTCTCTGAAAAATCGCTTGATGGAGACTTGAGGACTGATTGATTTCTCTCAAAGTGACATAGAACCTGCTTTGGCAAGAAAACTGGCCCAAGGGGACGTTGATCCAGTGACACTTCTGCCGATGATCGATATCAATCCGAGTTTCGTACCTCGCACAGTAAAGCCCCTCCCATTTCAGGCCAACAATGTTAATCGGCCTAGCTCAGTCAAAGGAAAGGGCAAAGCAAAAGCCGAGCCTGAGAGTGGCGGATTGCTTACCTTCTTCGGTATTTCCGTCCTCAGTGCCAATGACACCCATATATTTGACCGTATTCCTACAGCTCCACAGCCAAAAGCTACCCTTACTCGTAGTAATTCCGCGCCAACAAGGAGAACGGCAGTGCCCGGTAAAGGTAGCGGAAAGAGGACACTTGTTGATATACTTGACGAAGACCTCGCTGCAAAACGCATAAAAATAAATCAGGCTTCGTCTTCCACAGACCATTCTGTCCTCACACATTCAAGGTTCTTCCCCTTTCCATCGATGTCACAACAGCAGGTGGAACTACCCGAGGACGATCTGATGCCCAGTTCACGTATCCCACACCCCCTATCTGATAAAGAAAATCTCCCCGATCATGCCGACAACGTTATAGTAGTCGAGGAATTGGACGAAATTCTTGAAGAGCCCCGGGATCCTGTTACACAAGAAGATGGGTACCTGTCACCTTCCCCATCCTACTTCCGATCAGCCACACCTGATCTTTCTTCACCTGTACGGCCGTATAACCCCGCACGGCATGATCGTCGTGACGGAGACGACTTCGGCGCTGATATCGTCCCCAGCCCCACGGCAGTGAGAACAATCACGCGACATGCCTTGCATCAATGTTTACTGCCTAAGAAAGAGAAAGTTAGTATCCTCGTTCGGGAAACGCCGCCGCCGATGAATGACATTGGTTCTGCCGATGAAATCGAAGGACCTGACTTGCGTGATGTTCTCGACATTGAACCGCCTTGGGATATCGATGCAATCGATGATGATATAATCACTTCGGCATCATCATCATCCACTACTGGTCCTATTACTCCGGAAGACAACGGTACGAATGACGAATTTGACATAGATGGATCGGCTGAAAAAGATACAGTGACCGAGGCGAGTGCACGCGCAAAACGCACCGAGATAGTCGCCAACGGGTGGTGGAATAAGTGGGCCCTGAACAAGAACTTACGCACTTCGGTACGTATTAACATTTCCGTGACGATTGTCATCGTAATCTGACCTATCTAATCGCTTATAGAAGACTAGCGTGCTCAGAAGGCGCGAGACCACGATCACTCCAGATGGCCGGCAGCCTGGATGTCGTACTCGGGTAGGATCTGCACCGCCCAAGGTCAGGTTTCCATTGTCTAGCGCAGTAGCATCTAGGGATGGAAGAACCCTGAAGGCTGTGGGAGGTACGGGGATTCGTAATAGTCCACAATTTGTGATCGGTAAGTCGCCTGGCCTCGGCTAAGAAGAGACGATAGTAGGAATGGTCTTGAACGATTTAGGTTTGTTCGGTGCTACTATCGGAAGGTTCATTAATTTACTTACGAAATCAGTCGTTCGCGCGAGAGGCGCAAAGCGTTTTAAGGTTGAATCCACTGCATTCTGCATTCAAGCTCGTTATTTCCGATATCTACTTCACGTCCATCACTGTATATAATTTTATTTGGTGGAATGAGGGATGACCGAGATACCAGAGTAGGAATACATGAGGTCGGCGAACATGCAGTTAAGTACTAATTTAATTTTTTTTGTAGCATGAAATCGGTTCATGTTTACATGCTGTGCATGCAGGCATCTAGTGCAGTTGTATACTTTCAGATTAAATCCGTTAATTAAAGCGGAATCTAATCGTCGAATGCGTAGCTTGATTGATTTGTAAGGACTTTTTTTTTTTTTTTTTACCAGTAATCGTCGACAATCCGTCCGCCGGTACCAAGTCAGTATTACGCAATTCCGTCTGTGAACACTGTGTTTTGTTTGACAATCTCAATCTCGGAGCGCTAATTAGCATCCTGACAGGTCTAAATTTTATTCACAATGACAATGGTTGGGGCCCACAGCGAACGTCGTACCTCTGCCACGCGGGGTTCGCGGAGTGTAAATTCCTAGTCACAAAAGCACTACGTCAAACGACAATGAGCTGCCATCAGGGGAAAGCCCGCGTAGCCATCCCCCCGATGGGAGTAATAATTACCCACCAATGAAACTGGTTCTGGAGGTATATGATTCTGATATTTTTTTCAGCCGATGGAAGATGTTATGCAATGTTAGGCTATTGCCTCGTTAAAATATTGCCAAACGGTGTCATTAATTGTCAAGTCACTTCTGCTTGGTATCCAGGGCAGTGAATTCCGGAACGATGGATATGATAAATCTTTACAAGATTCTTGACGAGATTTGCTGTTTGGGTTGGATCAGGTTCAATTCATAACTAATAAAGGACATGGAGCGTCAAATAGGGTTAGTTCTCAAAACGAAGGGGGGGTTGGTCTTTTTCTAATTCCGAGTATCCATACGGTGCAAGCCACGTCTCTCAATTCGTTCATATCACCCCGCAAGATCAAGGCGAGAGCCCTCATGTTTACTGATGGACACGCACGCAGAGCACACGCCTCTCGGCTTTTATCTGACTACAGGCGAAACAAAAAGCGGCACTCTTCCTCACATAGATTCCTACCACTGCCCTGGACGCCCCGAGTTAGAACACCTCGTTTCTCTGAATTTATCCTTCGCGCTTCCCTCCCACGGTACAAAAAGGTAGTCAACTGCCCTTACTGTTCGTACATTCTTTTATCCTTGTTCCACTTCGAACAACGCTCATGCCATCAACTACTTAGCTCTATGGGAGGCCAAGGGCATGTGCCCCAGCTCCTTGGTCAAATATCAGGCATAGTCATGCCTTTTGATGGCACCGAAGAGCATTTGTTACCGGATACCCAGTCATCCCGTCCTCGCACATCCAAACAATATTCCTATCTTGGTGACGGCGACATTTCTCCCAAAGGCCTCAGTGTACACTTCATGGCTTCGTGTACTACCAACGAGCCTGAAGTGAATGACCACCAACAGCAATTGTCACCCTCATCATCACAGTCCGTTGGATATCCAGAGTCCTCTCAGAGGACAACCTCCGCATTCCAAACCTCCGCCCAGTACGACCTCCAAAACTTTGACTATTTCGCCTCTTCCACCTTTCTCTCATCCCAGGTCTCTCGTACTAGCCTTCGTGCCTCCCACATTCTCCCCAGTTGCAGGGAATGGGTCGGTGACCAGGATGATGAGCAAATAAACCCGACATCTCATCTCGACATTCAGTCACTCGACTACCCAGGTAGTCAAAGTCCCACTGGACAGGAGCAAGTGTCACCAGACAGCGCATCCGCAGAATATACATATCCTGACGACTCCGACATGGAGACGGGTCTAGTCATGTCCCAGATGATGGCCCATTTCCAGATTCATACGCCTCCCCCGAATGCAAGCATGACGATGTCCGTCACCGACCTGGACCCTCCAATACCATCTGTCATGACCTTTCGGTTGGGTCGTCAGTCTCTTAGACCAGTCGCAGACCCGGACAACGCAAGGATCTTGGAAAGCTTTGACGACCCTGATGAAGACGCATCGGGGGAGTCGTGCGAATCTTCGTCGCCGCCTTCACCTCCTTATTTGTCTCCTAGTTCTTTTTATGATGGGCCAGCAGCAGGAGGCTGCGGAAACGTCATAGAGAGGAACTCAGTAATTGGGGTGGCTTCTTCCAAGGAAGGGTGTTCGTCATACCTTCCCGATGAAATCCCTCATTTCGGGGGTCCCAACGGAAACATTGACTCCTTCATTCCACTAAACACAGCCCCAAGAAGGAGAGGGTCGTCTAAAAGGTCCAAAATGCACCAGTGTTCTATCTGCTTGAAAATATTCCCGCGCCCCAGCGGTTTGAACACACACATGAATTCTCACTCGGGAGCTAAACGTGCGTTGTAGTCCAACAAATCGTCCTTTATTTTTGACTTTGCAGTGTCCAACAGCTTACAAGTGTCCGGTACCATCGTGCGATAGACACTTTGCAGTGCGATCCAATGCCAAGCGCCATCTCAAGACACATGGCATTAACCCTTCTTTGATGGAGGGGCCATCTCAAGGCACAAACTTTATGGTTGGGTTTGAGGAGCCTCTCGTAAATCACCATGTTCACGATGCCGGCCGGCCACCGACAAGACTCAGGTGGATCCCGCACAGCCTCGTCACGAGGACGCAACCCGTTACCGAGTGGATCGGCTCCCAATCGTCGGGTGGAGACGATTCGAAAAGCACACGCCCTGTGGTCTCAATGACGTTACCGGGGGCGCCCTCATCGTCATTGAACCAGGCATCAGCTTATCGTTACGACAATAACAATGATTATACTGATGCGGGTTCTCGTCACTACCACCCCAGTCAGGTCCGTCTTCGCCCCGCTCGGGGGTTAAACCGCGCTGATTTCTAGTGGGGTAGAATGACTTCCGGTGCGACCCACCCAATCGTTCCACAAGATAGCCGTTCCCTTTGAATCGCACACGGCATGTACTTATCTACAAGAGGCTCGATGCCTGCCTAATACTAATGTGAAGACTGACCACACATTGATTAGTTTTGATCAAATATTAGACACTCGATGCACAGTTTACAATCCAACGATCATTAGCTAGCATTTGTATTCTAGGATTCGCCGCAATGTTAAATTATGGGGTTTTAGGGGATTCTTGGACTTTGTCAGCCTTGCTCGAGCTTTCTCCTGACGGTCTCATTTCATTTCGCGAGCGGTGGGGTCCATACACCACACGATTGACCATTCCGATAGGAATATCGTACAGCTCAGGAATAGCACCCGGATCCGCGTGTTTAAGATGCTGATTTGCGTGGTGTGCTTTGGTATCTACCTGCTGTTTTAGACTCCCGTGGGTATTATTTCGGAGATTGCTCACCAATGAACGTGTTGGGGTCAGAGAAGGATGGTGTACGTGCGATCGCGATAGCAAAATAGACAAAGTACGTCAAAAGTACGAGGACAATGGAGTATGCCGGGAGAAGCAGAGTCCATTCCCTCGATATGATGCGCAATAAGGGCGGTTTTCTCATGAGAAGTTGCATGACTCACCTACTCGGGTACCATTCCACGCCCAGCCAGACGATATATTCATCTGGGAGCAGGGCCCATAGCACATACAGAACAAACAAGACAGATGTAGAAGTCCAAGCTACAAAACCGTAAAATTCTGGTGCGCGACTGTGGCGTTCATCAGGTGGTTCTAGAGTGAATGGAGCTACTGGAGACGTGGTCTCCATGGGCAAGTCAGCGACTCGGTGCATTGACAGAGGCTGGGAATATTATTAATAACCTGGAGTCGGAGCATAGACGCTCTAAGCCCGCGTCTTTGTCCACGATCATCATCGACGACCGAGCATTACTCGCGGATCTGCAATTGCGCTTCTTACTAACCAAGCCGACTTGTTGGCCCTTGGACCCTCTTGGACCTGCTTACTCCACTAAACAATATTGATCTTCGCTGACGTTTTGGGCAGGCAGAACTCATGTCGATCCTTCAAAACACTAATAAAAGAGCACTCCGTAAAGCGATCACCACGACCCTCCGGGAATTATCTCAGTCTGATATCCAGTCGCAATGTGAGTCTCAAATACTATGCTGGGATACTGATATGACTAACATGCTGCGCGAAGCACAGGCCATTACCGAAAAAGTCCTTTCGCTACCCGCATTCCAGCAATGCAAGACTGTCAGCTGTTATCTTAGTATGCCAGCAGCCGAGGTTCAGACGACTTCTTTGATCCTGAACATTCTTGGAGATCTAGGTGCGTGACGGTCCTTACTACCCCTGGTTGCATGTGTTTATGCACATTGTTAGGGAAGACTTTGTTTGTTCCTAGCATCACATCCAGCGATGCTTACATGGACTTTGTACGAGTGTATACCGAAGAAGACTATCGCAGCTTTCCTGCCGGTTTATGGGGCATTCCGGAACCGACGCCTGAATGGTCGAGTAAAAAACGTCAAAGTAGTGCGTCAAATTTGTGTGAAAAAGTGTCATGCAAGCTGATTGTTGCTCAAGTTTTCGACGCAGACTGCAACGATTTGGATCTAATCCTCGTGCCTGGTGGGTAGTATGCATGCATCAACACGATTCGTGGAGATCATTTTCTTTTGCTACAGGTGTTGCCTTCGACCAATCACTCTCGCGGCTTGGGCATGGAAAGGGCTACTACGATCGATTCATAACGTCATATTCTTCCTCTACCGGGCGATCGAAACCATTGTTAGGTCGGTACTACATTACGGGCACCGCGGAACTACATTCTAACTAGTTATCTCAAGTCGCTTTAGCTTTGGAGCAGCAACTTTTGGAACATGGACAAGTACCGATGTTCGACCATGATTGGAAGATGGACATGATTATTACACCCGACAAAGTTATTACTGCACCTCGAGCTTAAGATGGATACCAAGATCCGTTAGGAACAGTGGAAAATGCTTCATGCTCCATGATGTGCTGGCGATACACATGTCATCAAATTATCGATGTGGCATGCACAGGCTGCGCTTACATAGATCATATTGGTGCCGGGCCTGTCCTGAAGGGTGCGTAGGAGATGAAAGAAGCTGTACTGCTCTGTCACAGAAAGTTAGCACTAGATATCATCTCAGTGAACCTTGTCTTGCCCAGTTGTTCGAGATTCTGGCACAATTGCCAATCGATAGGATCGGCCGGCCGGTAGGTAGGTCGAACCTATACATATGAGTGAGCAATATGTGCCACGTTGTTTTAGCGACCTTACCTAGCTGTGGTACCATCACAGCTTTTGCTCCTGTCTCAAAGTTTCCAGGAGAGCCGTCAGCATTGAGCAATTTCGTTGACATTTGGGAGGTTGTGATAATCTGTGATTGAAGTAAGGTGACTGACTGGATCGCGGCGAGGTGCTCTTTGCTCTTACTGTCAGATTATTCAATGCACTTGCTTGCAAAAATACCTGATGGATCTTCTCCAACAGCGCTGTCCGTTTAGAGGACTGAATATCTGGATGAGATAGGAACGGAAATGAAATTGAATTGAGAACGAGAAGTCCCGTCTATCTGACTATTCATGTCTAGTTTTGACGTTATCGATTGGCTGCACACCTTTGCGTGAATTTCAGATAGTAGGTTGTGTATGAATAGCATTAGATCCGGGAGGGTATGAAGGTGTGTATAGCGAACGAGATCCTGGTAGTCAGCAGCCGCAGAGGAGTCTATTATTATTTCATTAATATTCCTGCTGTTCACCTCGGCGGAAATGTGTGACGTGTTGCGTACGGTGGAAGGTTTTCTTGATCGTGGCAAGGCTTGTCATATTCTGGGTATCTACACCTCATTTATCAGAAAGGTGGACCGACACGTCAGATGCAAGATACATTACCAATAAATATAACCTCCTCATTTGCCTCGACGAAAATTCGAGCATAATCTAGTGCAAGGGTTTCTTTGAAACTGCCTGGGGGTCCAGATATTTCTAGTACGTGTCCCCTCGGAAGACCGCCACCGAGTGCCGTGTTTACAGCAGCGTAGCTACACGCAAGACTCTGTGATCTAGATATCAAAGAAGCCAAGGATTGACTCAAAGCCGGTCCTGGAGGCCGCTGTGATGCGGTGATTATGGATTGCGAGTCGGAAATATCAATCCCCAGTTCTGCGGGGTCATATCTTCTTCCAACCAGGTCGGCGGAAATTAACATGCTACGTACCCTTAGAAAGAGCTTCCGCGGAAGTGCTGGATAGATCGTCGAGTGTTTCGTAACCTGCGCGTCTTAGCATTAGTTGGGTCGAGGACGGCAGGGTTGGGTGGAGGAGGATATTCCTGGACATGCTTGGAACCTGGATTCAACTTAATGATATAGGTTTGATGGCCGTCCGCGGCAGATACACAGTTTGTCTTGTCGTTTGTTATTCAGATGACCGATGAATCGATGACCCCTCAGCGCTCAGTTGGTACAATTGCAAGAAGGACACGCGATAGCCCAATGGTTCTACAAAAGTCAAATTCACGTGAGTGGTCGCGTACATAAATACAACCAAACCACTCGCGGACTTTGCCGTTCTTTCTTGTTCTTTTTCCATCATCGCTGCAGGTTTCGTGTCGCTTACGACGATAGCTTTAAACAGCTAGACATTGCACTTTTCCTTTTCATTTCTTGTCGAGCACAATCGTTTGTTTTTATCACAAGCTTAGTTTCATCCTCCATGACTCGCGATACATTTGCCATCAAGGTTGAAAATATTCCCGAAAATGGTTAGTCTAATCATACGGAATAAAGCTGGTCTCACTGTATGCGTAGTCAAGTTGAAGGACGTAGAATCCGTTTTTAGTAGCGCCGTTGGTTCGTGTTCTGTCGCCTTTCTGTTTACACCCAGATCATATTATTTATCCCACATAGGTCCTGTTCAGCGTGCGGAGATTCATCGTGATGGAACGACCACGCCGTACTGCGTGCTATGTTTTCTCACATACGATGCCTTTAAGCAAGACTTGTACGCTCTCACCTTACTGTACCGACTGACCACATGACAGGAAAGCTCTGCGTCTGTCTGGTTACAACATCGGTGGATCCTCTATGTAAGTGCTTTTCAATATGGGGAAACTGAACAGTGCATATATGCGCCATTCAAAGCATCGTGACACCCGCCACCGATAACAAAACGTCGTCTCCAAGCACTGGCAAGAATTCAGATGCGCGTCGAAATCTCTATGTCCTCGGTCTACCCTTTGATCTCACCAAGTGTGCATATTCTTGGCTCCCACACCTTTCACGCTCACGATTCACTAGGCCTGAATTCTCCGTTTTGTTTTCGCGTTTCGGCACTGTCATGCACGCCGTGATTCTTGCTACTGTCGATAACGCATCTCGCCGTCGCGGGTTCGTGGTAATGTCATCCCACGAGGAAGCCAAACGTGCGATGAATGCGCTCTCACGAACACAAATGAAGTATTAGAGTATTTACTTCGAGATTCAAAGCTCAACCCACTGACACACCACAGAGGACACACCCTTGATGTATCTTGGGCCGTCGTGCAACGCTCTCAAGGTGCGGGCTCAATCCAGCCGCAAATACATCTTACTTATCCTTCGTGACAGGCTTCTTAGATGGTGCAGACAGAACGATGATGCTGGCATCCTCGAATCCTTCGTCACTTCCGGAAATGGAATTCGATCACCAATCCGCACCTTCGACCATCAGTACACCTCAATACGCCAGCAAACAATGGAATATCTCATTGGCACCTTCCTCGAAGCTGCTGGTATCGAACTTGCCGACCCTTCTCTTTGCTCAGGCCAGTGACTTGCATCCTCTGTTTTATCCTTTCGGTCCCATTAAGGAGGTGAAGCTCATGGATTCTGCTACGCTCGGCAATGGAACTACGAGCGCTCTAGTCGAATACGTGAATATCTTCAATGCTCAGGAAGCCAAGGACGCACTTCAGCGACAATTCTATGGAACCTCACGCCTGGAAGTCCGATTCATCCAAGACAATATCCATCCGGCTGACTCTGCTTCTGCTGCGTATGCCCAGTCTCCCATGCTACCGAAAACATCTGATGCCGGACTTAATCCCTGTGCTGCTCCTTTTGTCTTTGGATCTCGCCACTCATTGCCCTTGGCCTCCGGTCTTAGCTGCATTGCGCACGATTCGTTTGTCAACGACTTCTGCTCTCCACTCGGTCTTTCCAGCGATACCTTTCAAGTTGCCTCATTTGCGCCCCACCCTATAACATATCATCTCAGGACCCATGCTGCCGATACAATTTCTAGATCCAGCTCAGCAACGAGTTCGAGGTAGAACTGCTGTCTTCAAATAGATAAAGCTAATCTCTTCGACGCAGCTGGAGTAACGATATTCGCCCATACAGGCCTTCTCGTGCACCGTTCTCTTCTTTCACACGCGCGAACACACCCGCACAATTCACACCACTCTTCTATGCTTGATCGATCCACTTCCCCTGTGGAATGGACTCTATATCGCTTATTCGTGCTCTTCGTAATTCTAATGCTTCGCTACCTTCAGAAATGGACTCGTTGGACCTCCCGGCAAATACATGGCATCCGTGCATTAGTCTTTATGCTATAGATTCTTGTTTTAAGTATGTCATTCATGTGTTTTAGCTATCTGTTTGCTAAACATTCTTTAGTCTTAGAATCCCGTTCGAACATTCCATCTTTGTGTCGATAATAATTAGTAGTTTTCCGTCTTCCTGTAGTCGCTGTTTTGTTCGCCCTGTAGGGGCTGTAATCATGGGTTTTGTGTACGAAGTGCCAGTGTGGAGGCCTATCTTCGAATTCAATTAGAATGCCGCCTACTTCAAAGTTCTCTCAGCCACATTACGAGAGTTCGCTGTGTCCTGCCCGCACAAGTTCCCAGGCAGCTTACCACTATAATTATAGAACTTCAAAGGTGAAAAACATTCTTTCGAATGTCAGGAAACCAGGGCTTGCATTCACGTCCGAGTCCTGGCTCGAGACTTTTACAGAGACGCCTACATTCTTCCGATTTACAGAAGGGGTTTTTGGTAACTTCTCGATCATCATCAAGCAAGAGTCAGCAGCCCGTTGTATTACCCAACGCTGTCACAGAAGACGTTGACAGCTTGCCGGAAGTTCATGCTCGTGTTCCATCCGGAACTTCGACCTGGCAACTTACCAGTACCGAGAAGGGCAACGTCAGTGACCCATTTTTAGACCAATATGGCTTAGAATCAGAAACTTGGATGGGAGAACCTCCAGTTGAGTCTCCAAGGTCATACACAGTCGAGGAGCAAAGGCCGACACAGCCAGCACCAGGCGGCATTTCCAACCTTCCTTTGAAAAAGAAATTCTCCCCTGCGCTTTCCCATGCTTTCAAGGCATCAAGCTTCTCTTCCAATACTCAACCGCCTATCACTGAGCGATCTGACTCAGGGAACGCACCGACTCGAACACCCTCAAAGGTCCGCTGGGAAAAGCTACGGCAACATGTTTTGGCACCATCCCGTCCAGCTTCACCTCCTCCGTCTGCGCAGCTATCTCAAAGCCCTTCCCGACCACAGACGCCCAAGCTATCTCGTTTTCCGCGGCTTGGCTTCCGACATGCTGTGGAGCATGCACGCGAGGCTGCAGTAAACGAGTCCCGTCGATTTGCAGAGGAACTACTCCAAATTTGTTGGTCCTTCCGTGTTCCGGATGTGTTACGACAGAGCAAAAATGAGCGAGATGGGCCATTTGGTACAGTTGGCTCTTCGTTGCACCTCCCCTTCATGTCGAGTACGACTCTGAACTCTTTCGCGACTGGGAGTGCCATGGTGCAGGCTCAAACAACTCAGAAAGGACTTTATAGTAAGAGACCTTCCTCCACAATTTCAGGAGGGCAGAATTCCTCCCTTGTCATGACACTGCACGAGACCATCCTTCGTTATGCGTCGAAGAACTCGAATCATCTTCCTCACGAAACTCTTGTGCTTTCCGCTCTGTTGACGCCATTCTTATCGAGCGAGAGCAATCAGAATGTGGACGACGAGCGGTGGACTGCAATCGAGGCTTTCGAGGCTGCTGTCCAGACCTGGCAAGCGACATCGGATGATGTACGTAGTACGACTGTCGTCTTGCCTGTTCAGGCTGCTTACGATTTTATAGCTTACTATCGAGAGATGCATTTGGTGTTGCGACGCTGCGTCCATACCATCCTCCCTTCGGGCTCGCGTTCTCAGCGTTCTCACATCGCTCCTGTTTCCCCGCACTGGTCCAATCGAGCTCCCGAGTGTCCATGCGTTCCTTTCTCTAGTCCAAGCGCTAGCTATGACGTTGCTCCAGATACAGGAAGACCGAGAAGCGGCTATTCTAAGGGACATCATCTCGAAACTTTGCGACGGGACGTGTGGGAGTATGGCAGGCTTTCTCGCTGCAGCAGAGATCGATGGCTCTCCGGTGATGTTGGTCGGTGTGCGCCAGTCGGAAGTCAGGGAAGCCTTGGTTATTGAAGCCCTGGTCCGTTGTCTTGATCATGGTCCCCTAACCATGAAGCGGAAGGTCTTGCATGAACTCCTCCAGGTATAACTTCCCTCTTCAGCGTGCTGGGGAATAGCTGAACAACAAATTATGCGTAGGAATTTTGGACACCTTTATCTGTTTCGGGATCATTTTCCCCTATGATTTCAGCTATCCGTTCTCGAGTTGTCATAACATTCGCTCATGCTGCAGCTTTCCTTTGTGCATCTGTAAAATCGGAGCATTTAGACACGCAGAGCGTCTTGCATGTCCTGAAATCGCGTGTCATTCCTGAGATGACGTGTCTGTCCGGGAAACGAGCATCGGATGCCCGTGCCAGTGTGTCTAGGCTTTTGGTCGAGTTGCTCTGCCTCGAGAGGGTCACTCACGAGATAATTGGCGTAATTTGCGGTCTCACCGTGCAGTTGCTAGAAACGTCAGAGTGGAAGACGTCGTTGGAAAAGATGATGCAACACTTTGTATGTGCTTCTTAGTATCACTTTAATGGAAGATGCCTCACCCTTCCTCCTTGAACAGATTGCTGAGGGTGAATGGCCCACAATAGTCAGACTTTTGACCGCACTCTTTCACTTACCAGATGAGCTTCGCGGTCAGCTGTTCACGTGGTCCATACCATGTTTGCAAGAGGTGGGTGTTCCGACTCGCTAACGATAGCAAAGTGTACATTTGATAAAATATCAGAGAATAGTTGCAGATCCGCCACCTCTGCACTATCCGGAACTCACGGGCGTCCTAGACAAGGCATCACGCACATATCCTCAAGTATTCTTCAAACCGCTTTTCACCTGTGCAGCATCTTCGAAGGTGCTCACCATCAGCCATCAACTTGGAGTTATTGCTGCTATCTCGGTATTCCTTCCCGACTTCTGGACAAGAGATCCAGAGATGATATTGGTAGCATTGATGAACGAACCCACTGTTATCTCACAATCTGGGTCCAAGAGGAAGTGGGCACAAGCAAGGCTTGGACAGATGATCATACTAGTTGAGTTAATTGCGCGTGTCAAGGCGGTACCACGAATCAGCAAAGACTTTTCGGTGAGTCGATCCTGAGCTGACATATTTTAGACAGCATCGAACTTAATTTACAGCACCCTGAAGCCTCGGCCTTTACTCCAACCCAGTTTTTCAGTATGCTAGAAGCGCGTTTAGGTGTGTTATTAGAAATGAAAGTAAGCAGGAATACTCTGGTTTCGATGGATGGCTCGCGGTCTAATTTACATCATACAGGAACGAACTTCTCTGCTACCACTCTCCATGCGCTTGCTCTATTTGATCTTGTTTACAGAAATCAGACTACTTACACGATCCGTTAAGCGGTATGTACCATCTGTTTTTCCCTGTTTTAATCGAGGATTGAAATTTAGGAAGCCCGACTTGGCTGCGATCGGCGATTGGTTGGCTGTTACAGTCGTATATCGGAGCTGTAGTAGATGAAGATGAATCTTTGATTGTCGATGATGACGTCTTCAGTGACGTCTCGCAAGCGCTGGGCAAAATCAAAGATATTTACACTTCAACACAGGACAGCCTTCGAGCATCTTACAAGGTAGAGCTATCATTTCGCTTTGTTTGCCTTGATGCTGAAAAATACAGCGCCAAAGCACGATGCTCCTGTTGTCCGGCGTCAAAGATGTTTCTGGGGACTGTCCTGAACGCAGGACTATGCTTATGGACGTGTTACATGAGAGAATACTGTTTCTGTCGTCCCTGCCGCAATCACTCACCCGCCAAGCCCTCAATTTATTGGTGGTGATTTCCGCCTGCCTTACATCAGAAGATTACTTGCTCATCGGACCTTCCTTGTGGACACGGTGTTTTGATTGGGCGGAACCGCAGGCAGTGCTTTCGGTGCGTGTCCTACCTAGAATTACGAGCCATGGTTCTCACAGAAGTATTCTAGGCTTCTTTTCTGGTCATGCAGTGTGCAGAGAAGGTCCCACATAGCATACTTGAACTCATCAGGAACGACTTGCAGGAGTCAGTTAGAACTTCAATTGGTAGCGCATGGTCCTAACACTGACTTCACAGTGAAGACAGTGCTGTGAAGATCACTGCAATCCAACGCTTGGATATGCTGGTGAATATGCGCTTCCAGATTCTGTCTCAGCCTTTTTTATCCGACAAGGACCATCGGAGACCATTTAAGTTAGCTCGTGACCCGTTGCCATTTGTTCCAACCGACATTGGTTCAAGCCTATTTGTCCCAGAGCAAGAGGATGATGGTAACGAAGAGATGCCAATAGAACTGCGTAAACACTTAGCCGAAGTGGGATGGTTGGATGAAAAACAACCCACGGACCAGAAACGCGAATGGGTGAGGACACCATTGTCACTATTGCCTAGTACTCTTCAGGATCGAAACGCTGGCGCCACGGAGCGCCTTCAATCTTCACCACTGCCGTCCCCGGCATCCACGCCAACCAAACCTCGTTCCAACAGTGATGTTTCTGATGGCCACCTCAGTAGACGATCGTCAAATCCTACAAGCCGTGGCGTTAAACGCCGTGCGGTCTTTGTTCCTGTACTCGGGACTCTTTTCCGTCAACTGGTCTCCCTGACTCTCGATTCTTGTATTGATGTCTCATGCGCGGCTCGTGCCAGCGTCATGGATTTACTACGCCATGAGCCTGCTCTTCTTATTCGACCCATCCTCGATTTGCTTGCCAGCAATAATGAAGAAGCTGCCACGACAGCCGTCCGAGGGTTATTGCATCTAAATCAGCACCTCCCTCCCGCCATGGCTCATTATACATTCAACCATCTTGCTGGATACCTTAAATTCCTTGCTCGAGAAGTCACTTCACCCGATGCACTTCGCAACTTCGCTCTTACTGCTACTTTGTTGTCGAATCTAGTCACGCAAGTCAGCGAGATGTCCATCAGGGAGATTCGGCGAGCGAAGATGGATTTGTTCCTCATTCCATCCGGGCCCTTGTGGTTCACGGCGTCGTCTCCATCTGGCCCCATGTTTCCGAAAGCTCTGTCTCTCAGTGAGAGTCCATCCGAGATTCCGCCATCCTTGATATCAATCACAATGATCCGTGTGGCTCAGAATCAGTTGTTTTTATCCATGTTAAAGCGAAATCCTCAGGATGTCCGAGTTATTCGGAAGACTATGGAGCACATCGTTCTGCCTTCGACGGACGCCTTCTCAGCAACACGCTCTCTGGAGTTGCCAGATTTTGTACCGCAGCAGTTTGCACAACGGGATGGGCCGAAGTCGATTTTGACCACACTTTCCTTGATGCTTTCGCGGAGTCATCTTCTGCTCATAGCCCAGATTTTCAGGTCCATGTCAAGACATCTTAGCGATCGCAGCGAGTTGACTATCTTCATGGACGGTCTGAATCGAATCTTGCTCAGACATGGAGATGACATTGGGATTGTAAGCCAGTCGCTGATCGGTATGCCAAGACTCTTTTTTATGGTCATATCTGACCATAGGTCCGCAGCGTTAATGGTGGCAAGTGCCCGCTTCAGGCGTCTCTTTACATCTGGTGGAGGCTATTCTCTCTTTATGTTATCTGTCATAAAAGTGTATACGGAGCAAGAGCACCATCAGGGAATCCAGCAGGCCATCGAGTATGCCATCAATCGCTTCCACGCCATTCACCCGCAGGCATTCGTCTTCCAAACACTAGACATAGTGGTACACACCCTCTTGGAACCAACCTGCAATAGCTCTCGGCTGGCGAAGAGTGTCTTTCGGATGCTTTCTTCACTGAATCGTAACAATCCAACGGCAAGTCCAGATGCTTCTGGCATTCGAAATATGAACAGACTGCAGGAGAAGGAAGCATTGATGGTCACCACTGCTGACGAGAAACCTCAAGCATTCATGGCTGCTATCCGAAGGGTTGGTAGCCAGGAATCGCAACAGTTGATCATCAATCTTCCTGAGGAGTACGAGACAAGATCACTTGATATGGACGATCTCGTACGGTTGTTGTTGACTGTTATTGGTCATGATCCTTCCATCGCCAGAGCCCAGAATTTCCTTTCGCTCCTGAAATTGTTGACACCCGCACTGTACAATGCTTCCAGATCGGCCAGGAGCGTGCTTTGCGATGGTATTGATGCGGTTGGGACGATCATTCTACGCACAGCCGCGAAGGCTAAGCTTCCTGAACCAGTGACGATGCACTCGGTGGGCGGCTTGACTACGGAGATATCGCAGGAGGGAGATGTTCTAGCGGACAAGCTCCACGAGAAAGCAAAGGCCCCAAGTGATCTCACCACTATGCGGATAGAATATCTCGGATTGGCGCTCGCTTTCATTAAAGCTGGAGGCCAGCTGCCTAACACTGCCACGGAGAAATTTTTCGATACCGCGAGAATTCTCCTGCGAGAAGCATCGCACACAGAAAATGAGGTCGTTGATTTCCTATGCCAGTATTCCAAGGCCAGTCTCGTCGAACGTACACCTAGTTCCAAGGAAGCAATTGCACTTCTCGAGAACCTCGCTCCTATCATGAACGCCTATGTGTCGGCTATTAATTTTGCTGGTATCTACGAAGCCATATCTCATTTGACTTCCAACAACCAATTCACCAACGACATCATGTTCTCCAATTTGGTGGTGACGCAGATCTGCAGGTGTGGGTTAGAGTCTCAAGCGGCTTGGAGCTCTGAACGTCCTATGATTTCGCTCCTTGCCACAGCCATCTCCTTTCGAAAGGCCGACGTGATTGCTGAGATCGAGAAACAGCTCCCATCACATAAATTCTTATCTGGCGTCGTTTTCAAGCTCGTTCTTTCGCTTGAAACGTCTGCTTCAGCGTCACCGGTGGGAGACCATGACGCATGGCTGCGTGCTACTCGCACTAGTGCATGGTTGCGGCTTCTTTCCTACGCGATGGCGGCTTGTGAAAAACCAGGTCGATCCCAACAATCGACCTCGCTAGAGCGGCGGAAATCTGACGATAGACATCGTTCTGGATCATCAAATAAAGAACGGGTCTTGACGCTAGTGGCTGCAATTCAAATCATCAAAATGATTATCGTGAGAGCTGGAGATGACCTTTCTGCGTCCTTGCCCTCAATATGGATTCGTCTTGCTGCTGTCTTTAGATCTCTGGTTTCTGATGGAGATGCGCGGTTTGCCTTCGAATCCTCTGAGCAATCTGCGCCATCTTCCCCCATACATTCACCTCGTTCGAGTTCTAGTATGACTTCAGTTGATCCTTTCAATGCTCAGGAGTCTTTCCCCATACCATCGGTATCCTTTGACGCCCGCCGCCCGTCTCCTCCCCCAGGTAAACCACGAGTCATCGACTACGTGCTTTGGTCTCTCCTGGAGCTCCTTTCTCGCTACCGCACACCTCTCATACTCCAATTGAAGTTGCTCGCACAAGAAAAAGTCGCTATTCTTGACGAGCAGCTCCGCTGCTCCCAAAACGGTTCGCATCACTCTTCTGGAAATAGGTCTCCGTCTGTCTTCTCTAAGCCGAGGAAGAGATCATCAAGCATGTATTCCGCTTTATCGCCTTTCATCATCAGTTCTCCATCAGCTTCTTTTAATGCAGGCCATATGTCGCTACATCCCCCTATACTGGAATCCACGCCACGCAAGGCAGGGTTTGAGCGCAGTCCAAGTGCATCACCAGTCAGTGCACAGCCGCGCATCGTTCACCTCGGTCCTATAGCACCAGACTTGTGTCTCTCGGCATCGTCCAGCCAGGATGTGCGTACGTTGACGATGTCAACGATGGTGAAATCTTCGTCTCTCGTGCGTGCCACATACCGCCGAATAAGGCTTGTGCAGGCATGCATGGGGTATAGTTTGCTGTTACCATTGCCCGCAGCGTTCGAAAGGCACATGTCAGCTGCACTTGAGAGTGCTGGCACGATGGATGATACGATCGGACTTGGAGGACATTTAGAAGAGGGAGGAGAAAGGAAATGGTCGATCAAGCAGGCGGTTGATGCCCTCTTGGATGAGATGCATGATCTGGAGCTTGAGTTTCGTGAACGGGAAGCATGGAGGGAGGTATTGGACGATAGCCTAGTGGGTTTGCAGCCTGATGTGAACGATAGTAGCGTATTTCAAGACACACCACCGATAGTAAACTGACTGTAACGATATCCATGTATTTGACAGCGCGCTTTACAAGACTGCAAACTTTTCTGAACTACATGTGTTCGGGTATCCTGATATATTACATAGTAGCCATACAAGAAAGCACTTATTAAACAGAGACAATTGAACAAGCTTCGACATCACCTGGTGTCAGCTTACAATACCAAGCCACCAAGGGCGAGAGCCACCGAAACGCTGAGCCACATGCTCATCGCACCGGTACTCATGCCAATCAAGGCAGGCGCGCCGTTAATCATCGTGCTGGCATTCGAGAACGCGATGCTGGGCGTGTCCAGCGAGGAGTTGGCACCGTACATGTAAGATGTGTCGGAGGCACTGGGAGTGGTGGGATCGTTGCACTGTACTGAGACGGACTGGAAGAGCGCGTAGAAGTGGCCTGCGAAAAAAATTAAACCTGTAGGGGGGTGGAGGGTGAGGCTCAAAAAGACGTACCAGCAGCGACATAGTCGGGGTCGTTCCAGTTGATCATACCTCCGGCCCATTGAACCGTGCCTTGAGGCTCGGTGGAGATACCGGCCGGCCAAATACTACAACGGAGGTATCAGAAATGTCTCCCCATAATTTTGAACCGTGAAGAACCGCGTAATAGAGGAGAAAGTTGTAAGTGTTGGACCATACCAACTCAATACCTATACCAAATACCCCAAAAGCAAGCGTGGAATGAATGAACACCAACCTCAACTGGATGCGACTGGGTGTGGTGGGGAACTGGACCAGGCCCGTCGCGTTGTTCGTAGCCTCAACAGCCGTAATAATGCGCGTCACATTTCCGTCCACCAAGAAGGTCAGCGAATCGGGTTGCCAGTCGATCTGACGGAGAGACGAAGTTAGCATGTTGTTCGAGATAAGAGACCGAAAAGGCAGTGATGGAATTGAATCAAAGAGGCAGATAGTCTTTGGCATCGACTATCAGGCGGCATTTCGAGGAGAGTATATACATCGCGGATAGGGCAAAAAGATGATACACAAATAAACTGTTCGACTGAAATTGCGTGCGCTTTCGTTGCTCATGAACCGAGCTGTAAAAGCGTACGCACCGAAATAGAAAATCACGCATGAAGTGATTAGTGGATAAAACCGAAGACTTACAGTGAAATCATGCCAGTTGGAATAAGTATCCGTGAGACCAGTCTCAGTTACACCAGCAGTTTGTGTAGCTTTTGATCGCAATGAAACCGGGCATGGGCGGAGAGTAGATTGCGTATGGAGGAGAGGCACAACACATCAACACATTCCGCAGGATCGACAGCCATAAGAAACTTACGAATGACTCCCTGCCAGAAATAATTGGTCTGTCCGGTGGTCGTCTGATTACCAGGGAATTCCCAGTCGATCTCATCTTTGATGTTAGACATGGTGATGAATGCAGTAACGACGCCTGCCCAGCGGCCAGTTTGTACTAGATTAAAAAACGATGTTAACAGATTTAAGGTATCCGAGACAGAAGAGGAAGAGAAAAAACCAAAGTTACAAGGATAGTGAACGAGAAGGGAATAACTACAAAGCCTCTTGAAAAAACGAACACTCACATCTAGCTGTGATTTGACCGTAATGCACGTATCTGGTTGAAGACAGAAGAGTACCGCCACCGGTTTCAGTGAGGAGGACGGCAATTGCAGCCTCGCCATTGGATGTAGTATTAATAATTGATCCTTGTTCCACAACCCAGTCTGTGAAAGTAACAAACAAGAAACGCACATGAGTGAAACTATTAAAAAGTAATTCATTCTAACACTGACCATACTCAGAGGCATTCCCATTGAAGTAGGTATAGTTACTGAGGATGCGAGAGGTATCCGAAAGCGTGTACTGAATATCGAATTGTCGTCAGATCCACTCGCGCGAAAGGAGAGCGAAAGAACACACGTTAGCATTCTCACAAATTGGGCTGGGATTGCACGAGTTGAGAGTGTTAGACGCAAGGGGGTTGCATCCTCCGAGACAGTACTACAGATTAACAAGATTGAGCAGCATGTTGAAACGACTAAAATAGGACGCACATATCCATCACCGCAGAACCCGTATTCACCTGAGGGAAGTTTAACAAATTGTTATGAATTTCATGTGACAGAAGATGTCGATTATGCGACGCACTGCAACAAGGATACTGGGATGAACATAGGTTCGTTGAGTTGCTACGGAGTCAAGTCAACTTTGAGGCAATAAAACTTTTTGTTGAACGTGTGAACTGACCAAGTGGCACCCTGTTGTGCCGCCTGTACTAAGACAGCAGAAGTAAGGAAAGCAAGTGCAGAACTAAATAAATAAATTTGTTTCATTTCACGAGAGAGCGTGGTGGGGAATGAATGGAAAGGAAGTGCAGGAATCCACCCAAAACAAAAGATGAGACGATGATCAACGAATGTACGCCCTAAATAACTTGAAGTACTTTAGTATTCATGCGCATGTCTCAGTTTTCCTATTGGCTAAAGATCACGTTACTACTCCAAAGCGCGTAAACAACTTATGTAATCCAACTCCGCGACCGCCTCATAGACCGACTTGATCTATAACTTGCCGTGTTATCAGAAATGTTTGACAGTGCACACACTGGACTGGTTGAACGTTGAGAACTAGAAACTGTGGTGATCACCTGACTAGACACACGCACTGTGGTTGACCACACTTTTGATTGTCATACATAACTTATCTGCTATTTCTGCCCTATGCTCGAATGGTAAGATACAATTTACAAAGTAGAAAGCTATATCCGTGAGCCGTATACAACACATTTAAACCAAGAATGGGATTGCCCTGCTGCCGTATGTGAAATATTCAGGAGATGTCGACACGCGGATCTAACCCAGTCAAGTGCATCAGTGTCTTCAAAGATGTGTCGGGGAACCGCGGGACAATGCGGCAGGGAAATTTCTCCGGATGACTGAAAAAACAACAGATCAGCAGACTAGTTACTCTCGGGGATAAATGAGATTATGCAAACATGACGAGACCTGTAGAGAACTTTGGAATGACTGGGATGTCCATGCCGTGTTCATCAAGAGCCTTGTGAGCTGAGAATATGGCGAGAAAGCTCGTCATCGCGATCCAGAGTGACGCATCCGCGACATATCGTCCCATACTGACCAGTGGTTTTTAACATAGCCAAGAAGTTGCATGAATGTATGCTCACCAGATCCGGCGACCAAAGCCAAAGCCTAATTGCATCCTGTCACTAGTGAGGGACCCATCTTCATGAAGAAATCTTTCCGGCTTGAATTCATCAGGACTGGGGTACTTCTTTTCATCGTGTGTAAGTGCCCTAAAAGTTTGATCATTTCGAGACGTTCAGTATCAAGGAAGCAAGAACTTTCCATGCATTTGTAAATAAAACAACCCCTGACAAACCAGGTCGTCAGCAACCATCGGTCATCCAGTATGCTACATTCACAAACCTTTAGGGATGAAGTAGCCTTTGTAAATGTCACTGGTCGTTGTTGCGCCTGGGATGCCTGAACATATTATCAGAGGGAGGGAAACAAAGGGCAACAGTGAAACGGACCAAACGGAAAGACGGGCTGCCACCTGAGTATTTCACGCAAAACAGCGTCAATGTAAGGCAACGCTGGTCTGTCATTGAAATGGGGGAGTCTATCTTTGCCGACAATTTCATCAATCTCTGCTTGGGCTTTGGCTTGTACCTCTGGATTGAGCACCATAGCAAGAATGAACACGCGTAATGTGGCAGTAGTCTAGGCCGAGGGTAAGATTATCACCACGGTACATGCAGATCAGGGCGTTACACACCGTTTCAGATGCCCCTAAAGACACAAACAACAATAAGCATCGAGGGGACAAAGTTCTGTAGCTTGGGGTACCTGCAAATATTACAGAAGCAGCCTCCTTGACTGCAGTTGTAATGACGGGATCATTTAAATGCCTCATCCTGTTCAAAGTATCAGCCACGAAGCAAGGGACCATGATGCCGGCAGACTATGTACGGTCCGTCAGTTCATTGTACCTCTATGGGCGTCATGATTCACCATTCTCTCTTTGACAATTTGAAAGGGTATCTCCGTCATATCATGGGCTGCCTTGAGACACTCCAGTGATGCTCGCTTGAATGTGGCACCAGGAAACCAACTGGGTAGCTTCAGAACTAAAATGACCGTTAAGATTTAATGGCAGGTCACCATTGCATGTGCGAACATACGGAAAGGGAATGTTTCGAGTAGCACAGTAACACCTGGCGTCAAGGCTGCGAGTAGCCGGTCTGCAAATTTTTCCAAGATGGGGACCATGGGATCATCCTGGGCCTTTGTTTCGTAACCATATACTGAAGACAGTACAAAGGAAACGGTAAACCTGATAAAAATCAGCTTCAACAAGGACCAGAACAAACGGTTGCACCAACATCTCAAAATGTCTTGAATATTCACTAGGGTCCTGTAGAATACTAAACAACATTTTGCGGGCGCAACGCATTTGTATAGCGTGATAAGTGGGTGCTTCAGCTTGACGAAATGCCTGATGACAGATTCGTCGGTGAAGGCGCCACCTGCTGGATTTCAGACACTAGTCAACACAACAGAGAACAGTCCATTACCTGTCTCCATATGGCATAAGCCCTATGTTGGAGTCTGCACCGAAGCTGACAACATCTTCGTCGTCACTGTGTAGTAGCACTTCAACATGCTGACTTACTGTTCGTAAACAATGGACTGGGGTTTATCCGAATATATGGTGGGACGCCCTTCAAAGAGGTCTTTCGCAACCTCCTCAGAGTTAATCACAACCACAGGCTTGTTGAGGAGCCGAGCATACACGAGGTCGCCTGTAGAAAACATGAGTCTATCAAGAACAAACCCTCGTCACGATGTGCTTACCATATGTGGACCTCCAGGCATTGAAGGTCTGCCAAGGCCGAGCGACATCAAGACTCAGAACATTCCCCAGTATTGGGAGAGATGTAGGACCAGGTGGAAGTGGAGGACCCGATTGCTTGTCCCGATATTTTCGGTAACAGCTGAAGATAGCCAGCACCAAAGCCGATGTGGCCAAGTAAAGTCTGGATCCATCGTCGAGCATGGTAAGATGTGTTTCTATGATTTTCAAAGGACGTTGGTCGAATTGTACTAGAATATATAGTACTGATCTGAGAATGAATTATGACCCACGACGGAGCGATAGGAGAATCTTACTATCATTCAGATCTTACTCGGTTCCTCAGAATAACAAAGTTCAAATGTTCCTGAGAACCAACTCCGCACACCCTCCGTGACGGCATTCAAAAGACCCAGACTCTACAACATGTTTGCTTCAGCTTAGTGTAGTGGCCACCGCCGAGCGGTTAATAATGTGTGTCGGTGAAACTAGAGAAATAGGTAATGATGGGGAGAACGAGGATGGAGAGGCCGACAATAAGCGCCTTGGGGATCTGGTGCTGGACCTTGCTTGAAGTGCTGGCAGTGGGCAGGAAGAAAAGAGATGACAGTGTTCATGAGCACAAGAGTTGGAAATTTCTGAACTTTAAGGATGGTGCACGAACGACAAGTTCAATGAGTAGAACAATTAATGACGACCGTCGTTCTTGTACGTGTCAGTATCAGTGAATTCTGGGGTATGACATGGAGTTCCGGATCATACCTGAGGCCTGAATTTCGAGTGTGATTTTGGTTGCGAGTCAAATTTCGAATGGAATTGACTTCAAACCGTTAGTGAATAAACACTACTGTCATTTTTGTCAGACTAGCAATGCATCGTATGAGCGACTAGTGGAGCAGCAAAATAATTTCCGTTGGCATAAGCACCAAACAAGTACAAACGCGCTCCGACGCGACCTAATAAGTAAAGTTGGTATCATATTTCAAAGGAACCTGAACAATCAAGATGGCACCTACGCCTGCAAAGAAAAAGTCTAACGATAGCATGATGCAGAAAAGCCTCATGAACTTTTTTGCGAAACCCGGCCTGTCAAGTTCAGTTGCAGCAGGAAAGATTCAGAACGCGACCAGCGCGACGCCAGCGCGAGAAAGCTCCACTTTACCAGGGACTCAAACTTCCTCTGGGTCGACAAAGACTTCCTCGGCTGCTAAAACAAAACCAAAATTTACCCCCAAGACACCAGACTCAAGACCATCTTCCGATATCGATATCGATGCAGAAAGCGGCATGGAGACTCCACCGACCTCGGACCCCATTCCTATAGATGTCGACATGTTATCAGATGATGAGGACGCGTCGGTCAAGAAGAGTGCTAATGTGAGCGTTCTAAAATTACTTTCAAAGTGTTGTGCGACTTTTTCTGACAGTTCAACTTCCCTTGCCGTACAGACGCGCCTAACGAAGCGCAAGCTTATTCTAGCCGACTCCGATGAGGAGGACGAGGCTCTCTTAGGGAAGAGCACGACACAAGCTACATACCGCACCTCATCCCTCGAATGTCATGACAAGTCCTCTCCTTCACGCGGACACGCGAAGAAACCGCGTATCGCGCCTACACCCTCGGTTCCCACTTCCGATGAGGAAGACGACGAGAACGCAGACGTGCGCTCGCAATTCTCATCGCGCTTGACCAAGTTCCGCAAGTCGCCTGGTAAATGTGAGTAGCTGCATGTACAACCACAGATTTATCTGAACATGAACAGCATCTAAGAAAAAATCGAGAGCTTCCGATGACGACGACTTTATTGTCCCTGACTCTGATTCAGAACCTGAGCGTTCATCATCACGCGCCTCTTCGCGTTCAAAGTCGTTTAAGTCTGCCGCCTCGGACGACCAGTCTGGTGAGGAGTCAGATGTCCCCACAAAGAAATACGCGAAGTCAAAGCGTCCGTCCCCGAAGAATTCTGGGAAAGCTGGCGGTGATAAAGGAAGCGTGAGTGGACTGGGAGGAAACGCTGCGTTTTTGACGAAGGCAGAGCGGCGCACACAAGAGAAGAAGACTGAGAAAAAAGCTACTGAGGATCCGTTTTCATTTTTAGTTGATGTGCGAGATGTGAGTCGTCCTAATAGTTTCGTTTCAAGGAGATACATCACCGTGTTTCTCAATGCCTCACTCATTTTTTTGGGGGTGGAAGCATTTTCGAACGCATAAATACACGGAAAACTCTTCCATTTTTCCTTCGATTGCATGGATACATGCGACTTCATCTTCGTCTTCTCTTCTCCAGTGCCATCCAGTAGTTTCATATTGCTAATACAGTCCACAGAAAGATGGTGTTCGCCCTGGCGAGCCTGGATATGACCCGCGCACGCTGTACATCCCGAAGAAATCATGGACAGACTTTACGCCTTTTGAAACACAGGTGCGGCTGTTCTTTTGCTTTTATTTTGACGCTTTTGCGATGTTTTTACACAGTTTTGGGAGGTACGTGGGGATGTAATGATTTATGGAGGTGTCCTTGACCCTCGTTATGTCTACAGATCAAGCAGGATCACTTCGACACTGTATGTGTTAGTCCAGTTACATTTGAATCGTGCTAACGTGTGTATTTCCCACTAGGTTTTGTTTTTCCAGAAAGGGTGTGTTCCCCGTTCGTTCCCTTCATACTGATGTTCATGGCCATTCCGCTTGTAGAAAATTCCTAGAGGTGAGCTAGAGGCATTGTAATGTTCAAACCTGTGTGCTCACTCACACCTAGCTCTATGAAGATGATGCACGGATCGGGCACCGGGAGTTTGACTTGAAACTCACTCAGCGCGTGAAGATGTCCATGGTGGGTTCCGCTGCCTCGTTTCCCTTTGGACCACTGATGCACGACTTGTTAGGTTGGTGTACCTGAAATGAGCTTCAACTTTTGGGCTGCGTGAGTCCATTCCTCACAGTTGTGATCGATTGCTCATTAAGTCCTGCACGCTAGTAAATTCCTCGGAAAGGGTATGTATATGTTGATATTCTCCGCACTACCAGGTTGAGCGCAAAATTTGGATACAGGATATAAAGTCGGCCGTGTGGATCAAGCAGAGACGGCACTTGGTGCTGAGATGCGCCTTGCAAAGGACAAGGGTAAGAAGGGTGCTGGCGGAAAAGATAAAGAGAAGATCGTCCGTAGAGAGCTCAACAAAGTATACACAAACGGCACGCTTGTGGACGAAGACCTCCTCACAGATGAGCAAGCGGGGCATTGTATTTCCTTGCGCGAGTCTGCAGACGGGAAGGATGGCATGAGCAGCTTCGGAGTCTGCGTCCTGGATAGTGCCACAAGCCAGTTTAGCCTAAGTGCATTTGAGGATGATGTATGCACAACGAAGTTGGAGACGATGATGAGGCAGCTGCGGCCAAAGGAAGTGATCTTCACCAAGGTCGGTCTGATCGTCTTTACGTTATTCAACTTTCCAGAATGATTATATCTGTTGTGATAGGGGAATCTTTCTGTGCAAACGACGCGTCTACTGAAGTCCATCCTCCCCGGATCTTGTTTGTGGACCAGTCTCCGGGACGTCGAAGGATTTACTTACCCGCAGACGATCAACGAACTGAATAGTATGTTTTCTGAGGCTAATACTGGAGGGGAAGATACGATGGATGAGGACGCCGAGTTATCGAGCGCTGTCCCACAGAGTATTCGGGACATGGCGAGTTACCGTGCCGCGATGGAGGCTCTAGGCGCGCTGATGTGGTGAGTATCCGATGTCCCAAGGATAATGCAGAACATGAATGCTAGGTCTAAAAATAGGTATCTCCGTCAGCTGAACATCGACAAGGACCTGCTTACGATGCGGAACTTTGATGTCTATGATCCAATGAAGAGAGGAACCAATGTTGTGCTAGATGGGCAGACGCTTGCCCACGTTGAGGTGGGTGTCATTCCGTCATTCATTGCTCTTCCCGCCAGGCAGTGATTGATGTGATGGTGCAGGTTCTACTCAATAATGAAGGTACAGAAGATGGATCGTTGCATAAACTCCTGGGGAGATGCATCACGCCGTTTGGTGGGCTTTGCGTTTCCATTTCTTCAAGAAGGTATTGAATCGCCATGCAGGTAAACGACTGTTTAGGATCTGGCTGTGCGTTCCTTTGCGGGAAGTTAAAGATATTAATGCACGGTACGGCATTCCTTAAGGTTAAAGAGATTGTGATAGTACTGATACAATCTTCCGCAGCTTGAATGCTGTGGAGGACCTCATCTCACACGCAACTTTTGAGCAAGAATTTACCGAACTCGCAAAAGGACTCCCCGATCTGGAGCGGATCATTTCCAGGATTCACGCAAATAACTGCAAGGTTAAAGATTTTGTCAAAGTGCTGGCGGTACGTATCTTCCCGTGCAAAATAATTTTGTATCGTGGGCGCATCAGATCCATGGATCGAGATGTGGACCGCGTTTGATGCGTGGGTATCTGGCCTTCTGAACCACCCTGCTTGATATATCATTCTCAAGATCTGTGCAATCTCTGATGTTAACTCCCTTTCGCCTCCTAGGCCTTCAAGAAGCTTAGCCGCGGCCTTGCGAAGCTCGCCGACAGCTCTGAGTCATTCGATTCGAAGACGATCCTCGGACTTTTGAGATCAGCACCAGATCTGACTCCCAATCTGAAGAATGTAGAATCGCGGTTTACTAAGGATAAAGGTATGTAATGCCTTGTCTTTCATAGATCACTCTTATTGTTCGTTCCTTGCTACTAATAATAATATTTTAGAAACGGATGAGCTGCTCCCTGTTGCAGGCAAGGATGAGGTGTATGATGAAGTTATGTGTGAAATTGAGGAGCTTGAGAAGACGCTAGACGCGCAACTCAAGAAGTTTGAGAAAAAGCTTGGGTAGGTTCTTACTTCTCGAGAAGGCGGTTTGCGCTGATAAGTTTGATATAGGCGCAATCTTACGTGGTGGCACAGCGCTCAGGGGAACAAAGTCAGGATTCGCTTTTGTCGTAATAACTGATATTCATTGTTATATCTTCTGGTAGGAGATCTATCTTGTCCAGACGAAGGCGAACGAGAAAGAAGTCCCTAATGACTGGGTCAAAAGCAGCGGTACCAAGGTGGGTAAATCAGGATGCGCCATGAGAACATGGCTTACTGTTATACGTCAGGCAGCTACCCGTTGGATCGTGCCTTCCCTTCAACCGACAATCCGAAGTCTCAAGGAAGCACGCGAGAACCGCTCAGCGGCGGTAAAGTCCTTCAGAGGACGTCTGTATGCCGAATTCGATACCGACCGGGGCACATGGCTCCGCGCCGTACGTGTCCTTGCCGAACTTGACTGCCTCTTCAGCCTCGCGAAGGCATCTGTCGCGATGGGCGAACCAAGCTGTCGGCCTGAGTTCGTGGAAGGCGATGCTGCCTTTATTGAGTTTGAAGAGCTGAGACATCCAACACTAGCGAGCTTGCGGGAGGGCTTCGTTGCGAATGATGTCAAATTGGGCGGCGATCTCGGTAGGATTGCGCTGTTGACAGGTCCGAACATGGGGTTAGTCAGAATCATCTTTTTGGTATGCGATTACTTACATCGTATGATGCGTAGTGGAAAATCCACAGTGGGTGGTTACACAGCCCCAGTGATTTGTTTTCATTGTTTTTCTTAGGTCATGCGCATGACAGCCACAGGTGTCATCATGGCGCAGTTGGGCATGCTCGTTCCCGCCAAGTCAGCTCGGTGAGCATTTGTTGTTACCTTTTTAACAAGATGCATTCACTGACGCCAATACAGACTCTGTCCTATAGATGCTATTCTCACGCGGATGGGCGCTTATGATAACATGTTTTCCCATTCAAGCACGTTCAAAGTTGAACTAGATGAGTGGTGAGTGATGTCCCTAACTTGGCATCTCAGTTACAAACGAGGAGTAGTTGCAAGATCTTGCGGGATGCTACACCTAAATCGTTGGTAATCCTCGATGGTATGCTATCTTCCCTTTTTTAAACGGATTTCCGGCTGACCCACATTCGAGAATTGGGAAGAGGTACCTCTACTTATGTAAGAGACGACGCCCCTTTCTTCGCGACTCACTATTGATGGTTCTTTATTCAGGACGGTATGGCAATCGCTGGAGTATGTCTCACTTGCATATCATGGGTTTTCTGATTATGACCTTGTACGACATCAGGCTGTCCTCCATGAAATCGCCACCCGCACCCTTCCGCTAGCATTCTTTGCAACACATTATGGTTCACTCACCGATGATTTTGCCTATCATCCAAACATCAGGAACATGCACATGTCTACCATGCTTGACGACGAAAAACACGAGGCAAGTAAGCTGTATACCGTGGGTTGCTGGTTGATTAACATTTCTGCAGCTTGTCTTTCTGTACAAGTTGGTTGATGGTGTTGCATCTTCGTCCTTTGGCACACATGTAGCCAAGCTCGCAGGCGTACCCGAGGAGGTGATCAAACGCGCCGAAGTCGTTTCTCAGGATTTCGCGAAACAATTCAAAGCCAAGGTTGACGACCGAAAGAAAAAATCGCTGGCATCCAAGCTACCTTTGGTCGCTCAAGCAGACTTTACTTATCTTTTATCTCTTGCCATGGGTAATTTGAAGCTGCCAGACGATCCGTTCAAGCAACGAGAACTGCTCAATGGACTGAAGCAGGCCGTGCGTTCGTATGTCAGTGTGTAGTTTGCGTTGTTCATTGTTTTCGATATTTGCTTTCTTTATGCCCCCACCACTCAATAGCATACACTGCTCGTACATTACTTGACACCCAGCATTTCACTTACCGACACTGTCATTTCTCGTTATGCATTCACTGTAACGGACATCGCTACATGCATAATATAAATCAATTTTTCGGTGCATCGTAAGCCCGCCGGCTTAAGTACTAAAGTACTAAAGTTCCCATAGTCTACATAATTGCTGTCCAAGCTTTCAGTATCACTGCCTTTGGTGTGACGGTTAAGTGGACAACAGTCTTGACAACATGGAAGAGTGGCAGTGCCGGACACTTTGACTTGGATGTTTACCAACACGGTACAGCCGAACATCGTTTCTCTATTCTCTTCTACGAGTAGCGAACCTCTTTCCCTGTTTTCACAGCAGACAGATGAGTCTCTCGCCGCAGATTCGTTCATCCATTTTCTCAATGATGCGTCCTCACTACCACCTCCGTCACCACCTGCTGTTCTCTGCTCGATGCCGGCACTCGATGACCGTGATGAACCAAATATTGGATATGGCCTGCATCAGACTGTCCTTCATATCCAGTCCCCAACTCTCCGGATGACTTTCATCCGGTCTCCACCTATTACAGATCCCGGTGACAGAGATTTGGGCTTAAAGCATAAATGGCTTCATTTGCAAGTCCGAAACGTGGGCAGGGAGTGGTCTTTCGACATAGGTATCGTTGACAAGTCGGGGAGGCGCGGTGTAGTTCGCTGTTCAACATTTCAGGTGCATGACGTTTATGATTTCCCCTGTTCTTCAGAATCAATCTTCGATGCAGACCATAGTGTAATATGCCCATCTACTGACTTCTTCTTATCAGAAGGAACCCAAACTTGCAATGTCTCCTGTTCCGAATGCGCAACCTGTCCTTCATCTGCCTCTTTCATTTCCACAGCCCTCGTCTCGTCCCTTGACAGCTTGGTCCACAATTACGCTTAACCTTCCGTCCTTGATACCCCACTTTAGCACACTCGCTGGCATGAATCAACTCGATGACGGCGAAGGCGGCCGTCATGACATCAATCGTCCAGTAACACTTTCAGCGATAAATACCCCCGTCCCTAGTGGGACATATTCACACCTGTCGTACATCAAGATTTATGCGACATGTCGTTTACGAAGAATATGGTTAAGTGATCTTCTCCCAGACTCCCAAGTGCCATGGGAATTTGAACTGTATGGGACTTAGATGGATTATGTGGTTACGCAGTCATCTGTTAGATTGCGCGATGATGTGGTGAGCCCAACGTGAGACGGGTATCCGAGTCCAGTGATGATAACGCGTTTCCTAGATATATGCTTTATTGTGACCATCCCTGTGTTAATCACAAAGCGTTGTATAACTGGTGTTCTTGTTCTGCACCGATGATCATCATTCTCGATTGTACTGGAATGAGCACAATGACAACACAATGGCCTGCATCTGATGACATGAATCAAGAAAAAAATCAAGCGTCAGTTAGACTGATTCAGGGTACTTGTCGGTTACGGATCTACTCGGTCCGGTCCACCCGTGGCACAAGGTGCTGTTGTTGTGATAGATAGCCCATCTGTTGTGCTCGTATCGCGTGCGATGACACTGTGCATTGACATCGATCAACTTGAATGTCTCATCACTTTGGTAACAAATTTATTGTTGTGCGAGTCACCAGTAATTGTGCCTCGCAGTCATCTTTTAATAGCCCCTGCAGCTGTGCTGCCAGGTGTCTCTGACGCCATGATACAGGATACCGCTGGTGAGCCCCGCTAACCTGGCCCCATCCCGCGATTGCATTCACATAGGCGTCTCAGAGGCAGCAAGATATAGATCTGCACGTGGCTTAAAACGATGTGACGACATATCAAACGCGTTTCAATAATTTGAGTTCCCCGACAGAAGCCTGTAGGTTAAGATCCTGGCTCCTGGTGAGCTCAGTCTTCCCGCGTATGTAAAAAAGGACTCGCCCACGAATGAGGTATACAACACCTGTCTTTAACCAAAACGAGATGCGTGCGTCGCATTCATTATTCTGTACGTTTGTCCTTGCGTAACAGAGCTGTGGCAAGAACGTGGCGGGCTAGGATGTTCATGCATCATGGATGACCCTGAGGTAAACCTCCGGATTCAAGTCTGATATCGGACAAGGTTCTTGAAGTTATGACTAACAAGTATTGAACTCAATGTCGCTGAGTTTGAATTTCAAACTTTCCGACACGCAGCAACACCAGAAGGTCAGAACAAACCATGGCGGATGGCACTGGCATCGGAAATTAAAGGTGTGCACTGGAAATAATGGATGGGGGCCAGATTACGGAACGAAGCAGAGTGCAATACGGCACACTGAAGCTTAATATCACTCCACAGGTAACAAATCTGATTCCCGTTGGCATTGAATGTTGAGTAATGACAGATGTCTCAGTTAAAATTGTAGGAAAGGAAGGTTCGCCTGCTCACCACATCGCGGCATTAATGCTACTTTCTTACCACTCACAGGTTAATAGTACCCTCCTTGGGATCACCTGTTTCTACCAGCGCTGTTCCTAGCCAAATCGAAAGATGAGATTGATCTGAGCAACAAGAAAGGTATGTACAATGCAACCCGTGATATGTAATCTGATATTTCAGTGGTTGAACTGGGCTAGTTGTGCTCTCTCGTTAGCCGCTTCAAGTTGCCCGATGACAGATCTCCTAACGAGGTTATCCTCATGGATAATGTTCAGCGGAGGGAACCGATTTTATTTTATTCCGATATGTCACGTCCACTGTGTAAGCTACAAATGGAAACGAGACACAGTGGCACAACTCCTGTCAGTAAATTGATAACGCAGCCCTGATCTATCACTAATCCCGCTGTTTGTCAGTTGTCTCTCTCGGCTGTCCATCTGCCAGTGGCAGGCAGCCATGACGTTGTCGTCCTATCAAACCTGTTGCACTCCGACGGTTCTCACCCCGTCCTAGTCACGACACTAGCGTCAAGTCCGCCGATGGGCCCGGGTGCACATCCCTGCGTGGAAGTACACTTCCTGACATTGGAAGCGGGGATTGACTGGGTGGAGTGCACGGAGGCCTCAGATGACCCACAGAAGCACGTTTAGAAAGGCACGCTGAAAGGGAGTGGGCTAGTCATTTGTCTCCTCTTCTATTAGCTAGTACGTTCTCTCGACATTGACGGGGCGTGCCCCTGCAGCTGATGGAATTTATCTAAAGACGGGACAATGACTTGGAGTCCTTTTGCATGTGATCATTTCCGTAATTTGAATATAATATTTTATTTTACTAGTGGACAAGTGTGAATCTACATGCAAGTAATTTACGTGAATGAAGATGTACTCTGATCAAGAAATTACTGAATTCCGCTACCACATGTTGCGTAATGACCTCCCTGTGCTTTATTTGCGTTTTAGCTTCAATATACTTAATCTTCTTCTGCTCCTGACCATGTGTTTGCGGGGAGCCATCGCGCCCACAATCCTAACATCGCGTCACTTCGTTAAAATTAAAAACTTATTTCAACTCAGTGACCCCTCCGAGACTGAGATATTGCGAACCCGAAATCATTCCCGCTCTTCAATCAATAGTTTATGATGAACAATATCGTACAGTGGACAACCGCTGTAGCCTCATTGGTATGATGGTATGTAGTATAAGCCGCCAGTATATTAATCAAGGAAGCTGGGGCTGGTAAGCCAAACAACAAAAAGGGAATAGAAGATCGAATGCACGAAGAGTAAACGAACAGACCCAAACTTGATAAAGCGTAGGTGAATTAAGTGAATTAACACAGTGAACACCTGTTTATCTCCCCCTTATCAGCGATTGCTCGGTAGCCCAAGAATGATGACGCGAATCAAGGCGAGTCCGGGTAGCCTCCACCCGACATGAGTCATGTCATTGTCGCATGTCAAATGCATTGCGCAAAATGTAGTGCCAACAGTCGAGGTGGCCGCGTGGACCATGTGGCACCCTTGTTGGGAGATCATGGCACCTTCAGTCCTCCGTTATTCTCACCACCTACGGGGGATGATACCACGGCAGTGACTGACGCGACAGTAGCTCCGTTTGACGCAGTGGACTCAGTTAGCAATAGTGCAGCTTTTGGAATGGTGGCAAGTAATGGTGGGGGACTTGAGACACCTGTGGACGATCCAGAGTTGATGGATACATTCCAAGAGTACCGGTGATGGAAACTTTTCTTCTTCCGCACACTCGCTGAATAAGCGGCTCGCATCGCTTGTGTAGCATCGCTAGTATTGCTTGCGAGACTTGATGACGAACTACGTGGAGCAGGGGCGTAAGACGAGCATACGGATGGCACGGGGGATGCAGGGGGTGAAAGGGATGGGAATACCACTAGGGGATCGACGTGAACATCAGAACCAAAATCCGATGATGATGAGGAATCTGAGGGCGGATATGTAGAATGCCACTCGCCGCAGGTAAGAGGCTCGTCAGCTGTAAGAACGAATGCGGGGAGAGTGAGGGGAAAGGAAGTGATAAAATCGTTAGGAGGACGAAGGGATGGTGTGACTACAGGAGGGCATGGAGAATCTTCTGCAGATGAGGAGGACAGAACTTCTTCGCGGGCCACCCACATGGCTAAATTTGCAGTGCACTGACAAGCGAATATCTCCATTTCTGGAACAGTAGACATATTAGGCGCGTGAAAGGGCAGCAACAAAACGCAAAATACCAGGAACAGCTTGTGCAACAAGGTCCATGAGTGGCTTGGCGTATGAACCAATAAAAAATATCTGTCCTCGGACTTGGTCTAATGGGCATTCGGAAGGCGTGACGGATGGCGGTAAACTCCAGCGCTTCTCTAGTGATGCTTGATAGGTCCACTCAGCCATCAAGGCATTTGCCCAGTAATGCGAGACACCAGGCGGCCGACTCTACACCGCATGCAAGTTAGAATTATATAGAATATATATGAAGAAAAAAACGAACAGGATTGCTAATGTCAGCACACTTAATTATTGCCTGGCAAAGCAGTAATCGGCGCCGATCCAAAGAATATTCTCTACCATCCACAAGTGATTGAAAATCTCTGATGAATTGATAGTGGACACTCATGTCCGTAGCCAGTACGATACCAGCAAGCATTTTCCGAAAACCGCTGTCTGGTCGATCCAAGAGTTTCCCAAGGCCATGGTGCCGCATTGCTTGTATGAGGAGGGCACAGTGCATCTGTTCAAGAGCTGATTTGTTGTCATACACGTCGGATAACGGCGCCTTGGCATTTTTCTGCAGATGGATGTCAGGTGGTATTTTTTTGCAAGATGCTGTGCAGATCAATCATACCATGAACATATTTGTCAATCCGGGATGACCCACATCATGGCCAATGGCAACAATGTACAGAGCAAAAAGACACGTGTTGTTGAGATCGAATGCGAGACGTCGTTCCTTCCCGAGCTTGTTTGGTCTCCATGTGCAGTTGTCATTATCCAACAATATAGACACTGGAGGTACGACACCTGCTGCACACAGGAAGGCCTGGGAGGCCTGCATCACATCTACAGCATGCTGAAAATTATGATAACTATTATGTCCACAGTATAGGGGCTGCAGATGTTTCAAGAACACGGAGATATCATCTGTCGGAGTGATAAGAGACGTCGTCACATGGAGATAAAATGATGCTGACCGAGGGAGACGCCTATATCCTCTCGCATATGCTCAATTCGGAACAGACTTTCAAACAAAATTTGCGCGCAGAATAGGACTTCCTCCTCAGGTAGGTTCTGCGGCTCGAAATGCCAACTATCGAGAGATTTGATTAGGTGGGCTCGCGTATGGGCAGGTATCACGATTGGAGAGCTGATGAAGGGATCGGTTAAGAGATTCAAGTGTGACAGAGAAAGACATTACATGTCATGTACATGATGGCTGACGGTAGTCTGGGTGTGGTTGTACATATCGCTAAGTAGTTCGGCATAGCTATTATCAAACACTAGTAAGAACCTCGCCGATCAAAAAGATACGAGATTATGGCTTACCGAGTTTCTCCTTGCTCATCTTCTTCCCATCCACCCCACCCATGACCCAAGCCTTGGTTTTCGAGTGCAAGCGCCAAACCGCCGACGTCGACGCTCCTTCGACGTCCATGAGAGTATTCTTCGTTATCAAGCATGAACCAGCTGAACTTGATGGCGATGGCGGAAAATAAGGAGCAGATATGAAGTACTTAAAGAGGTTGCAAGTGATATATGTTGCTGACAAGACTACCTACCAATAGCTCGGATTGCTTCGCTCGCGTGGTCGTGGTTGTTTTGACAGATCTCGTGGCCATCGGCTCTCGTGGCTCTCGCGTGGCGGTTTTTTTAATTCTCCGCCGAATTCTCGGTCCGATTGCCCGAACATGCCCTTTTCTGCCCTCGAGTCCTTGTTCAAGGAAAAACTATAAGCCCCTCTTTCGTTCCAACCGCTTTACCGCATCTGACCTTATAGCACATTTTTTCCATCTGCAAGGACTTGTTCCCATAATGGGAACAACACCTGGTAGAGACACGTTGACAAAGACTCCTCGGAGTTCGTGATACAAGAGAGGGAACACGCCCAGCACTCTGACTTTAGGGTAATCCCTGACATCGATCTCAAAAGAATGCCTGCTTCTCAAGAAGCAACCAGCATGAAGAAGAACTGCGCCCGCGCTCGATACTGGGCTAGAGGGTATTGAGGTGTGGGGAAAAAATTATGTGCGCGTCTACAACTAAACAGTTGCTTTATTAACAGTCCACGCCTGCGACTTTCAGTCCTTTTTGTCGGCATGTCAGGCGACAATTTGACCATTACTTGCGAAAAGTTAGTCAGTGAGACATTTACGGCAATTCGTTAAAAACGCAAGATAACCGATGACGGGGGAACTGCTGAGTGCTCAGTATTCCCGTTACCTTTAGGAAAATCTGCGACTTGAATATCCAACTGATCGTCCATATTGCCCGATGACCGCGTCGGTGCTAGAAATAAATATCCTCTTTCAACCTTGGTCTCGTCACTTTTTGATCAACTGTAACTCATGTTTTGACTCACCCTTGTCCAGATTCCAGCAAAATATCATCACCCTTTTTATTGCTCACAAATTGCCACCGAGGTATGTCTCTTCATTCGTTTCACGAATAGCTTTTTTGTTGAACGACCTTAGGCGACCTTGAGGCTCCTTGTGCCCCCTTTTTTGAATGGCATATATCAGCTGTAAGCAACTCCGTTGGTAATGATTGCGATCCTCTTGGCTGGCCTAGACTCTATCATCGCCCGTTGTATTAACGGCTACCTGCCTGTAACAGCAGATCGTATCTTTATTATCGTGAGTGTTTCGAGGCACTGAATCACCAGCAATCGGGCGCATGTCATTGACATCTATGGGCCGCTAGTTCTACGCCACTGTTCACACGACATGACGAACTGGCTGACTTCGCGTAAAGATCGTGCTGATAGTTAGGCATGCAAGGTAACTTGTTGAGTTGCCGAAGCTTATCGGGGAGTGAGTGCAACGCCCAACGTCCTTGTCCTCTCTGGCCTCGTCGCAAGTCCTCGAATCTGTGGGGTGGGTAGATACCCTCCCCAGATTGCAGTTTAGCTTGTCTGTAACTGACTTCACTCTATTTAGGTGTGCCTCCGTACCTTTAAGAAGCGTTGCGACATCCCATCTTTTCTCCCTGAACTTCTGGCTTTCTGTGCCTTCCATGTCATTCTTGAAATCACGGAGTGCGTGTTGTGTTCAATTTCAGTGGCACCCCAGATCTTCATGGGCTTCGATGAGGATGTATGACCCGTCAAACAGTCTTCGAACGCACACCATCAAACTATCGCAGGTGTCTAGAATTCAACGCAGCGGCAAGCGGCGATACCGCTCCATCGAAGCTTGACAGAAGATCGCTGAATAATTCGGCCCCAGACGCTCGGTACACAACTCTGAAGACTCACCGCAATCACTTTCAACAACGAATTAGTCCAAGCTTACGCCCCACGTTGCAGAACACGCCGGCTTCGCAACTTTGGACCCTTGACGGGTGTCAATCTTATTTGTTGTCCCCGTGGGGCGTAGCCCTATGTCAGCGGTCAGTTCATGTTGTATTGTATCATGTGCTACATAGCTTAACAATAACCAATGTTCGTGGGAGTGTTATGATGTCCGTTGGGCCTTAGGTCGACCGGTCAGAAGTTTTTTAAAAAACGAGGGTTCAACATTAGTCGTTCTCTAAATCATTGCGGCCGCATCGACCGATCTACCCCAGGTTCTAGATGAGTGCACCGCCTTGAAACGCGTTGATGCTTCCGAGTCAATGTTTGTGTGAATAAGTAGTCAGGGATACATAGTTACATAGTAAGTCCGTGTGCTTCTCCGCTGTTATGATTGGCGCTGGGATCGTTCCTTTTCTGAAAATGCAGTATGAGCTTGAGCTTGAAGCCTAATGGTCGTTCTCACGAGCGCGTGGTGCCGTACACACACGGACAAACGGACTTGACGACAGACGGCGACATGAACAACACGACATGCATACATTACGATACGCAATGCAGATATTTATAATTTCAATTTTATGAATGAAAATTAATTTTACACCACCTCATTGTCTGGGCTCTATGATGCATTTGCGCGACCCTTTTTGTCTTCTTCATAGATCAGGGTTCGCCACACGGCGAGAGGATCGGTTTTGAGTCGTGAAGCGAACTAGCCATGCTGGTGGCGGAGATACTGCTAGTATGATCGAAAAAAGTGACGTGAAGCATGTCAAACACACTCCGAGCTCGGGTGGTACCAATTGAATTACGGTGGGACAAGATGAACAATAATTGTGTATCATATCATAGGTATCGTATGATTTTGCAGAGTATATTACATGCGTTCCAACCTGCCAGAAATTTGATTTGAAGTTCTGTCCGTGAGCGAAGAACGACCCAAGACAATAAGGATGATCAAGAACAAGAAAAATGCGACAGTGTAAAGTAAACGACGTGAGGAGCAAAGTAAAACAAGCTGGGATCAACCACTCTGGCAACCTTTAGATGGGATAGATCGGCCATCGACAAAGTGCGTCAAGGCTGCGACAGTGATTGAAAATGTTTGAGCGCTTCGGCGCTTTGATTAATCGTGATGGTAATGCAACTTTATATCATGAATGGTGCCTGTAGATTGGCAGGAATGGACCAACGTCGCGCCATGGACGAGAGTGACGGAAGGTTATCCGTTGAAGAACCGCAGCTGCCAGAGCCATGGAGTGTATATGTGCCAGAATACTGCAAGCAATTAGTAAACGATGGTTTGGTATCAGCTGGAAGCGTACCTCTGATGCTGACATATCCAGGGGCGTTTTACGTGATGAAGCAGAAGAGAGTGAAGGGGAGTGAGGATATGACCTAAGCGATGGCAAAGTGTAGGAATGATCGTTGGTAGCCCAGCTGTTATGTGAGGGGTATGAGAGGTCAGAGTCGTCACCCTCCGCCCACCTCGTGTTTTCATCTGGGCCAGGTTCTGGGACCTCTACGAGAGTCTGAAGATGGGAAGGATGTTGTTCGTCGAGTTCCTCATCAGAGTCACGGTATCCAACGTCGAGTTGAAACTCGAAAACCTGAGGTTCTTCGTCCAATGGACCTGCATCCTCGCCCATCCAGGTGCTCATTGCCTGACCACCACCCTCGTGCATTGAGAATGGATTTAGGCGAAACACGCCCATCATTTTGCGCATTGCCTTGCTTGCTTGAGTTGCGCGCAAGGGTACTTCTGTTGGGGGAGCCAATGAGGCACTGTCCTGTGCAGCTGGGACAGAGGTAGCGAATTCCATGACAAAGCAATCGGCGCTTGAAACTTCATCTTGTTCGAGCTTCACGGGAGGAGACCTAGATGATGAAGCTCTAGAAGACGCACGTGCGGAGGGAGATGTGCTGATGACTGTGGGTGGTATGGAATGGGATGGAGTACTTCTATCATCCATTGTGTAGAGAGTTGAACCCCATGAAGAAGAATCGTCGAATTTGAAAGAAGAAGCTGCTGATGGAGAGCGGTGTTGGATTGCTTGGCGTTCAAAGGATGATCCGGATGAAGATGGAGATTGTAAATGACGTTGGGATGGTTCGGTGTAAACTGATTGTGGATAGGGAGTGTGACCGGAACCGGGATGGCGGAGATTGAGACCGTATGATGGTGAGGGAGAGGAAGAAGGTAGGACATCATTTGACCAATTATTGAGCAAGTTCACGTTCCATGTAGTAGAAGAATTTGAGGAATAATCTGGAGGGATTTCGTTTTGTGATCTGGACTGATAGTTCCAGTGAGGAGGAGGTAAATCATGTAACTGGTAAGACTGCCTGTCCGAGTGTTGAAAACGTCTGTCTGTGAGGATTGGATAATGATCCAACGACATGAGAGGGAAGTTGGGTGTTTTGAAGAGAGAGAGAGTGAGGAAGTTGGGTGGGGTATAAGAATGAAGTTTGAAAGAAGAGGGAGGAATGAGATCACATTTGACATCAAGAACGGAGGAGCGTATGCAGGGCGCCCAGATCTAAAATCTGGATCGAACTCGTTGCAGAGGCACGACCGAATGGAAGTATCTTGTGTGAAAACTGTCAATACATTCTGGGCAACAAGCCCTCGCCGTGACGGAATTTCATGTATATATAAAATACAAAAATTTATAATTTATATAGACCGGAATCTTACCAATTGAATCATATTCCCGGCAGTAGCGGTCTAATACGCCTGAATTCTCCGTTCGTTGCAGAAAGTAGTCCTCCTCACCGTCAAGTCGGTATCCATAATAGGAAGTGTTCGTCTTGGGATCCGCATAGGACGAGCGTCTAAACTAAAATTGCCTATTTGGTAAGACTTCTCCGGTCTCCGATGTTTACCGTATCCGGTTAATACTCCTATAGACGCCCAATCTTGTCGAAACACATAAAATCATCAACGTCTTGTGCCCTTTACGTACCCGCCTGCCAGAAAGATCTGCGTTCAAATTTCGGATCGAGTTCCGTAACCGAGAGGCACAGGTTACTATCAGACAATCAACGGAGTGTTAATGTTTCGTGATACCGATACGGTTCAGCGACACTCACCGCAGATCATCTTTTGAACCAAACCCCTTCAGCAACGACATCCGTTGATCTTCGTAACCCAATTTAGTTTATTTTATCACATCGTTCGTTATCTTCGATCTTGGCTCTTTAACTGTCATCTGATAACTTCTCATAAACTTTTTCTCGAATCATCATTAGACCCGGTCATTAACCCAAACCCCTCAACCAATCATGTAAAGATCTGCCATGCATTAGCCACATGCCTTAATCTACTCCAGTCGTGCCACTTCACGTTCGTCAGTACTCCCGCCTTACCCTCCCGTGATCCGCCGCCATCACACCGGTTCCCTCCATCGGCCTACCAACTACCGGTACGACCTCTCTCTCCATGTGGCACTGAGAGCTTCAGGGTTGTGGTTTCCAAAGCTGCAGCGGGCTGTCCATCGATCACCCTTGACCTAGTCGCGACAGTAAACCGATCCGTTTGCTTCGCGCCGTGTATTCACGTGTTGACCGTTTACCCGCGGATATCATCCTCTCCCATGTGGCGGTCCATCCTCGATACTTTATCTCCATACTCTATCTCCCGGACACACCGAAAATGTAAACAAGACAGTCAAATTCTATTCCGTGGAGCACGACATATATCGGATATTATCATATGGTTCGACTGCCGTAATCTTTGGTTCCTACGCCGATCACGATCCTCTTGATAATCTCAATTTGGTCCTTTCATTACCTCCACCATCGTCCCTATCTAAGTAAATCTGTACTCTATCCCCACCCGCCTTATTCGGCGCGAAGGTACCTGAAAGTCGGCGGCGATGCTCTCCATTCCTTCAAAATGATCAGCATTCTCCACTTTAAGCATCCTCGAGGCCCCCGCGGACAACACAACTGTGTGTAAGCATGACTCACTGGTCGATGGCGTTCCTCCCCAGATTGATATCTCTCTCCTTGTTTCGTAACCTCCGGGGGAGTTTCAGGAGCCATCACAACAGCTGTGGGTACCTGATGCCATTCAGATCCGCGGAAAACATCTAGGGACAACTCTGCTGACTCAGTCATACTTTGTCTTACGAAAATATTCATTACATGGGAAGCTGTTACACAAACGTGTCTGCCTCTCGTCACGGCGAATACATGCTCGATACATTGTGCTCCAAGACGTTAGCTGCTCTCCCACCATTTGTTCCGCATACGGATCATGCATGACTGCCACACGAGACTCCAATTATTCATTAACTTCCGAAGCGCCGTTCACTGCGTCATGAACCCAGCTTGGAATTTCAACCGGATCGAGAGCAGCCACGCTTCTGTTGTCTAGCGTGATGGCTTGGCAGGTGGCAGTCCGCTTTCAGCGTATAACAGTCCGAAAGAGCAGGGAACGTTGTGTGATTTGTGTTCAACGTTGTGAGTAAGGAAGCCTCCTGTGAATAGGAGGAGGAGGTGTGAATTTCTCGCGTCCTCGTCATGGCGAGACTGTAAGATGCTGTGTACAAGCGGACTGGGCAAGGTCTCGTTCTTGAGTCTGGATACCGCCCCAGTAGGCGTCAGTTTGAGTCCAAGTTCGAGGCATTGCAAATATTAATGTTGTATATCTGACGCTGGCATTCACTCCGAGGTCGTCGCGGCGCAAGGTTGGGTCTCGGGGCGCTCGCTATGCAAGTGGACCGCTCATCTTTAACGCGTTGACTTGCGCAATGCCCGTGAGCTGACGGTCATCCTGTGGTTACGTATCAGCGTCTGAGCAAGGACCCGTTCCCGAGCCTTAAAACCGCATCTATAGGCGTCAGTTTAAATTGGAGTTCGAGGCGTTGCAAATATTAGCGTTGACGCTGGCGTTCATTCCGAGATCGTCGCGGGTTGGGCCTCGGGGCGCTCGCTATGCAAGTGATCTTTGACGCGTTGACGTGCGCAATGCCCGTAAGCCGACGGGCATCTTGTGGTTACGTATCAGCATCTGAGCAAGGACCCGTTCCCGAGCCTTAAGACCGCATCTATACGCGTCAGTCTAAGTTGGAGTTCGAGGCATTGCAGATATGAGTGTTGACGCTGGCGTTCATTCCGAGATCGTCGCGGCGCAAAATATATTGAGCCTCGGGTCACTGGTTGTGCAATTGGCGAGTTCATTTCTAACGCGTTGACACGCCGTTACTCTTGAAAGTTTGCTTTTTTTTGGCCTCGAATAGAGCTTGGCAACCAAGGTGATGACTGACTGAGTCGACATCCGTCGCGGTCACGTGATGAAAACGGTCAAACTTTAATTTTGGATTTCACGATGAGAGATTCAACATATAAGTCGAGTACTCAGGCTACTCGTGGATATCAAAGATCAAAGATCGGCATCCGCGGATCACGATGAACAAACGGATTGAACGTTGCAGCGCACAAGTACAGTTATCGTCCGGATATACACTCTTTTCCGATATCGCTGCTTAGCCTTCAATCCTGTTTCTAGTCAGCTTAGGCTAGACTCCGCTGCTAGAGGATCGTACTCACATCACGGGTGCCGTGCAGGTGCGTTTGTACAGCTATGCTGATCTAGCTGTTGGAATCTGGATGCACATGATGCGGCGATAATGCCAGTGATTTCGTCCTAGGTCATCACGCGAATACGTTTGTACAGCTGAGCTGTTTTAGCTGCTGGGTGCATATGGGATAACGCTTTATTCCAAGAAAAATTCGCTGTAACCTTGCGATGTCACCGGGACATAGTACTGTCCTGTTACGGCATTGAAAAATGTCTCAACGCAAGTTGGCAACGCGTCTGGCATTTAAACCATATTTGAATCCTTCAACATTCCATTGTATAGCGTGACTCGAACACCAGCATGTGGTCCCTGTTTAAATGAAGAAAGGAGACTTAGCCTAGGCTGTGGTGACCACGAGGTCGTCTCATTTTGAAGTTGCGTGAAGCACGCAAAGGGTCTAGTCACATCTGGGAGATGATCCTGACCGAGGATGTCCGCTTGGGACAGCGGTGAACAAGTTGCTATGGCCCGGATGGGTGTTTTTTTCGATCTTCTACGGGCTCGGGGAACATGCGGGCCGCTGCGGCCGTGGCTACGGCCGTGACATCCAGAACGCCATCCCAGACTTGAACAAAAGCTTGAACTTACATTCCTCGTAGTACATCCATCGACAGCCGAGTCTACCCCCGCCGACAAGTCTTTTAACGAAAGGAGAGAATGATCGCGATCATCACCCATTCGTTGCCCCAACTTGCCCCGGCAACACCTACAAAGCCTTCACCTTTCCTAAAAACCTCACAAGCTCCCGTACCAGAATCTCTGGCGCTTCTTGTTGCACCCAATGGCCTGCGCCCTCGATCAAAACGAAATCCTCGTCTTGCATGCCTCCCGCGCTGCTACACACCACCTCTCGCATCTTCCTCACAGCACCTGGAATTTGATACACTCCCCAATCCCTAGCCCCTGATATAAACGCCGCAGGCACCTCCACTTGTCGCCCAGCTAGAGCACGTAGTTGGGCTATACGCTCAGGGGGTGGAGGTGAGAGTGCGCTCCGATAATAGTTAAGCCCGCCCTGAAAACCAGTGCGGCCGAATTCAGCAGCGTATACTCCCTCGGCGACTTCATCACCCCTGGGCCATGTGATTCGGGCGTCCATGCGTCCATGACGAGCGATGACGTCTGGCATGCTTTCGTGCAGTGGCATGACATAGTACTCTGGCAGAGTAGCAAGATCCCTTGTCAGCTCACTAACGCTGGGCGAAGGTGAAGATGCAGAAGGTAGGGGGTGTGCATCATTTCCATCCCAATTGCCGCTCTTCATGTAGACATAGCTGCCGAGAAAATCGTACAGATCCTTTCCTCCTTTACCAAGCATGTCCGCATTGGCGGAAGGAGTAGAAAAGTATGCCGTATAGTGCTTGCGCGGAGGTTGGAGTGCAGCAAGCGCAGTGGCAATGTCAGAAACGACGGAGTGTCCCTTCGCTTTGTCATCTCCACCCTCGTTACTCGTTTGAGACCAAAGTTGGCCACTGGCACCCCCAAAGGGTACGCTCATGAACACGACCGATGCAAATAGCTCCGGATGCGCCACAATGCAGTGTCCCGCAAGAACAGACCCAAAGTCATGCCCCACGAGCATTGCAACAGATGAATATCCGAGCGCTCGCACAAGGGAACATACATCATCTGCGATGTTGAGTATATGATACGGGGAAAGCGTATCCTCGTATTGCACTTGACTGGCGCCTCCGGATCCTGACAGCGTTGTTCGCCCGAAACCACGCAAGTCAGGGGCAACAACATGATAACCTTGGTGAGCCTTGGCGATAGGTACCAAGACTTTGCGCCACGAGTAAGCAAGTTCCGGAAAGCCGTGAAGAAGAAGGATCAACTGGTTGGGTGTGCTCGAATGATTGCTTGTATCTGGAAACGCTTCCAGGATATGGACATTCAGATTATCGCGGTCGCTCAAAGTGATGTACCGAGATGTAATTTGAGGAGGGAGGTCAGGTAACCCGACTGGCGCTAATATTGTGTTCATGACGTGTGAATGAATATTTCTGTCCAAGAAATCTTTCACCAGTCAGTCACAGGGTTCAGTGAATAGGAAGGGGGTCGTTACATTGCAATCTTGGTGATTCGTTGAATGTACAGGATCCAAGAACTTCAATATTCAGATCCCCGTTGATAAGATTAGACAAGCGGCATCAGTCCTCTTCCGTACGTAATTGTCCTGAAGTGAACTTGTCATGTTGGATCAACTAATGAACCCGGGCGCAAACACGACAAATGCAAGCTACAGCCTGACTGCTGTCAGTCATATGTTCATACACATGCCCTATGCGATTGTTCAATCCGACATGCATGCAATGTACCCTAGGGCCTTAGTAAGTACGCCTGGGAAATATGGCCATCAATATCCAGGAGACGCCATATATAACTCGACTCACCCGAACGAACTTGGGTTGTTGCACTGGCATGGCAATGTAGAACTCGATATATGTTTAGCCTGTCACATATTCTTATCTGCTGCGCAGCAAAAAATGATGCAACCTGTGAAATGATCGCCTTGAAATACGTTACGAGGGTAATTTGATTGTAATCTTCTATTTCTGGCAGGGGGCGCTGTCCAGAAATGAATGAGGCGATCCTAATTACAACACGTCAATTGCAAGGAATACCTAAACTATCGTGCTACGCGTCTGGTTGAAAACGCACCAGAAGTTCAGAAGCGATGAAAAGGATGGTGATGAGGTTTGAGTAAGACGTTATATGCACGGAAGCGACAAATAAGCGTTGATAGTGGTCGGCAAAGTTGGGGAGATCACACTGTGTGCCTCAATCAAATCGCCTGAGTATTTGAACCGAAAAGCTTGGACGTACATTTTTCAAGTTGCGCAGCCTCCATCACAAGCTTCCTGAAGGCTCTGAAACTTAACCGATGCTGTGTGTCCGCCACGTCCGATTTATTTGGCATTATTTGTCGCACCCTTAACCCACAATTAGAGTACTTAAACCGCGTCGCTCAAGCTTTGTTCTTGTTCACCGACCTCGACAACGCCCTCTCACGCCAGCCCTCCTTTATATTAGGTTTGTTTGAGCTCACCATCTATGGTGTTGATAAACTGATCATAGCATTATTATGCGCATATAGACACCTCTGTTTACCCTAGAATCACAATGTGCGGCATCTTTGGCTACTGCAACTTCTTGAAAGAAAAGGTAAGTTGCTTTCCTATGCAAGCTATTTCTGGCTTCTGCATCGTGGCGGCGCATGTATTCTCTTCGTCTCTACAACTCCGCGCGCGATGTCAAGAGCCTTCGAGCAATTTCGACTGACCATGATTGGGTTGCCATATTTAGTAACCTTATCTACGGCCTTTGCTTCGCGGTTTCATTATGTATTCCCTGATATTACGTTAGCTAACTTCACCTACTACAGGATCGTAAGGAGATCTTGGAGATTCTTTGCACGGGTCTAGCTCGTCAAGAGTACCGTGGTTATGATTCTGCTGGTCTCGGTATCGATGGCGACAAAACAAACGAAATTGTTTTTTTCAAGGAGGTTGGCAAGGTTGCCGGCTTACGGCAGCGTATTGCAGAGTCCACCATCGACACCACCAAGACGGTGATATCCCAGGTCTCTATTGCCCATACCCGTTGGGCAACGCATGGTCCTCCTTCTGTTGCCAATTGCCATCCCCTTCGATCTGATGTGAACAACGAGTTCATCGTTGTGCACAATGGTATCGTGACCAACGCCATAGCTCTTCGGCAAGTCCTGCAGAAGCGTGGCTTCAAGTTCGAGTCTGACACTGACACGGAGGCGGTCGCCATTCTGACAAAATACGTCTACGACTCTCGGCCTGACAAACGCATGACCTTCACAGCTCTCGTGAAGACCGTCCTGAAAGAACTCGAGGGTTCTTTCGCCTTGGTCTTCAAGTCTATCCACTTCCCGAATGAGATCGTGACTGCCCGTCGCGGTTCACCCCTCCTGATTGGTGTTAAGACTGATAAGAAACTCAAAGTCGACTTCTTGGATGTCGAGTTTGCTGGAGCGGAAGCTGACACAAAAGCTGAAAGCCGTGAGTTATCTCGTCCCTCGATCTCACCTTGGCTAAATGCTCTTCTAGTTGCTGTTCCCACTTCCCCCACTTCTCGATTGGCGCCTCCATCGTTACCCAAGGTTTCTCGCCGTCGGTCCCGCAACTTTATGTCGGAGGACGGCATGCCCCAACCCATCGAATTCTTCATCGCCTCTGACGCTTCCGCCATTGTGGAGCACACCAAGCGCGTGCTCTACTTGGAAGATGATGACATCGCTCACATCGCTGAGGGTCAATTGCACATTCACCGTCTGCGCCGGGATGAGTCTGGTAAGGCCGAGACACCTGCCATTCGCAACATCGAGACGCTCGAGATTGAAATCGCCGAGATCATGAAGGGCAAATTTGATCACTTCATGCAGAAAGAGATTTACGAACAGCCTGAATCCGTCGTCAACACGATGCGTGGACGCATGAACTTCGATGATTATAAGATCACGCTCGGTGGGCTGCGTGCCTATCTGCACATTATGCGCCGCGGTCGTCGTATCGTATTCTGCGCTTGCGGAACGAGTTATCACTCTGCGTTGGCAACTCGTGCGATCTTCGAGGAGTTGACGGAAATCCCTGTCAGTGTAGAACTCGCATCCGACTTCCTGGACAGGAAGACTCCCATCTTCCGCGATGACATCTGTGTCTTTGTCAGCCAGAGTGGAGAGACCGCTGATACTATCCTGGCATTGCGGTACTGCTTGGAGCGTGGCGCCCTTTGTGTGGGGGTCGTCAATACTGTCGGTTCGACGATCTCACGTGAAACACACTGTGGTATTCACATCAATGCTGGCCCTGAGGTCGGCGTTGCGTCTACCAAAGTATGGAAATTTTCCCATTTTTTTAACCATCTGACATGAACGTTTTGTAGGCATATACCTCCCAGTACATCGCACTGATGTTGATGGCACTGCAGCTATCGGAGGATCGGATCTCCTTCACTGAACGCCGCAACCAGATCATTGATGGCCTTCGTGCTCTCCCTGCGCAAATCAAGAGTGTTCTCGAAAATGACAAGAGCCTGCGAGAACTTGCCAATAGCCTCCTTGCAAACTCGCGCAGTTTGTTGCTGATGGGCCGTGGATATCAGTCAGTAGCTCTCGTTCACGACCCAAACCGTAAGATTAATCGATGATCTCTTTTAGGCATGCTACTTGCCTCGAGGGCGCCCTCAAGATCAAAGAGATTAGCTATATGCATTCGGAGGGTATCCTTGCAGGAGAGCTCAAGCATGGTCCCTTGGCGTTGATCGACGAGAACATGCCGGTCATCATCATCATGACCCAGGATTCTCTATACCCGAAGGTCCAGTCCGCGTTCGAACAGATAACCGCTCGCAAAGCTCATCCTATCGTGGTCTGCAACGAGGGTGACACCGGAATCAAGGCTGGGGTGAAGACCATTCGCGTTCCTCGCACTGTGGACTGCTTGCAAGGTCTTTTGAACATTATCCCCCTGCAGCTGTTGAGCTACCACTTGGCCATCAAGAACGGGTTTGACGTCGACTTCCCGCGTAACTTGTGAGTTTTTGAGTTGTATTTTGGTGTTCAACGCTCACTTTGTCCTGCAGGGCCAAGTCAGTCACGACCGAGTAAATGACCAGCCGTGGCATGCGTATCGTTAACTCAGGTTATCATCATGCACCTCAAAATTACTGTACACATACACCCCTTTCACGGACTTGATTTGGTTTTGCACTGGACAACGGACGATCTGCATTCATGGACGGTTTCAACCTTTCTTTTCTTTTACTTCACAATTCTCATCCGATACCGTATATCTCCCCTTGTTTGTCGCCGACTCTTCATTCTGTATACCATATACCTCAGCAACTGTCTTTATGACCAGAGCGCTGAATCTAGCTATTTGGAGATGACGAGGCATGACTTGAAGGATATGATGGATCAAGTGAACGCCGCGGTTTTGTTGTAACTTGTACAGTAAGACAATGAAATTATTGCCTTGTGAATTATCACATGGGAAAACTATCGTATATCATTGTCAACGGAGCGCAGAGAGACAAGCTCATGACCCTGTCTCATGCTGACAATACCGATCGATGCGTACGCGTAAAGCTTGAGACGACTGCGAGTCGTAGCTCAATTAACTACAGAATTAGTATGGGAGTCCTTCTTGGTCCCTTGTAGGGCCGCCTTGATTTTGTGTTCGATCTAGAGTCAGTCTTTATGTTTGGCTACTTGATCACACCCGACCCCTGATGGTCCCATAGTAGTCCTGGGACTGATGCTTTTGTGAGCGTGTCACTGTCCAGATCGCATCTACTAATTAGCAGGGGTGTTTCTGGTCTGCGTCTTAGGTACAATCATCGCAAGGTAGACACTCGACTCGCCTTGAAAGAAAATTTGATTTTTCTATCAGTTTAAACACCTGCTGTCTCTCAGACTGCTATTGGCATCTTCAATGACGCATTCTGATGTAACGCGCTGTAGAGGTTGTTGTGGACCATCACTTACATTTTCGAGGGCTTGATCACCTCTCCCGATATGGTGGACAAGTGCGAATGAAGGCTCTGGACACCAGCAAGAGTCGCCATCTGCAATGAATGTTTCGGGACGGCAAAGTGACGTTGGATACTATTTCAGAGAGGTCTACATATCGGCTTGTAGATGAATTACTAGGAGGGTTGCGCATATCATAAACTAATCTTGTCACCAGCGGTCTTGTTTGCGGGAATGAAGTCCAGAAGTATACTCAAACAGGTGGGGAAAGCTTTCGCTGCCTAAAGTAGATTCGTCGAGTTTCAACATAGCATAGCAAAGCGAGCGCGAGATGACCTACCCATCAGCATTTCCAAGAAGTTCCTCAAACCTTCTTCTGAGATACTCGAGCTGATCATTCAGCCCATTTTCGGGTGTTCCATATTCATGTCCATGGTCCATTTCAAAGGCAAGGCAGTCTCTTAAAAATTGATCCAGGTCCTTCACGCGCGCGATAGATAGTTCTGGTTCATTTGATCCCCTTGCGCGAGCGAGGTAGGAAGCAACTAAGGTCGACATGCCACCTGGGGCGTGGTCTTCAGGAACGTTTTGAGTGTAGGGGACATGGATACCTACCAAGAACAGAGACAACGATCGAAATCTGGAATTGTATGAGAGTTAGTTTATCGTAAAATGATATGCACTTTCAACCTGACCTGCTTACCGGACAATGCCGCCGAAAGACCCGTAGTAAGCGCCCCGAGTAAAACTTGTAAACCTATCGCGACGTTCAACGCCCAGCCTGTCATTTTTGCTGAAAAAGAAACGCCATCAGAACATGCCAGTCATAAGGAACTTCAGCATCGTGCTCTCGTACTGAGCAGAAGAGGAGTGATATTTGACAATTTAACCAACCTTTTACAGCGTATTGTTCCCTCTCCCTCTCCGCATTGCGAATAGTTGGACGAAGTCGCTCTTCTATGGTCCGTCGCTGTAGGTTCAGGCTGAGAATCGATGTAAACTAGAAAGGGGGAGCAACACGAACGTGAGGTTTCTCTTCGACAGGCACTATGTAGCCAAGGCCAGAAGCGCTGACGGGAGCCTGGCCTGAAATGGTGCGCCGCGACAATCCGCGCATCATATGAGCGTCCCGGCTTCTCGCAGGTGGAGGAGCCTGAGGGACAGGCTCAAAATCTGCATATGGATCGTTGCGACCACGAGCCGGTGAATGTCTCCCTGAACTGACATTGCCAAGTAAGTGCTTCTCATCCGCCGATGACTGGGTCTGTGCCAGACGATCTCCGTTGTCTTCAAATCCAAGTGATGATTGCGAAGGCTGCTGTTTCTCGACTTGGGGCTGGGCAGAGTGCTCAATGGGCGTGAAAGGCAACTTAGGCAAATTTTGTTCGAGATCCATGGTGCTCCAGCAATGTGGATTGGGTCAGAAGATGGAGAAGCTTGTGTGAGGCAACCTTGAGTCCCATCGGAAACTTTATACAGAAGGTGAGTATTCCTGAGCACTGGTACGTCTTATCGCTTTGTCGCCCCGGGAATGACAACCGTTCCGGAATGTTACTTCGGCTGCCGAGACACTTTATGAGAGAGAAGAGGTACGAACAGCATAACATAAGGACATACCTTGATCCAGGCAACCAGGCTCAGCCGCTCGAACAGGTTTCAGATACTACCTGAAATCAAATACAGCAACGAGCATTAACGAGTTGAAACTCATGCCTCGATTTTCGTTCTCGGGAGGGTGTTGTGACTGTCGTCGACCTCTTTCTCTTACGACTTACGTAAGGTTTAGGCACGATAGCGGTGCTCGGGCTTTGCTCGGGCTTACTGAGGATTTTGGAATCAAACATATCCATCAAGTGACATGGACATTCTCTTGTCGTGCTGTAAGTGAGGTAAAACATGTACCTCGTTCTTCTAGTTCTCAACGGTGACAGCTTTCCCCTGGCACTCATGTGATCATTTGGAACGTCCATATACATATTACTCAGGACATATGCTACTCAGTACCATGCGTCATGTACTCACACCCGAGTCAGCCTTCATCGCATCTCGAGTCAGTGTTGTCCTTACTAATCACGTTGAGACTCGTCTCGTTTCCCGATCTTGTTCCGTTCCGTTCTATCTGCGCTGTTAGCCCTTTATTAAAATTTGTTGGGGCAGTGCACTGCCGTCACTGAAATTTCTCGTGGTTTGTCGCAGAAATCATGGAACTGAGCTGACTATAAATCGGTTGTCAGACAACTCAACTCATTGTCTTCGAGCGATATTCTATTGCGAAGGTTTAGAGACCGAGGTCCAATTCGACTTGAGCTTCAGCACCTGACCTAACGCCCCTCCTGATTGGTGTGAAGACTGATAAGAAACTCAAAGTCGACTTCCTGGATGTCGAGTTTGCTATCATAGAGCGGAACTTGAAGCTGACACCAAAGCCGAAAGCTGTGAGTTATCTCGTCCCTCGATCTGATCTTCGCTAAGTGCTCTTCCGGTTGATGTTCCCACTTCCCCCACTTCTCGATTAGTGCCTCCATCGTTACCCAAGGTTTCTCGTCATTGGTCCCACAGCTTCATGTCGGAGGACGGCATGCCCCAGCCCATCGAATTCTTCATCGCCTCTGACGCTTCCACCATTGTGGAGCACACCAAGCGCGTGCTCTACTTGGAAGATGATGACATCGCTCACATCGCTGAGGGTCAATTACACATTCACCGTCTGCGCCGGGATGAGTCTGGTAAGGCTGAGACACCTGCCATTTGCAACATCGAGACGCTCGAGATTGAAATCGCCGAGATCATGAAGGGCAAGTTTAATCACTTCATGCAGAAAGAGATTCACGAACAGCCCCAATCCGTCGTCAACACGATGCGTAGACGCGTGAACTTTGATGATCGTTTCTCGCACTATGGACTGCTTGCAAAGTCTTTTGAACATTATTCTCCTGCAGCTGTTGAGCTACCACTTGGCCATCAAGAACGGGTTTGACGTCGACTTCCCGCGTAACTTGTGAGTTTTCGAGCTGTAGTATCTTGATGTTTGACGCTCACTTCGTCCTGCAGGGCCAAGTCAGTCATGACTGAGTAAATGACCAGCCGTGACATGCGTATCGTTAGATCAGGTTATCATCACGCACCTCAAAATTACTGTACACATACGCGTAAAGCTTGAGATTACTGCGAGTCGTAGCTCAAGTATCTCATAATTAACTAATTAGTACGGGAGTCCTCCTTGTTTCCTTGCAGGGCCGCCTTGATTTTGTGGAACTCGACTCGCCGGGTGACGGAAGATTTTGGATATTAGCAAGAGTCACCATCTGCAGTGAGTGTTTCGGAACGGCAAGGTGACGTTGGATACTATTTCAGAGAGGTCTACATATTGGCTTGTAGATAAATTACTAGGAGGGTTGCGCATATCACAAACTACCCGTCTTGTTTGCGGGGTTGAACCTTAATTGAGGTCCAGAAGTACACTTAAACAGGTGGGGAAAGCTTCCGCTGCCTAAAGTAGGTTCGTCAAATTTCAACATAGCATAGCAACGCGAGCGTAAGATGACCTACCCATCAGCATTTCCAAGAAGTTCCTCAAACCTTTTTCTGAGATACTCGAGTCGATCATTCAGCCCATTTTCGGGTGTTCCATATTCATGTCCATGATCCATTTCAAAGGCAAGGCAGTCTCTTAAAAATTGATCCAGGTCCTTCACGCGCGCGATAGATAGTTCTGGTTCATTTGATCCCCTTGCGCGAGCGAGGTAGGAAGCAACTAAGGTCGACATGCCACCTGGGGCGTGGTCTTCAGGAAAGTTTTGAATGTAGGTGACATGAATACCCACCAAGAATAGAGGTACCGATCGAAACCTGGGATTGTATGGAGAGTTAGTTTATCGTAAAATAATATGTATGCACTTTCGAACTGACCTGCTTACCGGACAATGCCGCTGCAAGACCTGTAGTAAGCGCCCCAAGAAAAACTTGTAAACCTATCGCGACGTTCAACGCCCAGCCTGTCATTTTTGCTAAAAAAGAAACGCCGTCAGATCATGCCAGAAATAAGGAACTTCAGCATCGTGCTCTCATACTGAGCGGCAGAGGAGCGATATTTGACAATTTGACAAACCTTTTTTAGCGTATTGTTCCCTCTCACTCTCCGCTTTGAGAATAGTTGGACGAAGTCGCTCTTCTATGGTCCGTCGCTGTAGGTTCAGGCTGAGAATCGATGTAAACTAAAAAGGGGGAACAACACAAACGTGAGGTTTCTCATCGACAGGCACTATCCAGCCAAGGCCAGAAGCGCTGACGGGAGCCTGGCCTGGAATGGTGCGCCGCGACAATCCGCGCATCATATGAGCGTCCCGGCTTCTTGTAGGTGGAGGAGCCTGAGGGACAGGCTCAAAATCTGCATATGGATCGTTGCGACCACTGGCACGAGCCGGTGAATGTCCCTCTAAACTGTCATTGCCAAGTAAGTGCTTCTCAGCCGCCGATGACTGGGTCTGTGGACGATCTCCGCTGTCTTCAAATATCAGTGATGATGGCGAAGGCCGCTGTTGTTGGACTTGGGGCTGAGTAGAGTGCTCAATGGGCGTGAAAGGCAACTTGGGCAAGTTTTGTTCGGGATCCATGGTGCTCCAGCAATGTGGATTGGGTCAGAAGATGGAAAAGTTTGTATGAGGCAACCTTGAGTTCCATCAGAAACTTTATACGTAAGGTGAGCATTCCTGAGTTGCTGGCATCTTATCGTTTTGTGTACACAGCTCGCCCCGGGAATGATAAGCGTTCCGGAATATTACTTCGGCTGCCGACACACTTTATGAGAGAAGAGGTACGAACAGCATAATAACGTAAGAACACACCTCGATCGAGGCAACCAGGCTTAAATACTTGAAATCAGTTACGACAACGAGCATTAACGAGCAAGTTGCAACTCATACCTCGATTTTCGTTCTCGGGAAGGTGTTGTCGACCTCTTCTTCCTGCGGCTTGTGAGTAACTAATGGAAACATATGTCGGAAACAAACCTAAGGACCATCATAATGTCAAGTTCATTAGGCGCTTGCGTACGGTTTAGGCACAAATCCAGGTTTAGCAGCGCTCGGGCCAGGTCCCAAACGACAACATTTTAGAATAGAGCATCCTGTCAAGGTCTTCCTCTCCTGCAGTGTTGTAGGTGAGGTAAATATGTACCTCGTTCTTCTAGATCTCGACGGTAACTCTTACGCGTGATAGCCAGGCCCTGGCCTATCTGCTTGGCACCCATATGATCATTACATCACGCTGAGACTAGTCTCGAAGTTCTTAGAAATGCCGATCTTGTTCGGTTCGGTTCTATCTGCACTGTTAGCCCGTTAGTACAAGTTGTTGCGGCAGTACACTGCCGCATCACTGGTAGCTTGTCGCAGAAAACATGGAACTGACTATAAATTGACAGTCAGGCAACTCCACTCATTATCTTTGAGCGATATTCTATTGCGAAGGTTTTAGAGACCAAAGTCTCTGGAGGTCTAGTTTGACTTGAGCTCAGCGCCCGACCCAACATCGGCGTATTGCTGAGCTAGGGCCGCCACACGATATTACGAGGTGATACCCAAGTACTAGGTGTCACATGTGTCGTGGCTCGTAGAGATCCCCGACTCCGGATCCATGAATGATGAAGCTTAAGTGCCGTAAAGTGCCACTAGTACTGCAGTGGTTTCTACATAGAGCCGATCTATTTCGGAATGCTAACAAGGTTTCTACATAGAGCCGATTTATTTCAGAATGCTAACAAGCCCCACATCACTCGGGTCCGTGCATCAAGTAATTTACGAGGACGGCCGTAAGGTCAAGTCGACATTGACAATGTCATTTTAGAATTGACCAGGCCTATTGTTGCATGCGGCGTGCCTACAAAAACACCGTTTCGACCATGGGAAGGGTAAACAAAGTAAAGGTTTCCTGGCAGTCCATAGGTGCGAGCTCGAATGTTCTCGAGCTACAGCTATTAAGGCTCTCCTAGATCGCGAAAAAACCGCGTGTTATTAGAGTTCGAGTCAAGAACGTGTTGAACTCTCGTCAGAAGGTTACACGGTTCCAAAGCTAGCAATATGGTACGAACCGCCTAGATAAATACTGAGGTAACAGGTTCATTCAGTTGACACCCGCAATGCCTCATACTAGTATCGTGTTGATTTTCTCCGCTGCCGTCGCAGTCGTGGCAATTGTCGCCAAAGCTTTCACAACCCCAAAGACAAGGATACACAGCAGTGTCAGCGCCGTCAGGACATTACTGAGTCCTCCTGATATCCCCACTCACGCGTTATTACGCGCAAGATCCATACCAAACCAGCGTTTGGTGAAGGCGCTCGGTATATCGAGCACCTTTGTCAGCGATGATACCGGCGTCCATGACAACTTCACTCGCGAAGCGAAAGTCCTAATAGGCGCTGTCAGCGCGAAAGAGGGATGGTCAAGGCTTGTTGACATCGCCGAAACCTGCGTGAACAGGTTCCTTAACGCAAAGAGCCTCGACTACGCCACCTTCGTGCAGTCTGTTACGCTCAGTATCGTATTGGCAGGTCTGTTGGGCACAGATATTGAAGATCTTGACCCCGTGGACGTGGCATTTGTGACAAAGGCCATCAACGACCGTTGGGCACAATCCAAATCGAGCACTACTCTCACTGCAGAAGTGCTCGATCGCATCAACCATCACATCATCAGATGGGTTCCAGACCGAACTAATCCTCTCAATCTCATCATCCCCGCATATGAAACAATGTGGCGCGTAACAGCAATTGCGGTGGTATATTCTAACCGCGATAGCGTGCTACGCGATGCATTTACCTCATATAATGAGAACCCCACTGACGATCAGTTCCGCGCCTTCGCAAACGAAGGGACAGGAGCGCAGCCTAGTGCAGAGGCAATCATCTGTGAGGTTCTCCGACTCCACCCCCCGACTCGTCACATCACTCGTGCCGTGGTCGTCCCATGGTGGAAGCGACCGTTCGTCCCATCCACAGATGTGGCAGACATCGAAGAGGCACACAAATCGCCTCTCTTCGGAAATGATCCAGAATCCTTCAATCCTATGCGGTTTCACGCGAGCCATGCCGCTCCTAAAAGGGACCAGCTGTATGCCTTTGGGCACGGAAAGCTGAAGTGCATAGCGGCAAGCTGGGCACCACCGGCTGCAGCTGTCATCACCGCGAAGATCATGGCCAGATTGGATGACGTTGCGTTCAAGTTGCAGGAAGGACCATGCATTGGGAAAAGGGAGGGTTGGTCGATCCAAAGAGTATGACACATATTGGACTCGTCAACTATTGCTTGTACTGTAAGCTAGTCACGTAGGCTTGTGATGTTTTACCCGGGAGTCATGAGATATATGCTATTCGATTTGTCAGATCAATGTGGTCCATAAGGAGATACTCAACATTGACGTGAAAGCGAGTCTTATTTTCATGCGCTCATTCTAAGGTGGCGTCACACACGCACTGTACTATGTTCCAGTCCTTTGCCCATCAGCCTAGCGCAGTCCTTTCGAACACGTATTCGTCTCTTGTAGCCGCATTAAATGCTGATCCTGTCTGGTTTTCTCATACGCCTTCGTGCCATGCGGAGCGGACTAAATCCAGCGAAATTCCATATGAACAGGACTGAATGGGTGGCATAGGCCGGAAAGCTGTTCCCGTGTATGTCTGAAGAAACTTGGCAGAAGCTGGAGTCTAGGTTGCCGTGAAGGTGCTGAACAGTTCCAGTGTTCTGCCGTTCATTGAAGTTAGCGTACGTCCAGCTGTGTTCAGTCCAGAAATCCTTGGGTATTAGATAATCATGTTTTGATTGGACGACAAAGACACCATCAACTTTCCAGTGTATGCAGCGGCGGCGCGTTGACAGGTTGCGAAATGGAATATAGAAACAACAAGAGTCTAGTATGGAGACAAAAATCTACTCAGCACCTCGACATTCCTCTCTAGCAGCGACTCTCAGGGTATTGAGTGCGTGTGGCATCATGATGCGTCGCGTCAAGACTTTGGTGGAAGGAATTTTCGCTTTCGGAAGAAATCGGTCGCATAAAACTTTCCACTCGTGATTCTCAACCCATCGCAGTGATGATCGACAACCGCCCAGCTGATGGTTAATGTAATTACAGCCAGCTCACAAGTCAATGTAGCCATCAAAGAACAGTGAGAGTGACATTACGGCGAGGACTTGAAGTTGCGAGTCTCGTTTTCCGCATATATATTATAGCTTCTGAGAACATGACTGACCATGATAGTACTTGATAATTGTTAAATTTAGGTAGCACACCACGTCTAAGAGACGAGGGAGCCACTGGTTGAACGTAGATTTATATTTTCTGAATCGGTGTTCGCGGTGCTCGGCTTGACATTGAATAAGACAGTTCATTCTAGCAAATCTGATTCATCATTATTATAAAAAATGGCGGTAGACTTCCTTACATGCATTCATCAGCATTTCTATTATAACGCCCCAAACACTAGGAATTGTCGTAAAGAATTGCGGAAGCAGCGAGAACCTCGCTTCTCTCAGTGATCCTAAGATGCCTGATTCAAATCTGTCTCAGGCTCTAATCCATCAAAAGAAACCCATCTGTTCGTTGCTGACAGCGAAGACTGCGTACGCAGTTTTACACACATGTCAGAGGAATCCTGTAAGGGAGGCTTGTAAGATGGAAGCCGAGGTCAGTATGTCTGATGGTGTTTAAGGTACCACCGGCATCGCGGTAATATGATTATGAGTATCTGATCATCCTTAGTATTAACTTGATTGAGATATCCATTCACAATACCCGCCTCAGTCAATTGAGTAGTATCCTGGGCTCGTAGATGTGGCGCTCCCTGCGGCACAGAAAACAGGGCCGTGGCCGCCTGAATCTGTTGACTACACCGTTGACATATCAGAATCTGAAGAATAATTCCACTCAGAAAACGTAACCATCTCTGGGGATGATCTGAACGGTCTATTTTCACGATCTCTGCACAGAAACATTCCATGGGAGGGCGGTGGTAATTTTTCTCTGAGACCAAATAATACTCACTGTATCAGCATGACCTACTAATATTCCGTTTCATCGGCTACGATATGTAGGCAGTACAGGCTATGTTTTGCGACAGAGGCTCACTTCCCCGTGCCTGGAAGAGCGGGTGGTTTGGCTCAGAAAACCGGACGAAGTTTGATAAGTCCAAATACTTTTCAAGGCACAACGAGTCGGCGCGACAGTCGGGGACCATGTATTGCCCAATGATTATGGTAGTGAACACGGTGAGCCCTTGATTTTCCGATAGTGTAGGAGACCGGGTGAGTGAAATATAGGATGTGGGCTACAGAATGATGAATCCTGTAGACGCTCGTGTTAAAGTTCAATTTGTGTGAATAATAGAGCACGACGTACGAAAATGCCGATGCATAAGATATGCAGGTAAAAAATCATTAGAAAGAAGATTCAGAATCAATCCATAAACCTAGTCCAGCAATGGACTTCCATTCTATAGGAACACGGCAATAAAAATATCAATCTTTCATCGCGTCGCAACCTGTCGCAATGGGTGTGAAGTGGCGTGCAACCAGGGATAATGCAGTGGTCAGCGCTAGTATGAAGATGCCGGTACCGATACTATATGCATATGCCATAAGTTATACTTAAATCCGAAAACTCACTTCGTAAAAATAGTCACGGCTCTTACACTGGATGCCGCAACAACAGAAAACTAGGACGAAAGGGTCTTCCTTGCGTTTTGGGTCATCATGAGGCCTGATGTAGCATTTTTCGGAACAGCTTAGCATCCCTGGAACCTGATCTTGCGCCTCAGGTCGTGAAGCTTTGAAGCCTGATGTAGCGTTGAACAGCCTAGCATCCTTAACCGTACACAAGACTCTGGGCTGAGCGCTCGAGCGCTCATCTGTATACAAGGCCCAATCTGGTGTTTAGTTTATACTTTAAACCCCGATACACAACGTACGCGTAAAAGTTTGAACAAGCTACACATGCTGCACAAATCAAGTAAGTAGATTGCAAGACCGTCAACCTACCTTTTATTAGCTTATATTTATTATTTGTTGGATCAAATTTCGCTAGTGGCCAACTCAAGCTTGCCCACAACGGGCTACAACCTTTCAACCGTGTGTCCGAGTAATCACAAGTGAGTCTCCAAACAACCGAATCAGAAATAGTTTCGTGACCTTAGAACAAATTGCAGTGGCAGTCATGCACTGACAGAAGTTTCTTTTTAGAAAAAACTTTATTCATTATCTGTTGGGACCTCGCACAATACCTATTGTTTACAGAAGTATTATTTTGTTGTTAGTGTGTTTCAAGTTGAACTTATTTTGTCTTCTAGCACCCTTCGTGCAATGTTGAGTTGCCATCGCATCCTCCGTCAATTCTTGCCGTCTTCCGGATCAGGGTTTCCGGTCAAAAATCAATGACCATGCGCATCCCGCAGCATACTAGTACTACTTGCCAATTGGCACTATTTGCGACGAAATCCTGTGGCTTCATTTTTAGTATCGACTTCCAATAAAATGCTGACGCGCTCACGGCCAAAGAGCTCTGATATAAAGGGGCCCATAAAGTGTCTAAACGATATCATTGTCTCCCATTTCTAAGTTGTCTAATCGTTGCTCAATGGCCATTCTCTCCGCTTTAGTTTTAGCCACGATCGTGACCGTGGCTCGAGCCCAGTCTCTCACCGTTGTAAACAAATGCTCTGAATCTGTTTTCTTGTACACGAGCACTAGCTACGGTTCTATCGACACCAACGTCAACATTGCTCAAGGCCAGAGTGCAAACCTAGGCATTAGCTCCAACTGGGATGGCGCTATCAACGTCGGTAAGTGTGTAACTCATCTCGCCAGCTTTTCGCTGACCGCGTCACTAGGTACTGGATGCAACAGCGGCGGTACTACGTGTACCACTGGTGGGCCTACCTGGGATGGTAACACTCCCTTCAGTAGAGCCGAATTTAACTTTGTGGGTTCCCGTCGCTGGCATCAAAATAATTACTGACTTAAAACGTAGTACGCAATCCCCGGAAAAGTGACATACGATCTCTCGTTCATCTATGGGTATAATGTTGGAATGGAGATTTCCTCCGCTGATTCGAGTTGCGATGCCTTCGCTTGCACGATCTCATCTGGCTGTGTGAGTGATCCATCTGTGTTGACATTATGCATATTCATGATGTTTTAGCCCGTTCCCGGACCTGGATCCGACACGTGCTACTCCCCGTGCTGCTCCTCTGCGAGCGCGTGCAGCGGTGGTGCTCTTCCCGCTGGCGGAGGAGGCTGCGTTAACAACGAGGGCCCTGGCCCCAACAGTCCTTTCTACTATGACACTTGTTATAATGCCTATGCATTCCCTGACAATGACGGCGCGAGTATGTGTTTTCATTTTACTGCCATCGGTACAGCGGGCTGATGATTATCGTTCAGATGGTTATGTTCCTGCTGACTTTGTCGTGTATACTTGCGGGAACACCGATATCACTCTTACTCTGTGCCCTGGCGTAGCGAATTCTCACTACACTTCGTAGATATAGGCGATGAATGGCCATTTATGTTGTAAATTGGAGCTGTCGTATTCGTTCGATACAACGTGGTTTCTTGGTGCTAATCTTGTCAGTAGTTGTTTGTGGGTAGCAAATTATGTCTATATGTATGTACTTTGAATGGAATCGGTTCGTACGATAATTGTCAAATTCAATCGCGTTGTGACACGCTCTTGCATGAAACCCTGTTCATGATTTTCTTGGCCGACAATCTGTGAGAATATATCAGATTATCAATCGTAATGAAAGTCTTCATTTCACTCTACATGCTCATTGGCGCTCACTAACACTGCATGCTACCTCGTACAGCCTTGTACCTATACGATTGAACTCAGGGGCTGCGTCCGGAAATTGCCGAATTCAAACGCCGCTTATTACCTTGTGGAATATGATATTTCTTCGACTTGAACAACGTGCTACTTGCTTCCATCTATTGAACTAATTACTTGACGTTCAAGTATCTTTATGGCTCCCATCAGGTCTGAAAGGCAGAAAAAGCCATATACTGTAAGTTTTGATTTCGTAGCAGGTGTCTTGTCTGATTCATCGATGCCCTCAGCGTTCTCAAGGGTCTGACGGCCATTGGGTCCATGACCGAGCTCCGCTTCAATCAGCAAAGGCAAATACACCAGCCAACACTGGTTCAACTACAAAGCTCATCGTATCCAACCTACACTACGAGATCACGCCTAAAGACTTGGTGGTAAGTATTTTATGCCGCCCATGACTAGAAAGCGCCTTATGTCCCATTCCAGTCCATTTTCGGACAAATAGGCACGCTCGTTCGCGAGCCTTTGATTAGGGTACGATGATTCCGAATTCGAAAACATCCCATCACCTCCTACCCGGATTTTTATTTCGCTCGCATGGACCGGACAATGCTTGTGGATGATTCGGATCGCTTTCGCTTCTGGTTCATATGACTGAAGATGACAACCAAACTGAACCTGAAATCCGCTTTTCATTTTTAAAGTACGACCGCAGTGGACGTTCATCTGGTGTGGCAGTTGTGTCGTTCGAGACACCCTTGCAAGCAACACGTGCCAAGAGACAGTTCGATGGTAAACTTGCCAAAGGTATGTATTGATATTCGATGGTTTGAGTGTGCAGTGTGACCTGGATGCGTCCTCATTTAATCGTTTTCTTCACTATGTAGGACAATCTATGGAAATCACATTCGACACCGCGCCATTACGAACATCCTCGCTCTTGAGTAGGATTGAACGACCTTCGTTGGCAGAGCGTTTGAGTGGCGGTGCTGGACCGAAACAGCAAGGAGGGTAAGGAGTGAAACACCTCTAGCACTGCTTCTAACTGTATCCTCGTGTTCTCAGTGCCGGTTTAACTCGCACACGCCAACCACGATCCGCGAAAGTTGCCTCGTCATCGAGGACAAAGGCTCCAAAGCCTGTGCGATCTAAAACCCCCACGGCAGAGCAGCTTGATGAAGAACTCGACACTTTTATGGCTGATGACAAAGGTGTTACAGGCAAGAAAGCGGCCATTACTGCAGAGGATGTTGAGATGGCGTGACCTGTTGGGTTTGTGTCAAGTATCTGTACATAATACATGTATGCTATTATATATTGGGCTAGTTACTTGCTTTTAGTGTTCCGAATAGGTCCTAGTAGTGAATGGAGTGATTTACGATTCCGAAATACATAGATCGGCTCTAATGCGGCTCTATCTTCACGCTTGCGCCAGCGGTCGTTGAACGTTGAGAGGTGGACTCTGGAGGGGAGAAGTTCGGTGTTTGAATTATGGCAGGTGAGAGAAAATTGCTCTATTGATATGTACTAAACTATCTAGACGGGACCCCCACCCTCGAAACGTCCGCTGGGTAGGGGCGTGCTCTATCTTATGATTCGGACTAGAACCCCGAAAACTGTCTTTGTTGCCCTAATCGTCGAGTTCGCGGTCTTTGCGCAGCTGCTGCAGCATCCTATGCCAATTTTTTAACCCTCGTGCTCGTGAATGCCGCCATCTCTTTGAGTCCTGTCCGTAACTCTCGACACCAATCTCGCTGCCGTTTCTTACTGGTACCTGCACAGTGCAGTGCAGCCTAGTTATGCCGTCGCCGTCAGTCGATTTTTTTTATGGGCAACAGCGCATCAAGACTGGGCGGCACGTCCGCACAAGATCTAGCGCCAGATCCCCGTTGCGCTCACAGTCATCATCCCTTGCCTCATTGCCTCCTCTCCTCCTTGTCAGTCATCGCTATTGGCGCGGTCTTCACTTTCTTTCTTTAGTGATTTCCACTGCATCCTCGATTATTCCTTCTGCTCCTAGCTTGCAGCTCCGCATTACATACACATGTTCCTGTCATTGGTAGTCATAATTTTATGTTACATCCTCATCTCACCAGCAAATCAAAGATACGTTCATGATGAAAATTTCATCATATATAAAACATTGTCCAGGAGACGCTACACTACACACCCAAGTTCTGTATCGAAAAGGATGGTGGACACGAGAGATGGTGCATGAGAATGAAGAAGCCAAAAAGTGGTGTATGGGAAAGCGCTGCACCAAGAGCGTACTAGTGTCGCTAACTGCGGTGACTCTAATCGTGGTCTTTGTGAGATAGGTTTTTGAAAGACAGAGAACCCATCTATTTCGGAATCAGTTGTAAGTACACACTAGTTGATCATCCGTTTTGCATTCCACCTCACACGGCGTGTTCTAAAAATGTCAGATGCGGGCTTAGCAGTTTCGTTCGGTATTACACTAATAATAAAGACATGAGTCACATGACTAAGTAAAACATCCGTAGCCTATCAAGTCCATTATGATTTATTACTTTTATGATCCTGCGTAATCGTGTAACGTTCCTCAACGCCAGCACGTATCGTGGCAGACTGGTCTTCCGTGAGCAATACAATGTCGTATTGTAATAACTTGAATGAACCACCCTGAGGAAATCCGCGCTTACGAGTTTCTTCATCGTCTACAACGTCCTTTAAGTTCTGTAAAGACGAGTGTCAAACCAAGTGGTCTCAAAGGAACCTAGGAACCTAGACATACCACTACCAAGGATTTCTTGACACCGAAGACGCAATCGCTTCTTAGATAGTCGCAGCCATCTGGATAAAATGCCGTGACCAATTTGTGGAAACCAGGGGCTTCGACCATCATGTGTAAATGATTTGGCCGCATGTTGTGCCGGCCAAGAAGGAGAAGAAGTTCACCAACAGGACCCTGTTAGGGACGACATTTTCAGTGTAAGATCACATAGCCATGAAACATCGACTTACGTCTCCAGGAATTGGGTACGCTACTGGCACAACAGCGCGATAGCCAAATTTACCATCGTCGTCGGAGCGTAGGCGACCTCTGCAGTCGGGATGCGAGCGGTCTGCGTATTGAGTGTCATAAAATCCTGACAGAGATAATGAGTATGAATCGTAAGATAAGATTTGGAAGGAGCTAACCATGGTCATCGGTCTCCCAAGTTTCAATGACGGCGTTGGGGATTGGCTGCCCATCAGTCGTCAAAATCCGACCTTCGACGTACATGTAATCTCCTTTTCCTTCAGATGCAATCGATTCACCAAAGTCCACTGCGAGTCGATTTACATATAGACGTGCATTGGAATTGCTTGCAACTCACCGTCTGCAGCATCCTCGGTGTAGAATGGACCCAGGACGCTGTTCTCGGTTGCCCCTCCTGCAACGGGATTGTTGAGTGCGTCGACGAGAGCAGAAACACCCAGGACATCTGATAGTAGAATGTTTTCTTGACGCAATGGTGTGCACTTTTGTCCAGTGCGCGTCAAGAAATCAATCGCTGCCATCCATTCGCCTGTGGTTAGACTAGAAATAGTCGTGGCGTCAATCGAGAACTGGAGATTTAACAGGAAGAAAACATGCCTGGTCTCATTGACGAACTGGTGCAGGTGCTTGACCAGTGCCTTGAAGATGAACCTGTGGCGTCTGCATGCATACAGTATGTTATATGTGTGCCCACTTGCGTCTGAAGTACTCATGGTACGTACGGATCAGGCGTTAGCTCCGTGAGTTTCTGAATGTTGGCGGTGATGATATCTGGTCTATCAGGTAACTAGTATCTCGTCAGAAAGAATCTGTGAGTACCACGACAACGACTGACTGGCAAGTGGAAGTTTGGAGGAGAAATGCCGTTTGAGGTGGCCTTGACTTCCGGTGCGTCTGACATGATGTGGATTCAGAGCAGGTTGGGGTGATAATGCCACGGTCCGGAACATGGGATTATATAGTGTGACGGGTATAGAATGATATAATATCTGGATGGTCCGGATCATTGGTGCAATGAGGTGTTCATGCTGGCAGCACCTCGATTATGTAGAACCATAATTATTGAAATATATATTATGATATCCCGTCTTGATCCCGTCGTAACCGTTTAGCAACTTTACGTAGCTTCAGTCTCATGCCATTACTCTCCTCGTTCTCATACTGCCATGCAATCACTGTCTGACTTTCAGTACTTGCGAAAGTCGTTGTATTTTTGATACTTGATGATGTGGCCAGGATTTCAGTAATATTGGTCAACTGATCATGATGGGCCACGGCACAGGGAATCCGAGGTGTACACATTTCCGCGAGAAGGGTTTTGGCAAACGCAAACGCCGGAGTGACCAGCCTCCAGGCTATTTGTCATGTCACCCTTCGACCAATTCCCAGAAGTTGCTCCAAGGTACGAACATTACTCATGATCCTTGGCGAGGAGCCCATCTTCGTTCCTAATATGACATTTTAGTAATGCTTGTTCCACCCTTTTGCTGACACCATCTGTTGACGTATAGGCTCTCAACACTGCGTCTGCTGCTCACTCCCCTGAATATCATGTTTCGAGTCAGTTCAACGCCCTCAAGCTCGTTCGACAACAGCTTATCTCCCTTTCATCTCGAGTGTGAGAAATATGCAGATAGTATAGGACGAGGCTGAGATGCACAGACGCTTACACAACCCTCCCTACCCGCATGACATTAATATCGCGGCTATATCCGTCGGTTGTCTTATAGCTTGAGGTGTATGTTAGTCCATATATCATTTATGCCATAGGTTTCTCACTTGCAATTGACGGACCGTAAGTAAAAATAATATATAATTTCACACTTTGCCTTTTCAGGACCACTCCCACTAGTGATATCATACCTTACCGTGCGGTATTTGGATTCTGCGCAGACTTCGTAATTAATGCTACCGTCCCTGCACTTTACAGATCCCTCCTTACCTTGTTTCTATAGGCACTGGTTTGGACACTGTGATGAGCCAAATCTCTGAACCTGACGCTAGTACAGTGGTGCCTCCTTATGTTACAACATCAACGTACGACGGGCAACTGGCACTGTGGATAGTGATTCCAATCAAAATCATTGGAAAAAGTACTGATGCTGAAATTTTCATTGGAACTTCTACTGAAACGGCAGGTAGTTAATTTCATTGGAGTGCTGAATCCAATTCAGCACCAAATTTCAGCACCATTTTCCAATGAATCGAATTCAGCACCACTTTCAGCGCTATTTTCCAATGAATCCAATTCTCCAGCGTAGTCTGGCTTAGGAAGAGTCGGAGCTGGTCCGAGTGTTAGCTTGGGAGAGACACAAGCAGGTGGAGCCGCTGGGAGGGCGGGAAACTTGCTTGTGAATTTGGTCATGCGCTGACTCTTGTGCGGCACAAATCAAGATAAGCATCTTTATACATTCTAACAATTATGATAACACTGGAATATGCTCAGGCTGCAGTAACAGTCTGCCGAGATAAATAAGAGAGTGTGCTGGGTGGGGGCAAGGAAGAGGAAATAACGAACGACAAATTTGAAGAACGAATGTCGTAGGTAGTAAGTCGAAAAATGTAGGAGAAGGGTGGTATATATTAGGAGTTGTAGCTATACCTGCTAAAGATACCATGGCTTAGTGGTAGTGATGCTATGTACGATGGTTTAGGTCATCCGTTCAATCCCTGCCTTTGGTGAATTCTCAATGGGTAATAAGTGACACAGTATGTCATGTCACTAGTGACATAATGTCACCGTCGTCAGCACCATTTATTTTTGTCATTCTTGAGCAGAATTTCAGCACATTATTTCAGAGTAAAAATTCAGCGCAATATCGCTGAAATTTCAGAGTAAAAATCGGAACTTTCAGCACCTCGATTTCAGCACCTTGTACTGTGAATTTCATTACATTATCAACTGATTTTACCTAATGAATTTCATTGGATTTACTACCCACAGTGCTGGTGTCCAACACGAAAGCCCCCTCAAAAAAGTTTCATTCAACCTTATCTTGTTGGACATCAACCCTGTGATTCGATGCTATGCTTGCTTGAGATTCTGTCAAAGACACCACGTACAAAACAACGTAACTACTTGTTACACAATAGCCAAAGATCCGCGGTCATACTTTCATGTTAGCAAACTCGGTCAGAAATTTCTCTTGCGCTTCAACTACAACCTTGACATGTTCAAGGGAAAGCGGTTCGTCCCTAAAACCACAAGTATAAGTACTGGAGCATACACCATGCAGGAAGATGCCATACGATGACATGGCCAACGCTTGCGCAGTCCGCACAAGATTCTTGATAGTACGACCTAATTTTTTGGGACTAGTCAGTGGAAGGGTTTCAAATATAAAAAGCAATGCATACCATTGAAAGGCTTCGCAGCCAGTTCCTTCAGGTCGGCAAGCGAAACATAGCATTGCGGTTCTTGTCCTTCAAGTTTGACAAACTCATCCGGGCTCTGCCGTCCGTCTTCAGGCTGTCCACTACCACCCCACAGTTCGCACCCAGCAAGCTCAAAGAATTTGCGCCAGATGGTCAAACGGGCGTCAACATCCAGCTCTGGGTACTTCACGGCTTTAACAGACGTCAGGTGATGAAACGACCCTTAATAGGGGAGGTAGTCACCAATAGAAAACCGGGATAGGAAGGCTTCGTCAAAGGCTTGGATACGATTGGTAGTCAAGAAAAGGACACCGCGATGGTACTCGAGGACCCGAAGAGCAACAGAAACGAGAGCGTTTCGCTCCAACTTCAAGAACGTTCAGGTATACCAATTTGCAAGAGATGTATAATAACGGACCTCATGAAGACTCCTCTGCTCCAGAAACACCTAAGGGCGCAGTATATGGAATGAACATGACGCGTAGACATCGAAACTAACTCACATCGGCTTCGTCAATGAGGACGACTGCATCCCATGTCGTTGCAAGCTGTTCCAAGGCTACGATTGAGAAACGGCAAACAAAAATTTGAGCTCACGAACCTTCAGAACATCACCCAGCTTTTTCTCCAATTCAGCGGGTATAGTCGAAAGCTCAAGTGAACTGAGAACATAGAGTGGTCGTTTCAAGTGTTCGGCCACAGCTTCCGCGGTCAGGGTTTTGCCTGTCCCAGGTGGACCATGTAGGAGCGCAATCTGGAAACTTGTTGGTGACACCAGAATCATCCACACGTAAAAGCGTCCTCACCAATCCCCCACCTTTCCCAGTAATGACGTCAGAGAACACCTCCTTGGATGTATTGGTCGTCCTCGTAACATTGACGAGCCCTTTGACAAGAACCTAATCAACTATCAGAAGCTGATCCTTCAAGTTCAATTGCCAATGTTTCTACCTTTGTCGATTTATTAAGAACGAGATGGTCCCAAGCATGTTCGTCAAAATGGATCTCCTTAAGTTTACGAACGTCAAACGTCTCCCAAGACTGATGTAAGGTTGGTGGCATGAGGATTTGATGAACATGTTAATGGGTTGATACATGCCTTGCGACGGATATCGAAACCTTGTACTTTCACTGGTAAAAGGTACAGTCGGTCTTCCTCTCTGATGTCATTATGAGCATAACATTCACGAGCACTAGTGAGAACATACAAAAATTCCGGCCGTGAGTTGTCACCGCTAATGGGTACTTTCATGAATGATGACGTTCGGCAACAAGATGGCACATACGCGCAAGGGGAACCAGGACGAGAATGAAGTACGTCGCTATCAACAATTGAAGCTGCATAATGCGGAACATATTCATCATTATAACTACTAAATCTCGAATTAACATGTCAGTTACGACATCAACATCAGAGGGTAAATACCGTAGGGAGTCCTGGTTTCTGTTATGATAGCCATTTTTATCAATGACCACACGGCGCTGCGGCAAATTGGTTAAGCTTCATGAATGTAAGTAACGAAGAGCTTACGCCATCATCTTGGAATGATGAATCAGCCAAACATAATAGGATGCCAAAAAAATACGCACATGACTTGAAATGAATCCCCGACACAGCAGCATACAATCTTCCGCGCTCTACAGGAATGAATGTAGGAACGTGCATCATCATTCATGTTAAAAACAACATACCAGTCAGTTCATTGTGTACATCTTCTTGTATGATCTTGCATTGAAGTTCAGATAATGCCTTTGTCCCCTGCAATCCTATCGGTGAAAAGTAGTAACAGTAGTGAGAAGGTCCAGCTTACGGGGTAACGACAAATGCTAATATCTCTTCTCTCGTAGACATATGCATGGCCGTCCCATACCATACCACGGCCATTAAGGCTGAGAACACTGAAAATTGGAGTCATGACAAAAATGAAGGAAAAAATCGACGGAAACATGCTTGCCCAAAAGTCGAGTCCTTGCTCGTGTTATTTAGTACAAAGGCCAGCTAGTTCATATAAGCCATTCAGTACAACATCCAGCAAAACATCCTAACTGACCTTATCGCCGACCTTATCGCCGAGAGACTCGTAGTAGTATCTCTCTCCATTCTTGAAGTAGTACTTGAGAAGATCAAATGAAATGTGGCTATAAGATAGCTCTAGTTCCAGGCGCTTGGATCTGGCAAAGCGGGGTAAACACCATTTGATTTTGCGACACAGAAATTCTCACATGGGTTCGAACTCTTTCTCAACCAAAGGTATGAAAATGTCCAACTGATCAACGAGATCCTCGAGGTACTGCTGGGCATCTTGTATGGTTTTCTGGGCTGACGTGGAGCGTTAGCTAATAGTCAATGCAAGAGTTATCAGTAAAATGACGCATACGGGTCAGCGAGTCCAAACGGCCAAGATCGCGCGCTTTTTTCTTCAACTCATCCCCTGAAAGATTAGATAAAGCTGAACGTGCATCCAAATGGTGGGCCTTGAGCTTATCGAGTTTGAAGACAAAGTGAGGGAGAGGCGATTCTGGATTTGGTCCGAAAAATTCGTTGCCAATAGCCATGCTAAGAAGATGGGATAAAAATTCGCTTAAGAAGATACTCAGAAATCACCAACCGCGAGAAGTCAATCAAGGTACTGCTGAAATGACTGAAAACTGCATCAGGTTCCGCTGTGAAAAGATCAGCACAAAGCCGGAGTTTAGAGCGTATGTCGTACAGTCCTGGTCAGCATACCGCATATTGAGGTAAAAGTAATTTTCGATGTCCTCGCGAGGTGGCGCGGGCTGAACGGATGATGGATCATATGGCTGCCAAGCATATTGCACACGCGGAGCATCCCATTGTTGCCTTGGACTATCATATTCTTGTGCGGGAGTTTGATTGCTCGCCTTAGCCCATATAAAGTTACGGCGCAAGTAGTGGTGCTCAGCCTTCTCCGTTTTTTCAGGGGACGGGCACTCCGGGATATTCTCCTGCGAGGAACGTCAGGACAGAAATTCACGAGGTATCAGCTTGACCTACTGCTAATGCCCCAGGGATTGCTGGTTCATTCGGCTGCATTATTGCTGCTGTTACGGATAAGCTCACTATGACAAAGTACAGACGAGGGTAGAGGGGTGGTAGCAGTCATGATCGCCGTTTTTATAGTCGTTATCTCCCACATGAGCCTGTTGAGATACGCCCAAGCCATGAGGCATAATTATTGATTACCCTTGATGCTAGAAGATGGTATTCTGGGTTTGGAGGCTGGGCGCTTTGCAAGCGCTCCGTAGATAGCAGTATGTGACCAATGATAGATGTCCGACCCATCAGAATGTACAGGCTTGAGCGCTTGGGGTGTTACTAGGATAGGGACGCACTGGCAGGTAATTCCCATAGATGCAGAGAAGCGGACTTATTGAGTACTAATCCTGTATATTCGAACAATTGAACGCGTCAAGAAGACTATTTGCGTCTCCGCGGTAGCACATAAAGTGGTAAGGTGATTTGAGAAGCGAGTCTCCAGTGTCCACGTAACCTTATCGACACCATGCATCGACCTTCACAGCAAGGCCCTGGGAAATGCTGACAAAAGGCTTGGAAAGGGTCTTAAACATCACATGATAATCCCCCCTAATGATATTGGAAGCCCGACCTGTGACGTCGCGTCTTTGAGTTCAGACGAGCCTTCCTACTACCTGGTATAAATGTAAAGCAAATGGTCTACTAGTGTCACAGTGTAGGCTAAGCTTGATATGTTGCACTTCTTCGTTGTCAACAAGTCCCCTCCCTTTTAAAAATTTTGGCGCCACTTATCTATATCTTATACTAGCAACGAACGAACGCAGCTGGTAACCAATAGTACTTGTCATTTGTCACAGGTACCGTCACCAATGAGCATGCTATTCGGGTCAAAGACGCCTTTTATGACGCGAACTTGGGCTCGACCATAATCCCTCACCATGCTCTCCACTCATATTCTAGCTTCGGGGATATCGTGCATTCTTGCCCTGGTTGTCGTTTCGCATCTGACTCGCAGACGTGTCTACCCTTTACCTTTGCCGCCTGGCCCTCCTCCGTTACCATTTTTCGGTAACGCGCTGCAATTGGATACTAAACGACCTTGGCTCACATACACCGCGTGGGGAAAGACATATGGTTGGTGGCAGACCAATGGCCTCTTTGCCAAGCTCTCAGATTCAATTTCATCCTTGATCATAGGAAAAATCATCCACTCCTGCATATTTGGGATCGACTTGATTATCATAAACTCTGAAACGATCGCGCGGGAGCTGCTCGACAGGCGTTCTGGGAATTACTCTACTCGCCCCGTTATTCGCACCAACGAATTGTATGCATTGTCGGGTTTCGTTCAGTTTGTTATTCATTCACTGACGATACAGAGCCGGAGTGGATTTCAGTACTGTGCTCCTGCCATATGGCGAGACTTTACGGCGACATCGCAAGATATTCCATCAAGTTCTCAGGGCCGAAGTCTCGGTCTCTCACTACGAGATGTACTCTCGCCACGCAAATGAGCTAGTGGTTAACCTCTTGGATGCCATTAGTGACCTGCAGCATCAGACTGAAACGTTCGCACCTGATCCAGCGATGTCGTAGTGATGTATGGTCCAGTTGACTATCAATCTTTGTGGCAGATACGCGGCATCCCTAATCATGGCTGTGACATATGGATACCGTGCTCACGGACATGAAGACCCATTTCTTTCCCGCGCGCGCGAACTTTTGGATATTGGCAAGTGTATCACTTCTCCTGAGAAGGCTGCCATATTCACGGCCTTTCCTTTCCGTGAGTGCCTTTATCGACGACATAATTTTGAACATTCAACACAAGGTTGCAGTCGAAAAGTTACCGTTTTGGTGCTTCGGTGGAGCATTTGCCCTGATGGGACGCTCTAGAGAATTAGCTCAACAGCTTTTGAACGAGCCCTTCAATGAAGTGAAGGCACAGATGGTACGTTTGCGCAGAGCTCTGGATAGAAATTTTGTCTGATCAATTTGCGTGAAGGCAAATGGGACTGCTTCACACTCATTGGTCGCTGACTTTCTCAGTCAAGCTCACGACGACGCTGATGAAGACACCATGAAGGCTGTTGCATTGACGGGGTACATGGGTAAGAGTTTTTTTTACCAGGACAAAATTTATGCATTGACGGGAATCCGGCATCTTAGTTGGCATGGACACTGTGAGTTGCTACTTAAGCAGTCCTGATTCTTACTTTGATGTCCCGCAGAGTGCAGCCGCATTGCAGATATTCCTGCTGACCATGGTGCTCTATCCTGACGTCCAAGCCCGGGCTCGTGCAGAAATCAACCAAGCTGTAAAACATGATAAAATGCCGTGCCTTGATGACAGGGCATCAATGCCCTACCTTGATGCCATTCTCTGCGAGGTCCTGAGATGGTATCCTGTCGTTCCCCTAGGTTAGTCCGCAGTAATATAGCTCTGTTTGAATGGTTGACCACTTGCACAGGAATTCCACATGCGACATCAAATGATGATGTTTACGACGGGTACTTCATACCCAAAGGTTCGAAGTCATATGTGTCGAGGTTGTCGTTGACTCACCTGCAGTGCAATCAGGTGCGATGGTAATGGTTAATCAGTGGTATGTCATGGTGGAGTGCATGTAACGACGGTTTGAGCTGGGCGTGCCTCAGGGCACTCTCTCGGGATGAAGACATATTTCCCGATGCATCGCGCTTCGATCCAAGTCGCCATCTGACAGCTGACGGGAAGCTGAAGGACCCCTTCGTCAACCATTTTGCCTTTGGTCATGGCAGGTGAATATTCCGCACTTACTATCATTTAAAGTCATTCACTGACCCTTATTGCAAGGCGTATTTGTCCTGGTAGGATTATTCATGGTTGATCTGGCAGTGCTGAGGACGTCAAATTTTCTTGGCAGGTCGCTGGTTTGCAGAGAATAGTCTCTGGACCGCAACTGCTGGCATACTCGCTGTCTTGCGCATCGATCATGCCAAAGACTCAAACGGAAACAGGATTGAGGTGAAGCCGGAGTTCACCGCCGGCTTGGCGATGTAAGTAGCCTAGTATGTACTCAAGGACCTGCGGCTGACTCTACCGAAGTCGCCCTGAGCCATTTCAGTGTTCGTTTGAAAGTGTGAACACGGCGAGAGAAAGATACCTCCGAGCGATGATCAATTCGAAGTAGACTTCGTTTTGTACTAGTACTACGCAGAGTGCACTGAATGGCATGGTTTTGCGACCTCTGTCTCTGATGAACGCTCATTGACTCTTCAGAAACCTGATACATTTCCAAAATCTTGTGACGCAGCGCAACTAGGCTGAACATTGTTGATCGGTTCACGGGTCCTTCCCCGATACAACGTTGACCTACCTGAATATTGGTCGACCCATGCGCTCGTTGTTATGCAGTTGTAGATACTATATAACGTCGTACTATTAGATGTAAGATGCAATCACCGATGATCCAGAGACCGGTTCAGATGTATGGTCTGAGATATTGTCCAAACATTTCGGGTGGGGCTGACGTTCGCGCGAGTTGTATTGGGCACCCTGACAGCAACCTGGGAGAGTCTCGCCCAAGTTCCTTCAAAAACTGTCAAAGAAGTTGGAGAGCATGCAAGAGATAAGAGATGGGAGTATTGACATTGATCATCACTCATTGACAAAGGTTGTGATATGCGAGATGCAATGAACCAACTGAAAGTACTAATTGGGTTCGAGGGTGCCGTTAGAAACGATGGTTAACTCAAAAGACGACGTACGAGGATTTGAATCAAATTTGGGTTTAGATTGCGCAGTGATGAAGCTGTCGAGCGATGGTGAGTGTAAACTTCGTAATTTGAGATTGAATGGTCGAATAGATATTTCAATCTATGGAAAGCACGCTAGATCGTTATAGGATTTGAAGGACGAGTACTCAGCAGGTGCTCATCTGGTGGCTGCTGTGGTATTGCCGACATGCTGTAGTTTACATGCTGCAGCACAGCCAGCGTACGGACGTAATATCCTGAGCACTGGCAGAGTTATTATTTAAAACAAAGTAATGTGGAGTTGCATTTTGTATTGGTGCGAACGGGAACTTGGCGATGTTGTAAGACACGGAGTGGAGCTATGGCGCGAAATAGTTAGTGGGTTTCTAAAAGTATGTACATCATAGTTGGAAACGAAATAGTATATGGGCTTTTTTCATTTTCATTTGCCTACGCACAGTGTACGATGATGCCGGCAGGATGATGTATATGTAGAGGGGATGACCGACAATGCCGCAGTACTGTTATTGTTTGCGAATTAGTAGTGGTAGCCGGTAGGAAGGAAATGTAGAACTAAAATGAATTTCCGAATAGAGACGATGTAGCTGGAAGTCGGCCAAGTAAGTGGACGACACTCCAAGGTCATCATAAGATTATATATTGTGGATTACATTTCCACCACATTTCATCTTCATCTCAAGGGCCCTCCCTTTTTGACCTTGCCCGCAGAAGGGAGAGAAATAGTCGTTGTGGATAGTCAACAAATGAGAGAGATGGGAGATAATCGAGAAGGGAGAAGTGGTCGTTGTTGGAAAGGGAAGGGACACTAATATAAGGATAATACTCCTTTGTGAGGGGTCCTACCTTTACAAAATAACATGGTTTTTGAAAGACAAAGAGCAGCTGGTCTATTTCGGAATCGTAACAAGCTTCACTAGTACACTCTAGTGAACATCCACTTTGCATTCCACGTCACATGGGGTGTTCCAAAAAATCATCACAGATGTCGGTACGGCATCGCAGCAAAGAACACAAGTGAAACAGAATATCAGAAATACACGATGACGACACCGTATCAAGTCCATTACGATTTATTACCTTTATGATCCTGCGTAATCGTGTAACGTCCCTCAACGCCAGCACGTATCGTGGCAGACTGATCTTCTGTGAGTAACACAATGTCATATTGCAATAACTTGAATGAGCCACCCTGAGGAAATCCGCGTTTACGAGCTTCTTCATCGTCTACAACGTCCTTTAAGTTCTGTAAAGACGAGTGTCAAACCAAGTGGCCTCAAAGAAACCTAGGAACCTAGACATACCACTACCAAAGATTTCTTGACACCGAAGACGCAATCGCTTCTTAGATAGTCGCAGCCATCTGGATAAAATGCCGTGACCAACTTGTGGAAACCAGGAGCTTCGATCATCATGTGTATATGATTTGGTCGCATGTTGTGCCGGCCAAGAAGGAGAAGAAGTTCACCAACAGGACCCTATTGAAGATGACATTTTCAGTGTAAGATTTACGTAGGCATGAAACATCAACTTACGTCTCCAGGAGTTGGGTACGCTATTGGCACAACAGCGCGATAGCCAAATTTACCATCGTCGTCGGAGCGTAGGCGACCTCTGCAGTCAGGATGTGAGCGGTCTGCGTATTGAGTGTCATAAAATCCTGACAGAGATAATGAGTATGAATCGTAAGATGAGATTTGAAAGGAACTAACCATGGTTATCGGTCTCCCATGTATCAATGACGGCGTTGGGGATCGGCTGCCCGTCAGTCGTCAAAATCCGACCTTCGACGTACATGTAATCTCCTTTTCCTTCAGATGCAATCGATTCACCAAAGTCCACTGCGAGTCGATTTACATATAGACGTGCATTGGAATTACTTGCAACTCACCATCTGCAGCGTCCTCGGTGAAGAATGGACCCAGGACGCTGTTCTCGGTTGCACCTCCCGCAACGGGATTGTTTAGCGCGTCGACGAGAGCAGAAACACCCAGGACATCTGATAGTAGAATGTTTTCTTGACGCAATGGTGTGCACTTTTGTCCAGTGCGCGTCAAGAAATCAATCGCTGCCATCCATTCGTCTGTGGTTAGACTAGAAATAGTCGTGGCGTCAATCGAGAACTGGAGATTTAACAGGAAGCATACATGCCTGGTCTCATTGATGAACTGGTGCAGGTGCTTGATCAGTGCCTTGAAGATGAACCTGTGGCGTCTGCAGGCATACAGTATGTTATATGTGTACCCACTTGCGTTTGAAGTACTCATGGCACGTACGGATTAGGCGTTAGCTCCGTGAGTTTCTGAATGTTGGCGGTGATGATGTCTGGTCTATCAGGTAACTACTGCCTTGTCAGAAAGAATCTGTGAATACCACGACAACGACTGACCGGCAAGTGGAAGCTTGGAGGAGAAATGCCGTTCGAGGTGGCCTTGACTTGAGGTGCGTCTGACATGATGTGGATTCAGAGAAGGTTGGGGTAGTGCTACGGTTCGGAACATGGGATTATATAGTGCGACGGGTAATGATTTAACATCTGGATGGTCTGGACCATTGGTGCAATTGGCGTCTCGTGCTGACAGCGCCTCGATTACTATGTAGAATGTAAGCTGATCATGATCACGAGCAAATTGATGGTTGCGCAAGCTTACTTAAGAATCAGATGGCACCGTGACAATCACTGCGCCACGCGACGCCAGCTCGACAAGACGGTAAGAGAACACAGTGACCCCAGACAGCTTCGGTCTCGGAGAACGCGCGGATGGTACGGGACGAGCCAGTGAAACGGGATATTCTTGACACTTGAGCCACTGCTCTGTGGACGGAAAGAAACCTGGACAAACCAACCTCGACTGTGTGGGGACGCACCGAGGGACTGTAAGTTTCACTCGGACCGTCAAAGTTTTCAGACAAGCGAGGTGTATTGGTAGCAACTGACTAATAAGTTAATAAACTACGACAAATTCATACCCAGAAACGACTTGGATCAGAGGAAGAGAAAACTATGTATCGTTAGCATTGGGTACTTGCAGAGGAGTCATAGTACTAAGTAGCTCACCTCAGTCTTAGTTGGAAAGACTGAGGGAAGTGAATACCATGGTCCGACACTGGACGTTAGAGGGATTAATATTGTTGAAACAGAGTGAATGCATGGATGGAACGTCACGCGTCACCACCGGTGTACCTATGATCTTAAGCTTAAGGTGGATACAATTGTCATATACAATTTGTGATTGCTCGTAACTTTAACTAAATAGTAATAAGCAACAATGAATGAATTTGAAGGCACAATGCTGCTGAGTTCTGCAAAAATGACACCTAATTATAAATAAGTTAAAGGGGTAAAAGAGTCTTCATAATCATGTCTGAATCATCCGAGAGTATGAATCGCACTGTAGATAAGTTTTGGGCTCGTCATTGTGTACGTGGCGTCTGAATGTTATTGGAGAGGAACCATCGAGCAGTACCTTTGAAGTACGTTGTGGGGTAAATAATAAATAACTTGAATTTCTGAGAATAGTCCAAATAAAAATAAATGCAAAAGCATCTCGCAGGACTGCCTAGTCATCGAAGATGCCCAAGCAATGCGAGAGTTACCTCAAACTACCTGCACTGGCTTATGGTCCTCACTGTAGCTTGCTGCTGAAGACGCGGTGCGATGGACACTACGATACCCCGCAAGGTCAAAATTCGCTGCACGTGTGAAGGTGTCCATCTGTACACAGTGACATCGATGAGGGAAGAAAGGCACACTACATGGGTTTATTACCCACCTCAACATGAACGCCAGTAGTCCTTGGTGTGCCAATCGGGTTAGAAAGTCCTGCATCAGTGTTCTTGAATGCAGTACCGCAGTTTTCCAGAGGGAGGCTGCCAAAAAGTGAACAATGTAGCAGCTCCGACGTATCCATACACAGCAAAATACACTTACATATTCTCTACTCCTGAACGCTGGAAGTTGGTCAGCCGCCTAACAACACGAGATGCTACAATCTGCATCCAATAGTCCAGCAAGAAAACGAGCATATAAGAAACTAGGCTTACTGTTGAAGCAATAGCAGCTGGGACGTTGAAAATAACACTCATGATGGCGTTCAAGTTGAGCACCATCATAGTTGTCGCGATCACATTGGACACGAACCTGACGCAGGATGTGTTATGTGTTGACCAGCTGGAAAGGAAATAAACAGACGTACGCGATAAAAAAATATATCAAGCCATCAGAGAACAACATCCTGACAAGTCTGGAGGGTGCGATGCTCGTGCCACTCCGCGTATGAGTCCAGGCGAGCTTATATGCCGAAAGGCACAAGACCACAAAGTCGAAACACATTGAATAAATGAAAGTGGCAGCAAGGATAGTGGTATCGCTGTAAGTGATTGCACAACCGACGCCGGGAAGCCAGACGGCAGTTAGAAGGATACCTGCAAGGACACTCGGTCAGCTAGTTTCATGAGCTTGTGAGAAAGTGATATACCTTGTAGGATGAGAGACCAATGCCCGATAATCATTAACACCAGGAGGATAACGATCCAAGTGTTCTGGGACCAGATAGCGATCCTATCACCAGATAAGACAGGCATGACACATGATCAATCCTTGACTCACGTCCGGACAGAAAGGTTGATGCTCGCGAGTCCAACTGCCGCATTGCCAGCCAGCTAAATGGAATGATCTTCCATGCTATTCTTCCCATGATGTGAACTCACCTGATTAAAGGCATAAAGTACTTGACAATTGATTTCACTAGTGGGAAACAGAACTGTTTAGATTATCGAGAGACGAGAATTGACGTCGCGGCGTACCTTGGTGTATCCAGGGCTACAGCACTAGGTGAAGAGTGAGAAATGGTGGAACGAAAGAATGGCACACTTACATTCCAATGAGTGCAAAAAGAAGAAGATACCGACCGGCAAAGTAGAAAATCTGGTGAACGGCAGGTTCAGAAATGTATTTCAACAAAACACCAGACATGTCCTCACCAGTGGCCAACGGAACCTCGTCTTGCCCGTCATGACAGCCCATTCGAAATCCAGAGAGATAAAGAATTCCCATCTGAGTCGTCTATTAGATCATAATCATTACTGCGCAAACAAGTTAATCTCACAAGTATAGACCAAGGAGGGCATGCATAAACTTCAGGAAGATCACTGAGGGCGGGTAAGTAAAACTAATGTAAAGACCACCAATACGCACTGGAATCCATCTGGACCACTTCCCCCGATTTCCAGTCTACCATCTTATTAGCGGTTAAGAACTGCTTGAAGCTTCTAATCAGTTATTAACGGCACCGAGACCGTCAAGTTGGAGAACAAAGGAGTGTGTTGTGATAGTATCAGCAGGGCCATGCTATTTATCTGTTTCGACAACGGTCCACGGGGTTACTACCCTTTCGTAAGTTCCATTGCTGTCATGGTTGTATTGATTGTAAGCATGAACCATGAGAAGTTGGCAGTATTATGGCCCATCAACTGCCCGGACAGGTTGATGCAATACCAACCCGTTCCATGTTTGATCATTGGACTTGTGCCCTGGTGATCACTGGAACGTTCTCCTGTGAAAATGAGTTCGCTCCCATGACTCTTGGCAAAGCTGATTTCATGATTGAAACCCTTGTTCAAGAGCAAACCGTAACATCTACTTATCATGAATCAAGAAAGCGCCTTGGTGTTTCTCCGTCTTTCCGCACTTGATAGTATCATTGCAGTTATTGAAGAGCCCAGAGTCGAGACCAGCTTTTGATTTGGTAGGAAGATGTCCCAGCTATACAACTGCAGCGTATCGAGTCGCCGTCAGTCCGCTACAAGATGCCTGAATGACATGACTTGCATGACAGGTCATGGACTAAATGCACGTTCCTTTTCCTCTTAACCTGGGGATACCATTCGGACCGTCACGGTACTGTGGCTCATACTGGACTGGAATGTCCCATGGCAGGTATGGACGACTGACTTGAATATATTGGTAACAAAGCTCGAAAAGACCTGTAAGTCTCGGTCGTGATTCGGATAGATGCATCTGACTAGTGGATCAAGTATAGCAATTGATTAATGACCGACTGGCTCCAAATTTTCGCCACCGAACCGAGGAAATAATAAAACAGCCGGGGCCCGGGGTCTGCGCCGCGATCGGAAGCTGAATATCGAGTGCCGGCGGTTCCAATTAAGAATGGAGATGAAGTAAGGACGGCGGCTAAAAAGTAACCCGGGTTTCAAGTTATCATACAAAGAGGTGACGGTACGAGCGAGCGCATCGGACAGTGAGGGACGTGCATTATGTCACAAAAGCTGGTCAGGACGGATGATTTCAAATGGGCCTTCTGGGCGCATTCAGCTACTGAACAAGGGCTAGGTGGACATCCCTAGTCTCTGGATATGCAACTGAAATGCAAACACGCCCCCCGGTATATGTACGAACCGAAACATATGAGTAGTCTTCTGGCTGCAACTTAGGAAACGTCGTTCGAGGAGCACGAGTGCAGTTAGAGTTCAAGGTGTTGTTCTTTACCTAGAGGTTGGGGACAATATCGTAGGCCCTTCTTCGGTAGTCGTGAGAATTCACGATATCATTATTTATGAGGCTTGAAGCTTTGAAGCTTGAATGTCGACTGTCCTGAGATAGTGTGAGAAGATGGGAGAGGGCCTGAGGTAATGAATGACAAATGAGCAGTCCCTGAGGCCTGAGCACGGGGACCAACACGTGGGTGAATCACAAAGGTAACAGACGTGGGATGATGGTGTAATGAAGGACTGCTGGTAGCCGTCGACCGAATCAACGGAGAACACAGGTAGGCTACCCACTACCTGCGGAGATGAGGGCGGTCACGAGAAAGGTTTGTAGACCATGCGTGTCAAATCCAACAAAAACGTAAGGTCACCTGCGCGAAGAAAAAAACTCCTGCAGAAGACGGTCGACGTGGAGAAGCCCGATACGCTCCTGGTCCGGTTTCGTTTACAGCTCCAGCGATCTGCAAGGTATCAGGCAAAGAACTTCTTGCCTGAAAGAAGCCATGCTCACCGTTCGTGACGTCAGCATGATAGTTATAACTTGTTCTCAGAATGTCCGTTAACAACGCCACAAGCTTCAACTTATGGCTTTCGATGATGGCCCCTTCCGCACAACATTTGCCGTACACGAACTGAGTTGGCCTGCTGAGTCACTGTAGTGAACCACTATGCCCGCGCTCTTGACAAGAAATCAAGATGCACTAGCTCTTCAACACCTGCAGCTGGGCTAACATGTCGGTGGTGAAACTTGAAATTCAATATTTCAAATCACCTGAAAAGATAACAATGTCAGTTTGATCAATGAGAAAAATTGAGTATGTAAAGACAAGAGGTTTGCAGAGCGCAGAGATTTGACTGGGAAGAAAGACCGGCAGTTCGTCCGTCCGTCACAGTAAGTGCCTCCTCCGACTCTTGCAATTGGTCGAGACTCGAGTCGTTTTTTGGAAACCATCGGTTCGGCCTGAATATGCTAGAGCTATGTCATCAGCGGCGCCATGACTGGATAGAACGTTGGCATTACAATGCAACGACCGCACTGATCCGACTCATACGTGGCATGTACTAATTAATCATCACGGAGAACTTGGATTGTACCTCGGGCCTCAAGCCTCAGAGCAGTATATGCAGCTTCCCGCCAGCAGGAAGAAATCGATGTAAAACCTCGTCCGTCGGCGGTTACGACGGTTCCGAGGGATCGCTTAGTCAGCGAACGTGCCAGTAACACGTGTCGTTGGGGACAAATTCATCGACAACACCCCAGGTTCTGAACTTCTGATGCTCAGACTGCTCAGCTGCAGACGATTTTCTTGGTACTTGGGCGTCTATGTTTCCTCATAGGTTAGTGTATAAGAGAAACTAGACCTTGTGTAACAAGTGAATGCAGTTATCGCTGCACTAAAGACAAAAAGGTCTGCATGGTCTCCTTTACCTCCTCAACCTATCTAATTGCTTTCGTAATTCATATAGAATCTGGTTGTGACAGAGCATACTGCAGTAGTTTTTACTACAACACGTACAAAACACGAGGAAGGAAGGTTTCGTTAGCGGTTTGTGATATTTTCTTGACTACTGGTACTAAATAAAACATCCAGCAGACTCATTCGACTGTTTTGCGCTGAAGTCCGTATTTGAAATTCGCGGGATTCTCTAAACTTTTACATAAAGTGGCAAGTGCCACTACTCCAAAGATCATCAATACGATAAGCGAAGACAGCATGGATCATCCTCAGCACTTCAATCGAGAGTACCCTCCACGTGGTCTTACTCAATGAACTTCGCTACCTTCGTGTCCATGCCGGGCTGAAGCTGAAGTTCTGGATGCACGATATCTCTGTAGGTAAGTAGTCACGAGCGGTAGGGCCACTGCGTATATCGAAATCACGACCAAGTGCCCCCCTCGGGTATTTGGTATATCTGAGTTCCGAACAGGAGTGCCTTACGTATCCGTCCTTGCGTTGCAGTCACTGGTTCCGTGTAAGAAGAGGCTATCGATAATATTGTTGAAGTTCTATTAGAAGCTGCTCGCATATATGGCAAGAAGGAGGCCCCAACAAGCACCCGTGCCCTATTTAAGGAAAACCTTCAGTTTCGAAGCCTCATCCCCCTCAGGCTCTTTACCATCCTCCTTGTAAATCCAGAAAGCTACCATGGTCGACTGGCACTCCCAAAAGACCCTAGTCGCAAACGCTGGTAAGTCAGAGAGATATCTCGTTTAGGTTTATTAGCCTTACGCGGTGTGAGTAGAGGCATTCAGCAAGTTCATGCATGTACTCTTTGGGCTCTACATGTAAGATGCGTTCATGCGAGTCAAGGATTGTCGCTGATACGGTGTAGATGGGAATTCGTCAGTTCGCTGGATTTTGACTGGCAGTTTATCTCGGGCAAGAGGCGATTCCGATGGCCTTTGGTAAGGTCCCATAATATTTGAGTGTCCCCCCTCGAACAATAAATCTGTGACAGTTATTCTACTTTTCTGGCCGTTACAGTTTACTCTTCGCGTTGATCGGAATGTAAGTCCCGTCTCTTCATTCGCTTTACGCGTTTTATTGAAGCACAATAATTAGCTCTATTGCGCTCAACGTGACAACCGAGGTTAATTGCCAGGCGTTATATACCTTCAACCAGATCTTTGGAAACTCTGCAATCGGTTTAGCTAGCATCAATCTGTCATTGCGAACGTCGGTCGCAAACATATATATTTCCGGCCTGCTGCAACTGACACATACTACAGCATGGCGGTATGGTCGCAAAACAAATATGTAGTCACCGCCCTCGTTCTGATCATTCTCGGTCATTGGTCATTCCTCCTTCATGGTACGCGCATTTTGTCCACTGAATTAGCGCATATATGCGGGTATAACAACCGATTTCATCAGGGATTTTGTTGAATGCTGCATGGGTAGATGAAGAATGTGTCATCATCTACACGGATAACCAAATTCTCGCCATTACCTTCATCTACTCCATGGCGTTTGACTTCACAGTCTTGTGCTTAACCGGCTGGAAACTCGCATTCCCGGCTAACGGTCGCTCCAAACTTATCAAGCTTATATTTGGGGACGGTCTGATCTACTTTGTTATTGCGTACGTTTGATGTGTGTTGTGTCTTCGCTTATTCAATCGTGACTACCCCAGATTCTTGGCAAACTTGATGGCGACGATCTTCATGCTCATAAACTTGAATGCAGTCCTGTCGATCATTGCAAATGTCCCTGCTGCCATCGCATCAACGGTTTGCACAAATGCAGTGTTTTAAGTGCATACTAACATGCACTTCCAGATCGTAGCATGCCGCGTCGTACGAAGGTTGACCAACTTCACCTCTCAAGGTCCAGAGGTTTTCACGTACGTTTTCAGTCCTTTTGTACGTTCCTCCACTTACCCCTTTTCTTCAAACGCAGTTCCACCCAGGGCTCGACACTCGCATTCAGGAGCAACGCTAGCGCAAATAATCGCATTTCCGTCAAGAAAGGCGACAGTGTACACGTTCAGGTAAAAGTTTGCCACAGACGCCTTCCTCTGCATTCTGAATCCCACATGTCCAGATGGACACGTTCGCTAGTCCCGATCGCTCTGTTGCCGAGTACGATGCCAGTGGCAAAATCGTAAAAGACGACGAATTCGACCCTGAGGCACAGATCATCAGCAACGAGTTCAAGCGCCCGCCCTACTAAAATGGCATCGTGTCGTCCCGTACGACCACCGCATATTTATCCAAACCATACCTCGTATCCGCATTTTCATCAAAGCAAGAAATACCGTTCATCATTGCACGTTGCACATTGCGCTTTTTTTCACAACTCTCAGTTTTGCCTTCCTTTCCAAATTCTCAGTAATCTTCCTGCCCGTTGTTCTTTAGACTCCTCTGCACATCCTTTCGGCGGCGATTCATTCCTTTTTATCTTATCTGGCGCGGTTTGCTCTGCTGCGTATCGAGCTCGTTGCCGAACTGTTCCCGCACTTCGACAACGGGTCAAGCCAGATGATTTGCTTATTGTGAAACAAGAATACAGTAGCAGTAGAAATACAGCAAGTGTACAATCAACTTTATCATTAAAAATGAAACTTAATACAGTTGATACCTCCTGTCATTGACAGGACCGCCTTGTGCATCATGAGTCTCTCCAGCCCGCGTCCTGCCGCAGCCCCTGGTATAGAGTCTCAGATGAGTCACGGTGGTGGCGGTGCAGTAAAGTACTTAGTAGTAGTAAATATACATTATACACTTCTAGCTTTAACCACAGTACAAGTGCCATTATCCTGTCGATCCTCGTCTGTCGAATCTGAATGTCAACGTGCAACAGATGGAAAATCTGATACTCTGTCACCCGAGGGCGTCTTCTAGTCAAGATCCCAATCAAGCGATAATAGTCAAATGTGAAGTTCCACAGACTATTCCCAATGACCATGTCCTGCTAGAAGTCGACCGCTTCGGTTTCTCCACGAACAACATGACATATCAAGCTTTGGGCGAGGCTTCGCACTTCAGGTCCGTCCCTTTCCGCAGTATTAGACATTTCCGAGTCGTCTAACCACTTCAGCATGCTAGGTATTTTGAATTCCACCACCCTCCAGATGCAGAAGGAGTCTCCTCAACAACTCACGGTGTGACTCCTGTGTGGGGTTTTGGTACTATCATAAAGTCCACGCACCTTAAAGTCCATACTGGAGAGCGAGTGTATGGATACTTCGCCCCAGCACGATATCTTTTACTCCCGGTAACCTCGGACGCCAACAAGTATGCTTTCTTTGTGCCGCGACCTCATCTTCCTCCAGGTGATTTGGTTCATAGATTGACGCACGAAGGCACTCACTAAATGTTATAGACCGTCGACCATACAACCAGATTACGCGGTGCGCCGAGGACCCGTTATATGATCCATCGCCAACTGCGGAAGATCTCACAATGCTCTATCGCCCTCTTTTCTGGACTTCATTTTGGTGCGAGGACTGGCTTAATTCGTCCAATTACAAGGGAGGGTCCACTCATATCCTCATATCCTCTGCCTCTTCCAAGACTGCCTTCTGCCTGGCATATCTGATCCGCAGACGTAACTCTCTGCAGGGGAGTTCGACGAGACGGGTGATTGGACTGACGTCAACGAAGAATATCGCTTTCACGAAACGGCTTGCCCTATACGACGATGCCTTTGACTACGAGTCATTTGACACGTCACTTGTCGGGGACCTCGCACGGGGACACTGGATATATGTAGACGTTACAGGTAACGATGGACTTAACGCCAGAGTGCGCGACCATTTCCGTGCGTGTGGCGACTCTGAACTCGTCACATGCATTGCGCTCGGCTTGACGAACGTGTCAGCTTCTACAACCGAACCCTCGTCTGCTGCTAGCTGGGGTTCTGATTCAGAGGCTCCGCAAGGAGGTGACCCAAAACTGGAACATTTTTTCATGCCTGAGTGGCTTTCCATCCGCAAGCAACAGCTTTCTGTTTCTGCGATCACTCAGATGCAGAAGGAAGCTTGGACCAGGCTTATGTCCGACTGTGGAACCTGGGGTGTATCACTTCGGCGGGTTTGTGGTCCTGACCAGGTGAAGGCTGCGTATGAAGAAATAGTTAAGCGTGGACTAGCGCCGGAGGAGGCATTCGTATGGAGTCTGTGGGAGACCAGGGTGTATGGCTCAACGGCGAAGTTATGATATAGTCCTTGGGCATCCGTCTCTCTTACGTTGGCTGATCAAACCAAACCTGGCTATTATCCGACCATCCTCCCGGCTTCTTAGACCACATCTTATCGTTCTCTACACTTACAACCGATACGTGTGTCTTGTCGTAGCCTTGCTTGATTGACCAACGCCATGCTAATATTGATGCACCTCTCAGATTTCAACGAGACCATTGATAGTTACAGTCAGCTATGTAACTCCTTTCAATTATGATATATTATAACCACGAGAAGATTTCAAGAACAATTACTCCAAGTTGTCACACCCTAATTATGCTGAATGTCCACGGATATCATCCTCGCAAGTCCTTGGGGCCGAACAAGATTTGAATTGTCTCCAAAAACAAATTGCTGATTGGGCTTAACTTTATTTACACCAAGCTAGTGGGCCGCGTGATACCTGCGATCGCGCGAGCGACGTGTCTTGCTCGAGTCTGGCTCAACTTAGTCACTCACATGTTCCGTGCAGCTAGAGGTGGTAGTTACGATGCACTTTTCACATGTTCATTGAAATTATTATTCAATCCGTTTTTGTTTTTGTTTTTGTTTTTTGTTTTTCTATAATGTGTACCACTGAATTGTCGTCCATCTAAGCAGCGTACATACTACATGTACAACAAAGGAGACCAGCTTTTCGTAAAACATATTAAACGAGAGTAAGACAAATATACGGGGAATTTGAGTGTTTTACAGTGACAGGGTAATTGAAGAGCCCGGCTAATCATACAAGGTAATGGAACACGAAGAGGGATTTAGGTGCCTTTCTTGATATCTCCGGTATTGGGCGTCCCCGTTGGCCTTTGGGGTACCTTTCCTGATGACCTAGTCGCTGTCATCGACTTCGGTGCCTTGGGAGAAGATTCTAGAGTCACTTGTAACATAGCCATCGACGACCTCGGGCCTTTAGGAATAGACTTAGCTCCTGCTGGCTGTGAGATGCCCTTGGAGATGGTGTCACGAGAGGAATTGGCTTTGCTTCGACCAGCTGCACTCCCGGAGGCAGTCGAAAGGGACGGAGATGGAGTAGAATTGGATGGAGGTGTTGAAAGGTTATCTATGCCGCCTAGGAGCCGGGTGAATTCGGTTGAAATGTCCTTGAAAAGATAAACCTACTGAATTTGCGCAGCAAAGACTGTGTGCTTTTTGCAGATGCTGCATCTTGTGCGTTTTGCGGCTGCTCTTCACTCACTGCCGTTGAGCGGGCCGATGACCCAGGAGGCTGCTCCTTTGCAGAGACATCACCAGGGTTGAAATTTTTGAATTCAGCATGCTTCTTGGAGCTGGTAGCCTCGCTAGATGTCGATACGGCGGGTTTCATTTGCCCATGTCTCAGAAGTCGGGCTCGAGGTTTCGCACCAAGCGTGCTTTCTGCTGCGAGCTCAGTCTCTGAGGCAACGCTACCTGATCTGCGATATGCGCCACCGTCGCCGGCTCCCACAGAAGGGGCTTCGTTTGAAGTCGCGCTCTGGGATGTGCGTACATTTGGCGAGCTAGCCATAGCTTTCGATGGCGTCGCACCGCCCGAGGAGACTGAAGTACTTGCTTGCGCAGGATTTTTTCGAAATTTGAAGTTGAAGGCAGGCTTTGCAATGACTGGTGAAGATGTCACAGATCTCGATTCCAAGGGAGTTGAAACCGGCGAGCTGGATGCAGCAGGCGCGGCTTTCTCAACGGAGCTAGCGGATGAGTCAAGAAAGAGTTTGGGCCGCTTTGTGATTGGTGTGGAAGAATCGTTCGTGTCTGCAGTACGCTTGAGACTGGTCTTCTCTGCAGGGGAGTCGACTGTCTGGATAGTATTAACACCTAAAGGCGTTTTGTTCGATCCAGTACGGAGAGATTTTTGCTTCGCTAATAAACGTAATACGTAACTAAAAATGCGATGATGGTTCGATAGTCACTCACTATTAGACCCCTGCGAGACAATTGGTGTCGGTCCTGAGATGATTTCCACGTCAGTCGATGACGCTGAGTCAATCTCCATCGGGCGAGCGGCGGAGAAACCCGGTGCAGTGCTTGAGGACTTGGACTTCAGCTTCCCAATTTTTTTAGGGCCAGTGATTTGTTTAGACCGTTGATCGGCTTATCATCAAAGTTAGTAAAGGACGCTAAAACATAAGAGGTATTCATACAGACCTATCGACGCGGCTACGGGGCGCACCTCAGGCGCTCTGAACTGGATCTGGTCATGAGGGCTCGATGATTTCGATGGACTAGTTTTCTTCTCCTCGGAACTTCCACCTGCTTTATTCTTTCGTGCACACTCCTTCGTTAATTTGCGACTTGAAGATACTGCGAGTGTCTCCTGCAACTCTTCCATTTGTGCATCGCGAGACTTGACTAAAGCAACGGCTTCATCTCTCTCCTGGATCGACTTCGCGTAGTGTGCCCGGAGTGAGGCCAGTTCCTTCTCAAGCTCATCTATTCGTAATACCTTGGTCATTATGACGTCCTCTGAGGCACTAGTTTCCAGTCGTTTCTGCAAATCATCTATCTGTTCCTTTTGGCTAGAGCTTGCTCTGGGTGTACAGTCATTCACGGTGTCACATGTTTGAACGGTTACATACTCTTTGTATTTCTGCCGTTCAGCGACCAGGAGCTGCTTCTGGGAGTCACGCTCCTCGGTGACTGCATCGTATTTACCTTCCCATTCATTTACAGTGGCCGTAAGCTGTATGAGCCGGCTCTGTAGGTCACGGATTTGCATAGATTTGGTTTCAATAGAGTCCCCCAGTGCTATCCGAACCTTCTCAGCGTTCGCCTCGGCTTGACGTTGTTGATCTTGTAAGAGCTGGTCGAACGTGCTGGTAGAAACCTCCGTTAGTAGGATGATTCAGGTTGAAAACAGGAGGCAAATATACGATTTGAGAGCGACTGCACTAGCTGCCGAGGTGCTCCTCATCTCTTCACGTGCAATGGCAGCCTCCGCTTCGGCCTTGATTGCGTCATCTCGCTCTACTTTCAACCATTGTATCTCATTTTCCAATTTCGCAAGTTTAGTTTTCCACTGGCCAAGCAACTCCGCGTTGTCCTTCTTTAAGCTTTCAAACTCGTTTCGATCGTGGCACAGCATACGGAGGTCGCTCTGGAGCTGATTGCGTTGGGAGTCAAGATCTTTGCAGCTGTTTTGGGCGGCAGTCAAGGTATCGCTGAGGTAACTGACGTGTTCTCTAATAGATGAGATAAATTTTGATGGCGAGCCGAGGTGCTGGGTATGGGAAGGGGAAGAACCCGGCTTGTCGTCTGGGACACTGGAGGAATCGGGGAGTGGTGTATCTGAGCTATGGATTTGGGATGGGATGAGTTCGAGCCATGGCGTACCCAAGATTATCTTCGGCGTGTTGGATGCTACAGAGTCATCTCGACTAACAGTAATTCCAACTTGCTGAAGCGCATCCTGGACCGCCATGAGGTGGCTGCGAGCTTCATCTGCTGCTTTTTCAGCTTCAGAAGCGGTATTATGCGCCACAGTTGCGTCTGCTCTAGCTTGCAAAGCGATATTCTGTACTTCAGTGGCCCCCTTGGTATATCTGGCCAGTTCGGTTGAGAGGTACACAACTTTGTCCTCAGCATCACGTCGCTTGATTGATTCTTCCAGAATCACTTTCGAATACGATGCGCGATACTCGCTATGTTGTTGCTGAATGTGTGCCATCTCTCGCTGGCCGACCTCGAAAACCTGTTGTCTTTCAGTCTTAATGAGATCTAGAATCAAATTTGCGCCATTATGTATAGAACCAGACATCGGCCCCATGCCTATAGTAGTTTGGTTGCTATTCGAAGTGGCAGTCAATGGACTCGGAGGGGACCGTGTATGAGATTGAGGATAAATGAAAGTGCCATTTGATGTTATATCTTCATTAAGTGTAGCAGATGAAGATTGTTGTAATTGCATATCTGTTGTGACGGGTAGAACGGAGGTAACTTGCGGAGTGGCCATGCCTGCAAGCTGAATGGATCGCTTGAAGCGCAAGTTGCAAATCAATTTCAAGTTAGTTTGTTTGTTTGGATCTAAAGCCTTTGCCAAACAACAGTTTCCAACAGCAACCCAACCATTACACTTGCTTGTCAGTGTGGTAATCTACATGCATGCAAACAGACACATACCACAACCGCCGCACAGTGCTGGGGAACCTTACAAAGGAACGTCAACTGCCTCTTCACTTTGTGATCTTCAGTTGACACTTACTTCCACAGGGTTGCGACCTCGGATCGACCCAAGTCAGATGCCATCTCCGATAGACATGATAGAATCGGACAAGGAGAAATGGGAAGGAAATTCATTCATGACGTTACCCGGGAACAATCCACCACTATCAACATCCGACTTCACAGCGTTTGACCAAGGTAAGCCTTATTTCCTCCCAGGAATGTAACGTTCGGGCTAGGTGCTATGTGTGGTGGGACGTAGACAACACCTTTTCACGCAATTGTATGCCATGCTGGTCTCACCGCAGACATTTGGCAATTTGTTACCTCGGCTTCGAATCTTGCTCCGAGGTCATTGAGCGAATCTTCTGTTACAGGAAACTCGAGCCCAAAACACGTGAGAGTATCAACGTGGAACCTTCCAAGCTCCTCTCATCTGGCAAAAGAGTGCGATATTCCCCTTACGGCAGTGTTTCAGCCATTTGCAGATCTTGATCCCCGCGAAGAGCCTATCCCAGTCGTGGACTGCGGTGATTCAGGTCCCCCTCGGTGCAAGGAGTGCAGAGGGTACATTAACCCATGGTGTGCATGGACTGCCGGCGGATGGAAATGGAAATGTAATCTTTGCGGTCACGAAACTCAAGGTATGGCATGGTGCGACTCTTAAAGTGACTGGTATCTTAGTTTTGGTTTCCAGTGTTGCCGGATTATTTTTGCAATTTGGACGCAAATCTTATGCGAATAGATCTTCCAAATCGCCCTGAATTGAACAAGGGAACTGTTGACTTCGTGGTCTCAGGAAACGAATACTGGGCGCCTCCACCTCTGCCGAAGATGAATTCATCGTATTTCTCTATCGACCCTCCTTCCTCTCAAGCACGCGAGCCCAAATCCCTGAACTATTTTTTTGTGTTTGACGTCTCGCTGGAAGCCATACGATCGGGCTTTCTTAAGGCTGCTTGTGATGTTCTGCGAGATATGCTCTACGGCGGTACCTCCCTTGACGGAACTTTGTCAGAGCCGTCCTTCCCAAAAGGTTCTCAGCTTGCGATTCTGACATATGACACCTCTCTACACTTCTATGATCTGTCTGTAAGCGTACAGCTCGCATCATTGCGTCAAGTTGATATAGACAAATTCTAGCCAGCCTCGTCATTGGCAAGCATGATTGTGGTTTCCGACTTAGAGGAAGTATTTATTCCTTTGCGTGAGGGCTTGTTTGTAGATCCCTGGAAATCCAGGTCAGGAACGTTTATTACCTTAATTTTCAAGTCACTCTCATTCCCTTCTCAAGAACCGCCATCGAAGGTCTACTTAAGGCATTACCAGAACGTTATCTAGATACCGTCATTGATAATGCAGCGCTTGGGGGAGCGCTACTTGCTGGGCTAGCTTCGCTCGTACGTCCCAGTTAATAATCACGTGATCTAGCTAAAGCATGCTCGTGCAGGCAGGCCGAGGGGGTCACATCATTGCTTTCCAGAGTGTCTTACCTGCAATTGGACCCGGTGCTCTTGAACCACTACATGATCAGACGTCATTATATGGCACGGAAAAAGAGCGAACTATGTTCCTCCCTCGTCATCAGACATGGAGAGACATTGCTGAGGAGTGCTCAGAGGAGGGTATTGGCGTCAGTATGTTCCTTGGGATGAGCAAACCTATCGATATTGGATCTATCGGCACGTCTTTCTTTTTCCTGCTGCCAGTGCTCTCATTGCTAAGCATCTTCACAGGCATTGTATCCTCTACCACTGGCGGCGAACTGTTTTTCCATCCTAGGTTTAATCCTGCACGAGATCAACACGTTTTGACTTCCCAACTACGGCGTTTACTAACTCGCACGACAGTATACAATTGCTTATTGCGCGTGCGATGTTCCAATGGTAAGTCTTTATTGATCAATATCTTCCCCGAAGAAGTCACGAAGTTGTGCAGGCCTGCGAATATCAACTTATTATGGAAATTTCCATGAGCGTTCCGTATCGGACTTGGACATTGGAATTCTTGACTCCGACAAAGCTATATCCGTGCATATCGAGCACTCACGGAAGTTGGATGCTCGAGAGTATGCATTCTTGCAGTGCGCTGTGCTCCATACGACACCAGACGGTCAACGCCGTGTCCGAACATGTAACCTTGCCCTGGAAGTGGCAGACTTGGCCGCCAACGTTTTTAGGTATGCTGATATGGATGCCGTAGTGTGTCATCTGGCAAGGGAATGTCCGATTTTACCTTCTTTTTGCCACCTTTAATTTTCCTCACATTCATTCCAGCGATGTCAAAATTGACTTCACGACGAATGGCTCACATTCGAGAAGAGTTGACTGATAGATGTTCGTCGATATTACTCGGCTATCGGCGGAATTGTGCGGCTGCTACCGCTGTCTCTCAGGCGAGTCCGCTAGATATCATCTCCGTCCCTTTCATTAACAAGCTTCGCAGCTAATTATACCTGAAGCATTTCGAGCTCTGCCTGTATACACCCTAGCGATCATGAAGTGCAAACCCCTCAAAGGTGTGATATTGTGATTCGGTCATTTCTTGCTTTCATCGATCAACATACTTTCGCAGGTCGTAATGTGTCTGCGGACGTGCGCAACTATCATGCTCAGAGGATCCTATCTATGAGCGTGCGCGCAACAATGCAGCATCTCTATCCCCGCCTTCTTGCGCTTCACGACTTGGCAGACGACACAGCGCTTCCAGACCCCACGACAGGTCAGATGTCTTTTCCGTCACTGATGCGGGACAGCCACACCTACATGGAAGCACACGGCGTCTATCTAATAGGTTTGTGCCGCACTTCTTTCGGTATAACTTCCTTACCTATGTCCTTCCATCAGATAACGAAGATCTCATGATATTTTGGGTCGGCTCCAGTGTGTCTCCGCAATTACTTCTTGACCTATTTGGTGTCGACGACCTCCTAACTCTGGATCCGAATATCGTTAGTGCCCAGATTGACCAAAATGTCCTTTCTTTGATCTTCGTTATTACAGATCCAGCTCCCAGTTCTTCACACTCGATTGTCTGCTCAGGTTAGAAATATACTCACGCATCGCTACGCTCAGCGAGGTCGCACTCCGAAAATGCTTCTCGTTCGCCAAAATATGGATGGGACGGAAATTGAGTTTAGTGACATGCTTGTCGAAGACCAAAATAATGCTGCCATGTCATATTTGGACTGTGAGTTTCATGTGTGAGCTGCTTGTCGTACCTTGCTGACTGGCAACTTAGTTTTGTGTTTGATTCATAAGCAGATTAATGCTGTGGTATTGTACATCATCTTCTCCTTCTTTCCTCTAGACTTACTTTCTTTCTATAGCTCACAAACGGCGAGCAGTTATCTGGAGGGCCAAGCCTGCGAGGATCTCCATGGTAACACCACGCCGTATCACTAGCACTCCCGCAAACACTTGGCATCATCTTACATTCCCGCGATTTTATATAGTTAAATTAACTGTTTCTTCTATGCTTCGCTTCGATTCTCCTATCAGCCTATGTATGCTTAAATGTTCTTGAAGTAGCGTTTCAGCATGTGACAGGCGAGCTCCCATGATTCCCATGTGGTGCTGGCTACACGCAGCCTAATTCATCGGTCAGTCCAGCTGCTTGTGCACATGGGCAAGTGAGGCTTATTCTGAAGGGGCTGATAAGTAAAGCAGTGTCAGAACGTGTTGATGAACGTATTTATGGCGTAGTTGCGCGGCATGGTGGCTGCCCATTTAAATGGAGATGTGATTCAAGAAAGCTGCCAGGCTGAGTGAGATGCCGGTTGTTGATTGCGGACTCAATAAATCTCCACGAGACAGAAATCCATTTGTTCCAGATCTTTGGCATGTTCTGTCCATGTGACATCTCTAACGGCATGCAAGGCCGACTCCCACCTCTGAGATCGTACAACTCTCAAGTACCAACATGTACTACGTTGTGCGCGAGAAAGCGACCACCTGTTGGGCACCAAGCCGAATCCGGAGTCGTATAATCGATGTGGATGTCTTGCCGTACTGTGAGTGAGTCTTATCTGGAATCTGATGGATCAAAATTAAAATTTCGTTTCATCTAGCCAGATATCATGCATCGTCGTTCATTGCATCTCGCCAGTTCGGGAAAGCCCGGTTACGACAATCAGCTTTATCAGTTCACCGTCAATACGATCGGTCCCAGTGAGCTCATGCGAGCAGGGCCGCAATCTCAGTAATCTCTCGTTGGCGATTCTTCTTTTTAATGCATTCTGAGAGGCAGAATACAGGTTCCATAGATCTACGCAGCACCTTGCAAGGTTAAATTTATTGCGTGACAGGTATTACAATGAACCACCGAATGAGTATGTGATGTTTGTCCTCCAGAGTCCAGATTACTGAAATCCGGCGGAACTCAGCACCATCATGTGCAAAATAAGTTTTTCCTGAAAAATGTTCAGACGATCAGCGATGTTCTGATATTCAATTTCTGCTAGCCAGGATAACGGTGATCCGTGCTGCTAATAATAGAGTAGTGCCGAAACTTCGAAGGACATGGCTTACTATATAGCTACGTCCTAGTGCCACCAAGATGAGTGCCATCATGAATCATGTGGACAATAAGTAATAACTTAATGGGCGCTTGTCAAGCTGATGCGGCAATGATACGTATATTGTGGCTCACTAATCAGATAACTTCTCACCCGTCGCATACCCTGAGTTGTGATTATATATATCCCATCGAGATCACCGACGACTTGTTGGGTGCACAAGAATAACGGCACATCCGGTGGGCCGCTTTCATTCCCTTCGTACACGTGAGGTGAATGTGGCTATTAAATCATGTTGCTAATAATCGGAAGACAAGGCATTGATCGATATCGCCGTCAAGCACATGAACACGACAAGATGATATGCATGGGTTAGGGGCAACCAGTGGCTGAGTGACCGAATGAATCCGCGGGGAACCAGTTTGAAGATCTAACAACAGCTGCAAAGACCGTTTAGCCCCTGGAACTAAATATAGGCGTAAGTTGCAAAGGGAAAAGCTTATTTAAGAGGTCCGAAAGACCGTGACTTTGTAGATTGGGAGGGACCCGCTCTGATCGGCTTCGCAAGTCAAGTTTACCCCATGGTAAGAAGCTGAAATGGCGGTCGCCGGCAGTAAACATGACAGACACTACTGCTCTGCAATAAGAATGCCCTTGGAACATGAAGCGATCGAGAGACACGCACAATATGATCTGCAGCTTGGCCGCTCATCGACCAATACATCGTTATTGGAGATTCGGAACTAGTCCAACACAACACGTTGCCATTTCTGGTGACAGCACTCTCCAGAGCCGCAAGGTGGCGGGAGATATGACAGCAGGTGATGGCCTGGAGGCTCAGCGCTCAAGCCTCAAGGAACCAAGGCTGCGTAATGGAAGAGCCTCGCGGCCAAAAAGATTTAATGATCATCTGAGTAAAACACCCGCGGAGGCTGCGTGACATCCGGTAACCTGTCACAAAGGTTCGTTTACCCGCGGCATCACGAATCATGCACGCATAAACGTACGCACCAGTGTTGTTACATACTAAACCGTGATACAATTGAGTAGAATGATCATTCCCACAACGACAACTTTGAAGCTCTTATTCCAGAATTTCCGACTTCTAGGGCCAATCAGGGTCCATAAGCCCTAGGGTCGTCCTATTTTAGTAATCTGTTGTCTAAAATAGTACTCGTCCGCTTTTTCACAGGGGACAAGCCAACATTTCGATTGGCTATCCCCAAATTGGCGTCACGCTGCAATTGGCTGGCCTCTGCATCTGCATCCTGTAGCTTTGCTGTTCAAACTTATCATACGGCCATTTACCAAGTTGTAAAAACTATGGGGGCGGCCAGGGGTGCGCGTCCCGCGAAGCTGGGATACTAATAATAGTATTGAATGGTGTAAAAATGCAAAGTTTAGCCCGTTGCGAAGCGTCCTGCTTTGAATTAACCACTATAGGTTAACAGGTTAAATAATAGTTAATTACTTTGAGACGATCCACTTCCCATGCTTGAGGCTTGACACCCCCGTACTCTCTTCACCCTCACGCAGGCATGACATTAGTTCGTAGAACAAAGCGCCACTTTCTGGAACCAAACTCATCCAATGAATCGAACCACAACCGACCAGTTGGATGCGAAACATTATCTTCTGACCGAAGAAGCAACAAATTCATCGCGGCCTGCCGCCTTCTGAAGGGCCTGTCTCAGATATCAATGTGTATTCCTCATTGTCATTGTTGTCGGCATCCTGCCCGTGCTCATCATGCTGATGACAAGGACTTTCCCTACTTCTCAGGGCACAATACGGTCCCGGGACAATAGCAGAGGATCGAACGGAACAACGATAATGATTGAAATTTTGGCAGACCCTCGTATTCATTTTACTAATTACTTAACCGATTATAATCATAACGGGTTAGTAACAACACTAGGTGACTGCTACGCACAGCAGCTAGGCCACAGGGGGATCTTCAGGAGCTTACACGTGGAGCTTGAAGGGCTGCCACAGATCGATCAATAAACGTCATAGATTTCAACGTATTGACCAAGCATTCACGACGCACAGTGAAGAGAATTTTTCGTTTGAAACAGCGTGAACGCGTGCAAGTAAAGTTTGGCTTGGTGGGCCGGCAAACCGCGGTGCACACCCATGGCGGCCAGTAGTACAGCCAGTTCACCTCCGAGAACGAGTCTAAATGATCTATCACCAATCAGAACCCACGGAATCACTAGAACTTAATAATGACTGGTTGTCACGTTCCATCATGTGTTTGGCGGAGAGAAAAAATGTCAATGCGAGCGAAGAGAAGGACAGTGGTATCGAGACTCGAGAGAAGAATGGCAGATCTAGAATCCAGGGCTGGACACTGACTCGACAACAGTTTACAGCATGATGGAACTTAGGCACAATCGATTAACTCATCAGCTAGACCTTATATCACTCCGCTCACCTCATTTTTCATACACCTGCCTTCCTCGAGGCTCGCGGTCGGATAGTAATCTTGTGCTGTTCTATGGACTATTTGCCGAGCCGTTCAAACTGCGATGTCCGGTTTCGGTGGAGTAAACATTGAGTAAACATCACAATTTCCAAGCTAGTACTAACTTCTAAAACTCGCCCTTCTTTCTTCTGAGTGAATCTGAATCACAACAAGCGATATCGATACTAGTCAACGAACCCGTTGTCGCCGATCTGGCAGCAGAGACCCAACCGGCCTATGGCGTGGCATTAACCCGTTGCAGCCCATTAAAAATCTGCATATCTCTGGCCGGCCAATTGACTGTGCAACTCAAAGCATCCGTTTTTTCGGGCATGTGCAGTGCGTTTCCATGTCCCCATGCTATCTATAATATAATATAAGATCTCACACCCGTTCCACAGATGAGGGGCACATGATTTCCGCGGACAGTTAACACTAGATGGGTCAAGAATTAGGCTAAAATCAATTTTGGTCACAATACGTCTTCTCCGGACGCTCCGTTTGCACTCCGTTCCTCAGAGTTTCCTGGCTAGTACTTCTGTAATCGTCACCTCCTTTTTTACTCATGAATTTGGCCCCAGAGGCCTTAACCGTCTGTATCTTCGGAAATAAGTGCCTGAAGTAACTCTCGCCGAGTTTCCGCACATAGTGTTTCGGGATCTGTCCCTCGTCCCCGCGGATCCGTGTGCAGGGAACGGTGCTCGTGTGTGTACATCAAGTCGCCGATGGGTTCAAGTAGCGCCGTATTTCCTCAAAGTGCAACTTCATTCAGTCAGCTTCAGTCACGTATCCTTCTGACATTCCCAGACTTCCAGACTTTCGAGGGTTGCGCTTCCAATTCTCGCGTGCTGATACTTGAACCGCCTTGATGTTTGCCCTACTAATACATTAGCTTTTTCTCATTCATCACTAGCTCCCGGCCCCCATGACCTCATCACCAACTCTTACTCTATCGCGATGCGCGACCATGAACAACAGCATCATCATGGGCGAAGACAAGCTGCCTATAGTCTCCTTACCTGATTCTCTTCACAAACAGTCACTGGAAACCTGCCAGCAGGAGAGACTTGAATGCTCACAGCAGCAACAACAACCCGCTGTGGTCGTCACTCGTACCCACTTTTTTCTGATCATGGCGAGTTTATGGATTGGCAACTTTACTGCTTACTTCAACGAGACCACCGCTACCACTGCCATGCATATCATCGCAGCTGACTTCGACGACCTCGCTAACCAAAACTGGATCGCAACATCATACTTGTTGGGCTTCACCGTCACACAAACTCTTCTTGGCAGGTTCGCTGACATCTTTGGGCGTGCCCAAGTGTTCAATGGTACAATGCTTATTTTTGGTGCTGGAACCGTGTGGTGTGGGCTGGCCACGGTATGTTCCCATTTGGTCTAGTGTGTCCATGGGGATTTCTGACGTACCCACGCATTTCAGAGTATGAATTCATTGATTGGTGCCCGCCTTCTTCAGGGTATAGGTGCCGCTGGAAGACAATCCGTTGGCGTGATCATTGTTTTGGATCTGACAACGGCAGACTCACGAGGTCTGTGGTTGGGATTTTTCAATTGTGCCTCTGCAATCGGTCTAGCGATTGGGCCCGTGCTGGGCGCGGTCCTCTCCGTTGACACAAATTGGAGATGGATATTCTGGATCACTCTCATGCTCATTGCGGTCACGCTGGTCATTGGAACAACATGCGTCCGATACCCTGTTCCTCATCGGAAGCAACGCATCGGGTTACTTGCACAACTAGGAGAAGTGGATTACATTGGTTCTGTACTTGCCATTGCGGTCTCGAGCATGATATGTATTGCCATTGAGATGGGAAACAAGCTGTTCCCTTGGAATGTAGGTACATGTCTTCATAACCATTTCGTACTTACATAAACTGCATTTTCTAGTCGGCACCTATCATTGCTCTCTTCATCGTTGGAGGTCTCCTCATACCTGTCTTTGTTTTCTACGAGCTCAAGGTAGCCGAACACCCCGTTGTTGATATCCGGCTTTTCAGCATACCGAATATCCCCATTACTTGTTTGATCAATTTTCTTACTGGAGCTGGCTACTTCGGTTCCGTCTTCTTCCTTCCCCGTTACTTCATCGATATCAAAGGTTCCAGCCTCATTCAGTCCGGGCTACAGATGTTCGGCCTCATCCTCACTCTCGGCATCTCTTCGGTTGCAGGGGCTAACATCCTCGCGCATACGGGGCAAGTGCGCCTTATTGGTGTAGCAGGCGGCGTTTTATATGCGCTGGGTAGTGGTTTAATGTTGATGGTGGGACAGTACACACCTGCAGTGACAACCATCGGCTTTTCCATTATCACGGGCATTGCGTCCGGTCTGCTCTACCAACCTTCCCTCGTCGTTGGACCCATGTCTGTCAAACCCCATCAAATTGCAGGAATCAGCGGGTTCTTGTCTTTTCTACGGACATTGGGTGGTACATTTGCCACTGCACTCCTCACGGCGATATATGAGACTAGTTTTACGGAATCGCTCCGCGGAAAACTTCCAGACTCGTTGGTGAACCAAGGTCTTGAGCTTGCGGACAACCATGCCGCTTATCCCGAGTACGAGAGTCAGATCCTTGCTGCACTCGTCAAAGCCTATCACTTCGGGACGATACCGGCTATCTGTTTTGGCGTTATCTACGCTATAGCAGTGGCCTTCCTCTGTAACGTGGACTTCATCCCAGCGTGGAAACGGAGATGGATAGCAAAACAAAAGAACGAGGAAGCTTGACCATCACGCGTGGATGCTTACTCTCTGCATACCTTATTGACGCATACTTTTGACCCAGACACGCATCGCATCTTGCATATTCTGTCTTTTGTTTTTGTTTTTGCTCTTGCTTCATTTCACGGGAACATATCCCATCACTGATATGACTCCGTCGGCTTGACAAGTAGCATTGACGCCTTGCTTAACTACCTCACGGACATAATAATATGATGGGTAGAATAATTATGTCTGTATGATCTATTTAATGTTCTAGATAGCATTTGGAGTCGCTACAAGCGTCTTTTGTTTTACTATATCGGGAGACCGGCGTAAACCGTCGTCACCCCAAATGACTTGCTTATGAGTCAAGGCCGTCAAGGGCTAAAATTTGAACGATTTTTTGGAATGGCTGGTTCCGAGACCAGAAACTGGGGGGGAGATCGGATCTGCATCCCGCTGGAAGGGCGAATGGATTGCGCATCACGCACGGTAAACCCGGAGATCGCATCGAAAATGCATTATAGAACTGGCGCCTCAGATATCCAGTGCTTAGTTATAGAAGTTACGGCACACATAAATCCCTTTGCAATTGCGATTTGCTGAATGAAAAGCGGACACGCGCGTGTGCTGTGTTTTCGACCCTTGAGACTTGAAACTGAAATCCCAGAGACCGAGTGATCAATTACACACAACTGCCATAAATGGCTCTCCGGGTGAACGCCTCCTGCATTCAACAGACGAATACGAATGGTTCTGTTTAGTGACAGCTTGATCGAGAACAGTAGCATGCAGGTAGCCTCTGGCATGTTAGAAGGGCACGGAATGGCCAAGAGGCTTTACTACCCCAGATCCAGCTGCCTAATTCGACGGGAAGTCAACCATTACGGGAATACTCTTCGATCACAGACCGAGGCTGTGTGTACTTGCCCAGTGGCTTGTACGGAATATGTGTGAATCTATGCACATGGTTTCAATTATGGCGAATAGCTGTATGAGAACAATCACGGTACACACCCAAACGCACTTGGGCCTCCGAGAGCAAGGCCACGTTCAGAACCGGTCCACTGGGGAGCCGCGGTGATCCCGAGCACGAGAACCCGCAACCCATATTTATACTGAGGCGTGCCGAGAGCAGCCCCATTTTGAGCGTCAAGCACGGTGATTAGATCGGGAACAGTCGCGACCATCTACACGTTGATACTTTTAGCACGGACTTGGGAGTAAAGGAACATACTCTCACAGTTGGTATTGCACCATCCGCGGTATGTTCTGCATACAGATTCTCGTTCTTGAATGGAATGATGAGTGTTCCGGTGAAGCGCTCCATGGGACAATCAGGATCGTCGTCATCAACATCGTCATCCACGGTTAACGCGGTGATAACGACTTCTCCAATCGTATGACCTTTGTAGACACTGTCACAAATCAATGGTGCTGCGTAACATGAGTTCGAAAAAAAACTGACCGCCTTCTCACATCGGTGATCTTGCCCATGAACAACACTCTTGCAGAGCTGGAGCCACCTACGGCGTCAACAAGAATTGACCCAATCCGAGACAAACTCGATTGTTTGCGAGCCAATGCGATAGCTCGTCCAATGCGCCAGCTTAATGATACTGTGTTCTTGATCATGGCATTATCCACGTAATCAGCCTTCAGAGGGCAGCTGGCCTGTCCTACGTACGTCCTAATGCACACGATGCACCACATAATCATCACGCATAGTACTCGTGACACATATCACCACTCACCCCATTTCAACACATGCCGCGCGTAAGGAAGCATCGACGTCAATGTCACGTTTGGCCTTTGTCATGATCTGTAGACAGTTCGTCGATTTTGACTGAAAACGTGAGAGGGAAAGATACCATAACGTTCCCATCTCCACTGGATATAGCGCTCGGCAGCATCTTGGCTCCAGTGCCGCTGAAGTCGTAGACACTGGCCGTGGTTTGATGCCACTTTCAAAACCGTAAACTTGGAGCACACATCCAAGATCAGAATGATACTGCTCACAGTGGGGTATGCACGGCCCTGTATATAGGTGATGATTTAGACAACGAACCACCTGCTTGTTGCTACATACCATAAAGTCCCCATCTATGCATGGTATATCGGTGTATTTCGTCGATCCCAGAATCATCTACAGCAATGTCAATATTTGTCTTCACTTGACGAATTGAAAAACATACGTTAATCATACCGTTGGAACCCCCGATCTCTATCGCGCAAAGCGCTTCTGGTTTCGCAATCTAGAAGTGTATCGTTAGAGCATTACAATAGTCGGACCAGCGAAGATTACATTACCCCTATCAAGGACCACAACTCCGCGCTAGCCTCTTGATATCTAATGACCAAAACAATCAGGTATCACCTTTCATTTATGCAGCGGAAATACTGACTCGTTGCCAAGTAGTCTCTCAGAGGACACTTCTGGGCTACCCATGCCTCCACCCCATCCAACCAGTGCATTCGACGCAAGTGACGAAAAGTCAACCACTCGCACTGTTTCACCTGACCGTACGAGTTCTCTCAGCTCCAAGAAAGTATGCAAGGGGGACCCGCCACCGCCGCATCCCAGTACATAGCAGCCATCTGCAATCCACTCCAGATCAACCTCGGACAAGAGCCATTCTCTCTTTTCTATCCTAGGCTCGTACTCCAAGATGTCACTCGCAGAACGCATGACCGGCGCCACAACGGGAGAGGCGGCGGCGGATGCTACCATTTGTGGCCGGGAGGCGGTCTCCCCGGTAGAAGCTTCAACGTGCAGAGGATCGTCGACCTCTAGCCAACTTGGACTAGCGACGCCACTCCAGTCTCCGGCGGCCTTGACATAAAAACGGCAACGGCCGCTGGTATAGGCGATAGGAATGACCTCGCTCTCCACTATGGCGACACGGTGCGGATCTGCTCCGGAAGCAATTGCTCGAGCGATAGCCCTGGCTTCAACATCAGCGCGAACTTGTAGGATGGTTCTTGTGGATGTGTCTTCGAAGGAATCAATGATGCCTGATATCTTCAGATCGAGATTGAGTATCAATGGGGAGGAGAAGGTCATTTCTTCATTACCTGGGCAATGGCAGCGCCAACAGCATTCGCGACGTCGAAGTGAGGGAATCTGTGAACCCGGCTGATGCCCGTAAGAACATCTGGAGCAAGGATGGACCCTCCGCCGACCAGGTAGACTGGGATATCTTGGGAAGATGTTTTCATGGCATCAAGGTAGTTCTGGAGCATCTTCTTGATAGCACTTTGAGCGCCTTCGATGATCGACTGCCCAATTCCGGAAACAAGACTTTCGTCTCCAATGTTTGAAGCGCGACCTGCTGCAACAACCACGTCGGTAGCGGTCAGTGTAGAGCCACCAAACACTATAGATTCAGAGGTGATCCGATGGCCAACAGAATTAGGACCAACAGTGACCTTCTTTGTGACTGGGTCCTCTCGGACAACGGAACCCCCACCAAGGCCAATACTAGAGCATAGACAATCAATTTACCATGAATGCTTGACACACTGTCAAAACCAGCACCTGGTAACATGTGGCATGGAGAAGTTCAATAAAACCCCACAGAACTCGTGATGAGCGGCGGCTTGACGAGGGAACCCACTAGGTCTAATGGGTTGTCAAGCAAAATTAGTATGGTTGCTAAAACTTCTACTTTGTTCACGAACAGCAACATTCCTATGTCTGTCTAGATAAGACAACAGTGAGCCTGTTGCCACGAAGCTGAAGGTTGTCTCAGTGACACACCGTTGTGCCACCAATATCAACTACCAGTGCGGATTGCTTTGAGATGCCTGACTCCAGTGCGGCCAAGAACGCGGCGCCGCGCATGGAATTCGTTGGGCCGGACGAACTTTGAGGAACATCATTAATTGATTATGATAACCCTTGTCATCGAGACCTCTTCGAGAGAAACACGCACAAGGTTCGAATAGGAAGACGCGCAGCTTGTGCGCAGCTGAGCAAGGTGCCATCATTGCTCGTGATGAAAACGGAGCACTTCAGCTCGAGTGCCTTGGCTGCCTTCTCGAACCCTATTACCGTCTTCTTGGCGTATCGCAATAATGCAGCATTCAGGATAGATGCGTTTTCACGCTCCAGCAGCCCGATGGCCGCAACGTCCTTGGAGCATACGACGTCCATTCCAGGAATGCGCTTGCGTACAATCGCTGCGACTGTTTCCTCCTGTTGGATCTCAAAGTCGATGGGGGCGAACACCGAGGAGACGACGACTGCATGTATGCCCTGGAAATCATCTCAGCTGCATCCAACGTGCCCATCATCGTTTCCGTACCTGGCGGTTGATTTCGTCGCAGGCGGATTCGACTTGCGCAAGGACAACAGAAGCAATCTCACTTCCGTCAATTTGCAGGCCTCCTGAGAGTAGGAAGTGGGGACCTTCGAGTACTGCGGGAAGTGGACGTCAGTATAGGACGTCATCGCACGTTCCACAGCAGCAACTCACGATCTCGCAGCTCGTGCGGAAAGCCTACGAATGGTGGTGTTCCATGCGTGAAAGGGCCGCACAGGCGAATGACCGCGACTCTGTCCAAACGCCGAGGATCTCTTTCTACCAATGCATTTACAAAGTGCTAGGATGTACGCGAATCAGGACGCAAGTTGGTGCGTGTACGAAGCGAATCTTACTGTCGTGCCGATACAGAGGGCTTGAATGTTGGACTTGCTCTGAGCTCGTGTCAACACGGACTCGATGGCGTTTTGGATTCCCAAAGTAACATCCGCTGTAGTGAGGTGTTTTGCTGATGCAAGAACCTGCCCTCTTCGCGAACCCTCTGACAGATCGAGGAGAACTGCATCGCTGGTGAACGTTTCTCGAGTCCGCGGAGTGATGCAAATTCAAATCAGGTACGCACGTATTTGTTCCTCCTACGTCAACACCTAAGCGTAGGATGGGGTGTACTGAACTCATTTATGGTCGAAGGATTGCTGGTATCGTCTTAGACAGTCAAAAGGTAGGTGGTTATGATAAGGATAACCAAGATGGGGACCGAAGCAACCGTGGTGCTTTGGTACAACCAAATTAGCAGATAAGCGAAATCGAGGTTCGATTCAGATATCGAGCGCTACTAGTAGTAGGAGCTATAAGTAGTCGTGTTACTTCAACAATAGCTTGGACGATTGCGCGTGACCAGGTCATCGAACCCGCCTGCATAAAGATATTGAGTGATCATTGTAATCGTATCGGTCAACTGCACCAGGTATACCGAAAGAAAGAAGAACAGTGAGCTCACCAACGACTGAGATAAACGGTTCACGTGAATATCAGATGACTGCTCGTAGAACTTGCTATTATTGGTTCGGACATTCCTCGGGTGCAGCACTCACAATTCGGGTCTTACAGCTACTAGCTTTCATGTCCATGCAGACTAGTTTTTTTTCCATCTTACCGCTTCTAGATTCACCTGTGGACTATTAACAAAAGGGCTCCGCTTATTACGATACTTGGTCGGGCAAAATACGCATTGAGGGCGCTCTGCCTGGATATCGTGTCACCGCCGCATGCGCCCAAACAGCAGTAGGTCATTGTCTGTCCACATCTCGTAGCTGCTTTATGCACATGATCTTGTTGGCGGAAGCAGCGAACTTCCGAGTCCTGGGGCGAACAGTAGACCCTGTTGTTTGTCTAGATCCACAAGTAAATATAGAAATGGAATCTGGCCCACCGATATGAAAGGGGAGGGCATCGATAGACGTGCAAACAGCGACGAGGAACTCTCAGCTACTACATAACGGTGTCATCTACATTCATTTTAGGATGAACGGCGGAGTAAAGGGGGACAATCACAGCTAACCAAATATTGTGATTAAGTCGATGCTGCAGCCTGTGATGGATCAGAGAATTGGATTGATATCAGTCGATGCTGATTCGGGTGAAGCACAAGCACTTAGCAGGTTGACCCGAAATCTCTTTGGAGGCCATCGCGAAGCTTAACCGAAAACTACGAGTAACGCCGACAGATCAATTAAATCACGAAATCAGAACCGAGTAAAGACCCGTGAGATATATATTCCAATTCAATACAAGTTAGTTCGATTAGCACATGTTGGTTTTGGCGGCCAAGCCTGCGTCGCGTTTCTTGAGACCAACGCTCATTCATCAAGACATTGCACCATTTTGATCGTCGACGGCCTGCGCAGGCATGGCTAGTCTATCAGATGACGGTCTAGCAGAAGTCCTATCAAACATGCCAGATTTCTCGGCACCAGCCTTTTCTTCCGCAGGCCAACGCAAGTTTCAGCTCCAACTGCTCCTCGATAACAAGGAAAAGCAACTACAGCAGGCCGGAACTCTCGGTCAGCGCGTTCTTGCACAGCAGATAGAGCTTGAAGAGAAGATAAGACAACTCCAGGAATTTGATGCAGAACGTGCAGAAGACGAGGAACTAGATACTGACGCGCGCGAACGCTATCGCGAACTAGCAGAGACCGTCGCTGCTTGGGACGCAGAGAACGCCCAGCTATCTAGTGCTTTTGGCCAAAAAGTGAGTCCTTCAATTCAAAATTCCAGACAAGCGCCTACCGTTGGTCAATGCCACATGCACCCTGCCTCGCCTATGAAATACACAATGCATCATACACTAACGTGTAATCTACTTATTTCTAGCGTCCTCCTACCCAGCAATCATCTCCGACCCTACCGATCAACGATCTTCCTCGAGAGGAGCCCGAGCGCTCCAAAGCCTCAGCTTCATCTGCTGCCCAGTCTCGTCGTGCCAAAAATGCTGCCCATCGAGCAGACGATGTCGGCAAGTTTCTCTCATTCTGTTTGCTTTTGCTTTCACAGCTCACTATTTCTCTAGAATTTGCGTTCGAGATAGGAAGCGGACTGCTTACCGAAGTGCGACGGCTCCAGAGCCTTCTCGGCGAGCGTGACAAGGCCATCCAAGACATGAAGGAGGAGAAAGATGACCTTGAAAAGACCGTAGAGTCTCTACGTACCGCGCTTCGATCGCAAGAACAGAGCTCAGGTCGGTCTTCTAGTATTCCTTTACCTCGTGAAACTTACTTGCCGCAGACAAGTTCAAAGAAGAAAACTGGAACCTCGAAGTTACTCTCCAAGAAGTCCGTACCCAGTATTCAGACTCGCAGTCAACAATCGTGCGCATCGAAGGCGAGCACAAGCGGGTTACGAAACAGCTCAACAACACTCGAGAAGCAGCAGACCAGTACAAAAACGAATTACAGCGTGTCCAAACTGCATACGATGATATGAAAGCTAAGCACGAGACAGACGTGGCACAAGCGCGTAAGCATGCTGCGGGTCTACAGCGCGACAAGTCAGACTTGCAATCCGCGCTGGATGTACTGAGGGCGGAGGTAGAGAAATCAAGCCGTCGCCTCGGTCCACGATTCGGGAGTCCACTCACGCCTGGTGCAAGCCAGGGTAAAGAGTACTCGACCCCTGCTGCAGAGGATGATGATGTCTTTACCACAGCCAGTACCACCAACAGGCGGAAAATGGACAGTTCAGCTGTGTTTCAGCCTGACGCATTCGAGGATCTTGTAGACATTTCCCCTGACCCGTCACCATCACGCCCATTCCATGCGAGCAACCACCCCAATAACGAGATCGAGGCCCTTCAGCAGCGGCTTGCCCACGCCCAGAGGCAGATCAGTACCCTCAAGGGCAGTTTGCATCGCGAGAAGGAGATGCGAATGGAATATAAGCGCAAACTAGAGTCTTCCTCTGGGTATGTACATGCTGAGAACGAGCCTCCAGAAGATGAGACGAATGACGATGACGAGACTGAGACTAAACATCCTCGCCGACTGACGCCATACCGTTCTGGTGGTGGCAGAGCCAGAGGCAGGAGAGGGAGAGGAAGGTCTTCCCTTGTTACCAGGCTCGGCATGGCAGCGCAAAGCCCCAGTACTACATCTGACTACAATGCCTCTCCTCCACCACCCATACCGCTTCTCCCCGACTTCGCCGATGATATTCTTTCCGACGAGGGTAACGCAGAGGGCGAGCCGGAAGAGCAAAACCTTGACCCCTTACCTTCTCCTTCCTCGAAGCGAACAAGCGTTGACGGCATGGACCCAGTGTTCGCAAATGTCCTCCGCAAGTCTGCGTCATACAGCGCGTTCCCAAGCCAATCTAGCCCGCTTCGCCATTCCCTGCTGGCTCGCTCCTCCCCTCGCGGCGTTGGGCGTGGTGGAGCCCCACCACGACGCGCTCGTGGCGGTGCTGCTTTCCAGGAGGCCAGACCGGCGTCCCTTGTTGGGGAGCCTGAGGCTTTATCTGCAGAGCTTGGCATTACGTCTGTTACTGAAGATGTTGAAGTCAAGGTCACCGCTGAAATGGCGTGTCAGACCGACTTCGAGGACGTGACGGTGCTCGTACCCTCGCCCTCTTTCCTAGCGAATGACACGGGTGTACAAGTCGAGCAAGCCCTTGAACCTGTGCCAGCATCTCCCACCACTTCTGAAATGTCGTGCCAGACTGATGAGTTCTTTGTGGTGCATATGGAAACAGCTGTGCAGCACGAGCCTACTTCTCCTATTGCAGCCCGCACAAGCTTCTACCAAATGCAGCCCCCCGATCGCGTTTTCGTCGCACGGAGCTCGATGAGGCGTACGACGCTTACACAGTCTGATTTCTCTCGTTCGTCAGAGGGCATCCCCGGTGAAGCTAACGGCCGGCGGCCCATTCCGGGTGGTTTCTCCTCTGAGGAGGAGAGTGACATCGATGTTGACATGGACGACGGAGCGACGGAGACCGGTGTAGAAACAGATACAGATGTGGACGATTACCACGACGCGCGGGGGAGTCTTGCTACAGAGTCACGGGAGGACTTCCATTCTGTGTTGACGATGACGGACAACGACTTTTCGGAGAGTGATGATGAGAGTGTCAGGGCGCTTGGAAACTCAAGGCGGTCGTCAGTATCATCTACAACACAACATCGGGAGTTACTCCATCGTGACACAGCTACCTACGAGGAGAAGGGTGTTGGTATGGATGACGTTGAAGAGCCGAAGGTCATCGAGGTTATCAAGGAAGTGGAGGTCATTAGGGAGGTGGAAGTCATCAAAGAGGTAGAAGTCATCAAAGAGGTCGAAGTCATCAAAGAGGTGGAAGTCATCAAGGAAGTCGAGGTGCCTGTTGAAGTCATCAGGGAGGTGGAAGTCATCAAAGAGGTCGAGGTGCCTGTTGAAGTTATCAGGGAGGTGGAAGTCATCAAAGAGGTCCCGGTAGAGGTCATCAAGGAGATCGAGATCATCAAGGAGGTTATCAAGGAGGTTCCAATCGAAATCATCAAAGAAGTACCTGTGGAAGTCATCAAGGAGGTCCAACAACCAGTCGAAGTCTTGAAGGCAGTCGAAGTGGCCAAGATGGTAGCCGAGCCCTCTAAGCCAGAGCTGAAGGAAATGTCTGTTCAAACGGATACATTTACTGCTTCACCCGTTATTGCAAGTTGGCAAGACACCTCTGCGTCGTCTGTGACCCCGACTCCCACCCCCGCACCTTCTGTCCCTGTGTCCCCCGCTCTCTTCCGAGTGGGTGCGGCAGTACAACAGTTCCAGTTTGTTCCTGCACCTGCCATTGCAATGCCCGCTCCTCCTTCCCCCTCTCCTATTCGTGACTCTAGTCTCAGTACCACAAGCTTCGGCATCATTCGCTCTGTTACCTCTAATACAGACCATCGACAGTCAGTTGAGTCTACAGTCTCTTCTGGCGCCGACGATGGAACTCGTCGTTCAAGGACCGCCTCTGTTGTGCCCTCTATTGTAGACAAGACTCGACCCCCTATGATGGCCTTGCCGCCACCACCTCGCCAACCGCCTCCGTCCGGCACTATGCCACCACCCCCTTTTATCCCGGAACGGAGAATAGCTACTACGTCATCGACATCGGACGCGCCGCCACCTCGTCCATCCTCCCCCCCACCTCCAGAACTCGTACAGCGCGCCACTACACCGACCTTTGGCACAATGCTATCTGTGCATAGTAGAGGGAGTGCTTATGGTCCAAGGCAGCATGGCTCGAGCATGCCCCCGCCACAATCAAATTTACGGCAGCCGCCATCCACAAGCAGCTTCCGGTCTGCTGCCAATGCTGCGGCGTATGCACAAAACTCGGTTCCACCGTCTGGCTTACCATCATGGGGTGTGCGCGAGCAACAGAGGAGTCAGATGTCGAGCACATCCCTGGCATCGGATAGAAGCGCACTTTCACCACGGTCGTCCATGTCTTCGGACCACAACGTTTTCTTAAACCGCGCACCCGGTGTCAGCGTGCCCATCAACCCTGGCAAGAATGTCGAACAGCCCAACGATAACAGGCATAGTATGTCCACAGACCCTGCTGTCATCCATGCGATTACCCAGACCATGATCGGCGAGTTCTTGTACAAATATACCCGGCGCACCATTGGCAAAGGCTATGGAGAGAAGAGACACAAGCGGTTCTTCTGGGTGCATCCGTATACCAAGACTTTGTACTGGAGCTCTGCTGACCCTGGATCATCAAACGTTTCAGAATCGAGTGCTAAGAGCGGTGAGTGAATTGATGTGATATTCTCTGACGTTGAATTGATGGTTTGTGTGGCCACAGCTTATATCGAAGGTGTTCGCTCTGTTTTAGATCCCAATCCCATGCCTCCTGGTTTATACCAGTACAGCGTCGTGATATCCACAGCTCAGAGAGAAATGAAGATCACTGCGCCTACCAAAGAACGCCATGACATTTGGCTCAATGTCTGTCGTTCTCGTCTTACTTTTGGGTGAACGCTTACATCTGTCTAGGCTTTGAAATACCTGCTTGCTCGTCCCAGCCCTCCGATAACACCATCAGTCAGTCAGAATGAAAATGCGGCCGCTATGAGTCCCATGTCTCAAAGCGCAGAGTTCACAGATGATGATCACCGTCATTTGATTGATACCAGTCCCAAAAGTCAACGAAGTGGCCACAGCAGCCAGAACGGTGGTACCTTCAACACCACGCCGCGGGGCAGCCGGAGTAGATCACAGATCTCTGTTCGAGGGTCTGTAGGTAAAAGGTCTGGAACGCCGGCCGCAGAATACCTCCGATGGGCAGCGCCCGAGAGCCCTTACAGCCCTGCGAAGTCCTTCGAACGAGTAATGGGTCATGGCCATGACGACGACGACCTTGAGTTTGAACTCCATGGTCAATCTCAGTCGGACGACGGGTTCGAAGGCTTGGAAAATGTGCGCGCCTGTTGTGATGGACGTCATACTGTCGGTCACTCTGGTCATCACCACCACACCCACAATGGTGACCACCTCCTTGAAGTTGGCGCTCCCGCACGGCCTGTGTCTCCTGCGTGGTCGCTTCGATCACGAACGGGGAGCACACACTCTCATGATGCAGGCGGCTTGTTTTCATGGGGCCGAGGGGACGATGGGAAGCTTCGCTTTGGCTCTCGTCGATCTACAAAGACTGTACCTAACGCTGTTGGTGATCGGTAGTCGGGCGAACAGCGCCCGTTTTCTCGCTCTTGCCTTGTCTATCTTTGCTTTTCGCGCACCATGTCTCGCTTTCTCGCAGCCTATCCTCCCTGATAATGGTCTTCGCTATATCATGATATAAATCCCTTATATTGTCACTTTTTTTCGTTCGTGTATGCATTATTTCATTTTTTTGCAAAGTTACCCAATACTCCTGAGAACCGAACCGCTCCTTGTATCTCACCGGAACGCTATCTAACATACCACACTCCTTTATTCAATTCAATATGATTCATCATTCACTGAGTAAGTTCAAATGATTAAACGCTCCGTGCTTATATATGTTAGATATCTGGTCCGTGGCTGCTCAAACCACTACTTCGTCGACTTTAGATCGGTGTATACAAAAACCCTGGCATGTAGTGAGTTTGTGTACGAAGAGCGAAAAGTTGGAAGTAAATGCAACGTACTGGTGTCACCCATTCTCTATTGCAGCTGCAGCATACGCCAGCCCAGTCATAGTTGCCGAGCTTAGCACTGCATTTCGGGCAAATAATCTTCCCTGCTAATTGGCCACTCTCTAAAAAAGGTTCCATCCATTTCATCTGTAAGGTCATGATTGGTTGTGGATCGACGACAGACAAAGAAACACTTACCGGTTCGACAAAATACCCAGAACACTTGGGGTTCATGAGGATCGGTGGACTGACCACCGATTTTATCCCCGTCATACTCAACGACGGAGGCGTGCGCAGCGCCGCGAGTTTCGGATGAGAATGCAGCTCAGCTGCCAGGTCCAACGGAGGCTGCGGCGGTCCCCCGGTCTTCGATGTATCCTGGCTATCTTGTACAGGCGACAGCACACGCACCGTCTCGGATTGTGTGGCCGTCCCTGTTGATGGGCCTTCATCTGTGGCGACAGATGCATCGAGTACATCCGATAGGTCCTTCCCAAGGCCTTCCATTGACATTGAGAGTGATCGCGAGGACTTCACGTCAACTCTAAGGGGAGGCAAATCACCCGTGTGCCCATTCTTGAGATCATCTGACTCGTGATCATCCTCCGTGTCGAGTGCTGACATTGAGAGTGCTGACATTGAAAGCGATGACATTGAGAACGATTCCATCAGCGCCCGCGCGCCGAGGCTCATGGACGGTCGCCGCGAGGACGTGCCGCGGTCATTCGCAGACGGGCGCCTCGACGTGGCAGGGGATAGTGAGGGCAGAGCGGGAGTCGGTGGGCCTAGTTGCCCGTGATCGAGCATGTGCTCGCGGGTCGCTAGCTCTTGCCTACGGAAGGTGGAGTGTATGGATTGGCACTAGGAACGTGTCATGATCTGATGACTTACCTGCACATCTTGCATCGTATTCGACGGCTTGGCACGATCATCGGTGTATTGGGTACAGAATCAGATGGTGTTCGGGGATGCTTGGCAAACATTGCATTCTCTGGAATCGTCCCATCTCCATCTATGATTCAATCGATCAGCACTGATCTTGAGCGTGAAGCATTGATTATCATAGGCAATGCAGAAGGCAGACTTACTCATAACATCCTCCACTGTCCGTTCCAAGTAGAACATGCGGGTTGCCTTATCACGCCGCGTGAACTTGTATGACGCTCGGTGAAACACTTTCAGTTGTTCCATAAATCCCTCATTTGGCCTGCAGAAGCATCCTTATCTGGGCAATTCAGGAACGAGATAAAGGAACTTACTCAACGATGGGCCTCACCGTCCTTATCATGTCTACAGCGCTTTCCGGGTCAAGCTTCAGCGAGTACATGAGGTATGCTGCGACGATCGTTGCGCTCCTGCCTGTGTGATCGGATGTCAAAAATTGATCCGCAAGCAGACTAGCGGAAGAAAGGATGATATCAGTGAGCCGAGCTTGAACGTACTGATTCCAGCCATACAGTGTACGAGTACACCACGACCCTTGTCGAGCTCGTTCTGGATAAATGATATTGATGGCAAAAAGTGCACGAGGACATCTTCATTTGCACTATCGTCAATGTTGATCTGGTACTTGTTAATTGTCTAGAGATGTCTGTATCAGCGTCTGCCTCGGATCCTCTTTCATACATACTAGAGCAAAGGAACCTGAGGGCTTGAAGCGCCAGTGGTACGCACCGCATTAATGGTAACTTTTCCCCGCATCGCTGTTACAATGCTGAAGATGTTTCTCTCCTTCAATCCCTTGACATCCAAAGCGCTCTGGAGATCTCCAATCCAGACTCCTGGTACAACTTGATCCATGGTCACCAATGGTAGATAAATGAGGTAGGCTGTGTAGTGATTGAATCCGCTCAAATTTTCCTGTTAAGACTAGGTATATTATTAGTACTTCGCCGGCGGGGACTCGACCAAGGTTATCATATGCCAACGATGAGGCGAGTGTAAATAATTCAGCAGTCAACTAGGGAACGCGAAGTCAAAGCAAATGAATGAACCACCAATGATTAGTATTCGTCGTAAAACGTCGGAATGGCAATGCTACCAAGTGATCGAGCAGCAGTAATTGTTCATTGAAGGGGTCGAGTCCAAATACATGCAAATAAGCACCTGATCCGGAAAATTCATTGTCAATGCTTTTGTCGGGGATTCACAATTGTATCAGTGCTGCAGTTCTATAGTACAATGCATCGCTGTATATGTTCAGCCTCATTGCCCCGTATAAATATCAAACATGCATTCTTCTCTGAACATTTGACGTTTCTCATCTGTCTCGTCTCAGTCCATACTACTCTTTGATCCTAAATTCGATACCCAAGCAGGTCTTGGGGAACCCTGGTGGACACTTCAGCTAGCTGAACATTTTATTGCTTCGCTCTTCAAGTTGTTGTTCTCATATTTTCCCCCCATGTCTGCATCTGTTCGTCCTACACTCCCCCCGCTTCATACACTTAATCTTCCTCGTGGAGAGATTCGAGACCCCCGCATCGATGCAAAATTGAAACCCCAGGTTAGTTTGGATTTATGATATACAACTTTTACTGAAAGCGCGGTAATTTTCAGATTCCAAGGCTGCACGTGCCCAGCAGTCAATATTCACATTCATGCCAGAACCGTCGGGTTTCTATCTCATCCTCAACGTCTTCTCGCACTCCTTCTCCCACCCCTTCGCCCCCCTCATCTTCGCGTTCCTCTATTTTCGGAAGTCAACCCGTTAAATTTCGTATTGTACCCACCACTTTTGAGCATGCCAACGCAATGATTGTCATTCCTGATCCCGATGCTCCACACGTGCACCCCCTCTCCGGTGCAGTCCTCGAGCAACCTGCACCGAACCTTTTTCTGGTCGGGCCTGCCTTTCAATGCGTGCGCCAGCTACAACGACAAGTAGCCAAGGGGGTACGTCTGCGCCCCTATCGCATTGTGCGTAGTCCAGCGGATCGCAGGTTTTCCATTGCACCCAATACGACCAGTGTCACGAAAATTACAATAACAAGCTCAAGTCCCAAAGAAACGTGATGTATTACTAGCGCCATCATTATTGTATTACTAGTATTCTTTCTGAGAAGTGTAGAGGAAGAGTTGCATTTTAAGTTACAAATAAACTAATGTTCGAATACGATTCACTTGTACTACTAGTTGTAGGAGAGCACTGTTACAATTCGTTGTGTCTGATTCACCTTGATCATCGTGAAGGAGACGGGGGTACGATGCATACGAAAACAAAGGTTTCAATGGCTACGCAGTAAAATTTCTGATACTGATTCACCCTCACTGGAAGTTAGATCTGGTGGAACAAAGGAACAACAATCACATTTTTATGGGGCGTAGCTATTTTGACGCGGTCCTGCCGCGCCTGTCGCGGTCGTGACGTGCCATTCCTATATGTTCTACATTCGACTTCCAGATCAAGTTGGATGAATTCCTTTGTTATTTTATATGCCGTAGGGACATGTACAACTAGGTACATAAGCTAATGACTATTTTCTTTTCCTCCCTCTCTGGACCCTTCGAGCCTGTGGAACATCGACGTTTAACGGGCGGGCATTCTTCAGCCGGCAGAGAAGGAACTCGGCCTTGACACGGTCCTGGTTGAAAAGCACTGTGGAGATCGTTGCAACAGATTCACGGGTACCAGTAAGGCTGTTACGACCAGCAATTTGTGCCGCAGGGCCAGCAGCAGGATTTTCGAAGACAATTTGTTCAAATCTTGTCCGCTCGTCACGAGATAGATGCAAGATGTGGGTTTATTTTGGATGGTGGTGAATGCCCTTGTGAATGTAGTGGACGCCTCCTTTGAATGAATACAACACTGATGTGACGCCGTAGTCGATATGCTTGAGCTGACTACCACAAAGGCACGATGCATCATGTGGGTTGTCCCATGATACCAGCCCTGCGTATCTGTGGTCGTGTGACTACCTCACAGGTAGGTTCATCACAAGTAATGACACCCAGGCAAACACGTCTCGTCTTTTTGCCTTGCGTATTATGAAACATCTAAAATAAAATATACCTAAGTTCTGACAGTGTGACAGTTGAAGTGGTGAGGTTTGACGCGGCATGTGCCACTTGTGACGCGACACTGATGCGGCATGACGCGCACACGGCATGGACGAGGTTTGACGCGGCATTGACGTGGCACGACTTGTTTGACACGGCACTGACGCGCATGTGACGCAGCACTGACGCGACATGTGCTATGGTTGACACGGCACTGATAGTAGGCCTTGAAAGCTTGACGCGGCATAGAGTGTGGATGTTGATATTAGCACAGAGACTGCGAAGATGTTTGGGAGAACTTGTCGTGGTGTGAGTGGTGCTTGACCCAGCCTAAACGAGGCTTCTGACATGCCATGGTTGGGGCTTGAGTCGCTTGACGTGGTGTTGCAGAGTATAGAGAGTAGCTCGAACATGACAGGGTGAGGTCGAGGCTTGATGCAGTGAGACAACACTTGACATGGACACTGCGTCTGAAAACCAACATGGATGAACGCATTAGAGGTAACACAACAATACAGGACTGACGCGCAAGATGCATATGCATACTAGTGTGAACACAGAGGACAAGCACTGTAAATTTGGTGAGAAGTGAATACAGCACTATAGAGCCTGTACGCAGGCAGACACTCATATGTTGATCATTAACGAGGATTCAAAGTGTTTGGAATAATATATGAAGTTGTTTGAACATGATCAATTTGTTACAGTGCCGCGTCACAGGCGCGGCAGCATTTGCTTATGTAACTTTTGGTCAACGAAATAATATCGTTCAGAACGTTCAACGTTCAACATCCATGCCACCCAAAACGCCGGAGGACCCAGAACAAAACCCATATGATCTACTTGAAATCTCACAGGAGGCTACAGAAGCCGAGATTAGGACAGCCTATCGAACCCGTTCACTGAAAGTTCATCCAGACAGAGTACGTCTATTCAATCCAAGATCGAGGGTCTGAGACTAAATTGATATTATTGCAGAACAGAAATGATCCTAATGCAGGTGCGTACCTAGCCATGTTAAAAATGTAGCTAACACATGAATGTAGCCCAGAAATTTCATGCATTGACGACCGCTTCCACCCTCCTCCTCGATCCGCTTCGCCGTCTCGCGCTCGACGCACAACTCCGTCTGCAAGCTGCTAAGAAGCAGCGCTTCGCATCTTATGACAATAAGCGTAAGGCGATGGTCTCTGAGTTGGAGGAGCGGGAGAAAGAATTCAAGAAGGCGCGAATGGCTAAGGAGCAGGAGAGAACTGTGAGGGAGAGTGAAAACATGAGGATTCGTGAGGAGGGGCGACGAATGCGGGAGCAGAGGGAAAAGGAGCTCGAACTGCAGGAATTGGAACGTCAATGTGCGAGGACGAAACCCGAGTCGAATGTCGAAGAAGAATCCCTCGCTCCGCCGCCTCCCAGTGATTTGGATACAACAATCCTTATCAAATATGCACTGTCATCGTATCCTGCGCTTTCTACAGCATCCGCACTCACAGCCCACCTTCAACGGTATGGCGAGATTGATGAAGGGACGGTGGTGATGTCGCAGAAAGCCAAGAAGTCGAAAAAGTCCAAGGGAGTTGTAGATGGCGAGATGATAGTGACCGCACTGGTGCCGTTCAATCAGTTAGGCGCTGCATTTGCTGTGGTATCGAGCGCCGAATCGCTGAAAGAGCGGGGCATGGACGTGGCATGGGCAGGTGGATCTGAGCCTCCGATCCTAGGCTGGCTCCGCGAACGCGGAGAACTTGGAGGACCCGCGGTCAATCGTACCGAGCCGCTCCCGACAAAGCCTACTCCAGAGGGGACGACGTTCGGTTCGTTTCCCTCGAGTTTTGTAAGTCTGGTTCACTCAGTCTATCTATTCGGACCACTGATTCTCCTGTTTGGCAAGCCTGATGTGGCACCGCCACCGCCACCTGCTGCAAAGGCGGGGATAGACTATGAGTCGTTGACGCTCCTCCGTATGCGTGAAGCTGAGCGTGCACGCTTAGAGAAAGAGATACTGGAAGCAGAAGCTGCTGAGGGCGGCTAGTCTTTCTTTGCTCGCTGAGCATATGATGTCTTCTGACATCGAACGTTTTGTCGCGATCTCAATTTCTGGTGTGAGGTCTAGAGCACCCTGCGCCCTTGGCGCCCTTGATGCTTCTCGTGGGTAGTAACGAGGGACTACGGTGGAAGGCTAGAGGCATGTATGCATATTCCATTTTACATCCATGAGATTAATTTATTGCATTCTCAAGAAGTTGATCGGGCTGACCTTTGAAACGTGTATGTATTATGGCGGTGTTCATGTATCCGTAGTCTGATCGTTGTATCCAGCTGAAATGTTTGCACCAGATTTCAAGCAGGTCTACAACAAAGTTCTTTCGGACGCTTGTCCTCGCTGCAGTTGAATATAAAAAATGACCCAATCCTACAGGTCGATGAGGGAAAATGCTCTACAATGCAATTTTTACATGCCGGGCTGAGTATGACATCGGTTGACGATGTGGATTCGGATACTACTCAAGAATTGATTGATTGGCTCATTCACTCTATTTTTTTCCGGCTACATTCGAAATTATCACCAGGAAACGATCTATACACTTTCTAGTTCAACAAACCCCAACACAACCTTATGGAAATCTATTAGACAACCAGGTTCGTGCAGTGTCGACTATCGAAACCTTTCCTGGGCTGATCGTATGCGGTGGCGCATCAGATATTTCCCGAGCCCCCAGCGCTACATAGAACTGCGGCAGTATCAGCATGTCTACGATAAGTAAGACCGTCATAGCGAGTCCATGTCGATACCAACCCTGACAGTCCCCACAGCATGAGGACAGTAATTTTGCTTCCCTCCGGCTCCACCGGGAAAACGCCTTCATGTGTGGCTTGAACTCACAAAGTGAGATTCAGGTCTACTAGTACCTGCACATGCCAGACGGCCCGTGTGGCAGTGGCAGGGTTCAAAGAACCAATGTGGGATTTCAAAATGTGACGCCCATCGCTGATGTGAAAGCTAGACCATTCAGTACAAATCAAAGATATCTCAGAGTATTGTATTTGGCTGCGGTCCTCATTTTTACCACTGACTTCATGGTACATACCATGGGACGTTTTGCGGCTTCAAGCATGCGTAGAACCTATCTGTTACATCTCCCAACCCGCGAACCCGGGCCAATCTTACTGATTGAAGGATCCTCACCTTCCTGGCTTCCTGATCAGGGTGGCAACACGAGGCTCCAGGGACTATCAAGCCTTATTAATACCGTGGGTCTCATCCATCAGATGCAGGCGTTATGCAGTAATTTCTGGCGCAGTAAGCGCCTGCCACTGCTCAAGAATTATCGCGGTAATCCTCTGGCCAGACGACAAGACCTCCGATGTGCTATCAGTTATCAGTCTTCAGTCTTTGGTCATCATGTAATCAAGGTTATGGCATACGAGGTATCGTTTTGAAGCCAAGTACGTACACGGCGCTTCGAGCTTCGAGCTAGCTCGATGATAAACCACCTGTTTTTAAATGGGTGCTGTGATTCGGGACAAAGAACCGAAAAATACAAGCGCATGCTTACCGCATGGAGGTCGCACGCAGTATTCTGGCCTCTATTTTGATCTCACCGCTGCCGCATCGACTTGTTCGCTCCCCACTGCGATCTGTATTAAAGCGAGCAGAAGGGTTGGAAAACTGAAAGCTCTATAGTTGTCACATTGTCAAGAGTTTCTGCCGCAGGCAGCCATTACACAAATCCAAGCCTGCCCTCTTTCTCCAAGCGAAATGAGGTTGATTCCCTCAAGTCAGCAACATCTCGGGTGAGATTTACCCAACGCCCACAATGTGTGATATCTGAGGTTTTAATCGGTGTAGCTCCCATCTCCACCATGAAGAGACAGATTCGAGCTCCAACAAGTTCTCCATTCAGACGGCATTCAACATAACTGCCCTTCAACAAGTCAATATTACCATGTGCGATTTACCTATCATTTAGAATTGACGGACTTACATGCAATGACAGGACCAGCCAGTTGGCACCAGATATGTATGGCGTCCAAGTTTTTGGCAAGTTTTTATAACCTCATGTCATAGCTACTCAGTTCTGATGAATCCCAGATATCGATCTTCATCGCCTGCCCAACATCGGGTGGTTGAATGTGGACCATCAATTCTATGTCAAAATATCCATTGATGATGAGGGCATGACCAGTCGTACGACGCCGGAGAAACACAGCTCTATGCCATGGAGTAGTAAACATATCTTGTACGTCGGACACTACTGCTTGATTCAAAGGCTGATTCAAAGAGCAGCAATGTTCGCAACTCTACCAAGCTCACATTGGAAGTATTTGCACATCGCCAACTTCACGATGATCAGTACATTGGTATGGTCCAGGGTTGTATTGAGGAATTTTTGAGGTACCCTGGCTGTGAGTCACTGCAATCTTGTACACTATATTTATTGACAGTTCAATTCAGCCATTCTTGAACAACTGAAGTACGTGAACCTCGAAGGCAAGACAGAGCTGCTCAGGGCGAGCTTGGAGTTCAAGCTTACTCCTATTGTGGGCGCTGGAAGACCTGCTGGTGGATCCCACCTTACCGAAACCGGTCACAGCACAGGTATCTGGAAGTGGCCAATAGCGAGTGATGGCTATTGGGGTGCTGTCGGGACACCATTTCCTCCGGCAGTGCAAATATCTCGTACGTGATATTAATTCGAATGACGGTCACTCTTATAATTTGTGTCGATCAGACATAGACCTGCACCATCTGCCGCGAATCAGTTTGTTTTCGGCTCACGATAGCTTCTATGTCCAGGCTTCTGTAGATGACCATGGCCACAAGACCACCACTGCTGAGAAACCGCATTCCTTACCATGGACGATGGAGCTAAAACTGTGAGATACATTGTACCCGCGAGTTCGTGACATTAACTCCTAGCAAGAAATGTACAGCCGTCGTCCATAATTTCCCTCAAAGTCTTCGCAAAACGTTATCTCCATGGAGATCAGTACATTGGTATGGTACAAGAAGGTGTCGAGACGCTTCTCGCTCATTCCAGCAGTGAGTTTCTGGTACTATCTGATTGGCTCGCTCGTCGTTGAATACAACATTAGCTAAAATCTACCACCTCGTGTCTTTTGATGGTCATGGCAAGAAAATTTTCCTTGATGCTAGCATGGAATTCAAGATCAAACCTCTTCATAATACAACGGACCATAGAACCACTCAGCACGGTAAAGGCCAGCTCACCAGGATAATCGACGACTCCAAGGATGCACCACATATGTCGGCAATGGGAGGTCATGATCTAAGCGAACCATTGAAAACGGCTGCTGAGCAGGTCGCCGGTGTTGTTGCCTCAGAAGTCCTTACTCCGCTCTTGGACAAGATCAACATTTTCATTCAGCTTGCTGGCAAGTTCGCTGAGGTACAGTCCCTGGAATTTGCCACTGAATATGTCTGATACCGTTCCGTAGGCCCATCCTTACACCAAAATGGCGTTCATGGTTCTCACTGCAGTATATCAGGTAAGTGGGATAGTCACATGTTCCGACCTAAGGAGCTCACCTGTTTTGATTAGTTGGTGGATGCGCAATTTGCCCGAGACCGAAATATTCGTCAGCTCATTACTATTATGCACGAAACCTACAGCCTTCTCTCTGGTGTAGAAGAACTGAAAAGGATGGAATCGCAAGCAAAGACTATCAACTCCCTCGCTCGTCAGACGATCGAGTGCTCGTACTTTATTCGTGACTATCTGCAGAGAAGGAGTGGGTGTGAGTTTCGCAGCTTCTTACCAAAGTTTGGCATTTTTTAACAAAATTCTTAAATGTAGGGAAACAGAGCTTTTCAAACGCGTTATCCGACATCGATAATAAAATTCAAACGTACGAAGCAACGTTCAAAGAACTCAGGAATGCCATACAACAGCAGGCCACGATTAATACGCAACTCTTTGTCCTTCGTGTTTATGATGTGTTGCTTGACCATGGTAGTGTTCCATCTTCCCTCTCATCCTTACACGTGTTCATATTACTACTAGCCGCGAAAGCAGACCTTGACGCCCTGCATTATGCTATTGGCGCTTCGATTGAATCACAGAAGATCGGAGATGTGTCTTCACAGACCGATATCCTGGAGTCGATAACTTCATGGGTCAATCAAGACGTTGGACAGCAGATCTACCTCTTGCTAGGTCCAAAGGGGTCTGGAAAATCCACTATCGCATATACCATTGCACGCCAATTCGACGCCATTGTGCGTCTCGGTTCATCGTACTTTTTTTCGCGCGCTTTCCAGGACAAGCGAAACGCTACGAATTTGTTTAGCACGATTGCACGGGACCTCGCTGATCACGACCTTCAATATATGAAGGCTCTCTGGGACACCGTGAAAGACAAGCGCGCATTACGTGAAACGATCGACCCACTTACTCAGTTCGATCGCTTTATCCTTAGTCCTGCGAGTCAAATGACATACATCGGCCCTGTGCTAGTGGTCATCGACGGGTTGGAATACAGCGGTGGCGAGTCAGATCGTAAGGACCTCCTGACTGCGCTCGCAGTGAAAGGAGCAGAGCTCCCCCGTAATTTCAAGTTACTGGTCACCTGCCGCCCAGAGCAGGACGTTTGCGCTGCTTTCAAAGGAAAATCTCATGTTATACAGAAGCATTTGAAACATCGCGTCGACTCACTCATGATTCCGCCATTAACATTGAGGCAAAACCAGACAAGCAGGTCTAGGTCTCGCCCTCCCACCCCTCCTTTATTCATCCCTGATTTTGCGCAATACAACCCTTCACCTCTGGCTGACTCGTCGATGACCGGCACAAGTGACTCCACTCCGATATCGGATGTCTCGAGTTCAGACTCAGCAGTCTCCACTGTGTTTGACCCCTGGGATGACGGCTGTGATTCTACCGAGTCCCCTCCTTCCAGTACCAGATCCGTTTATGAGGAGCCACAGCCTTCAAAAAAGAAGGCTGTTGTACAAGTTACACGCAGGAGTGAAGAGTTCATCACTGTAGAGCAGATCTCCGCGACAGGCGGCCGTACCATTAGAGGAACCAATTTGGAGAAGCACGATAACTGGATCGTCGAGCAGCATGATCATTCTCAAAGTGGTCTGCTACTTAAAGAACTAGGATTCGTCATATCAGCAGAGCCGACGAATGATTTGGCGCCAATACTTGGATCATGCAGTAGTCGTCTCCCCAAACGACCTCGCCAGAAGCAGGTCCGAGCAAAGACTCTTGTCCGTCATTCCACGAGTGTGGATGGGGCGGAGATACCGGGTTGGGATGATGATCTCGCATGTCGGTGATATCACATCTGTCTGCAGTGCTATGTATATAGAAATGTAATATGGTCGTCACTCCACTAACCTCGACGGCAGATGCTATGCTATGCGACCCCTACGTGCAATGATCAAACGACTGTTACTGCGCAATGTTCTAGTCTTGGCCCTCCGCTACATCTGTTGTATGTACTTCTACATCCAAACCGTCAATATTTACAATCTGCATCACCTCCGCGTCCAACTTATACCATAACATCTTTCGGGTTCGCCGCCACATTCACCGTTGCGCAATGGTATGCGTGCGGGCCTTGAAGTGATTCATCTTTACCGACTCTGCCGCGCCACCATGCTGTTGATGATTTTTCATAATATTCCTGAAAAACCTCGTCGGTCACGCACGTCGCAGTGCAGTATATGTAATTTGCGAAATGATGGGGCCGCTGTTTGGGGGAAAATTGGCTACACGTTTACCGGTGACCTAATCGTGGAAGAGTATCGTTTGGTCGACCATCGTAGGACTGGCATGGCAGAAGTGACTGGAATCCCCCTAACGTTTGATACCGGCGTCTTACCGTGACAGATTTCCAGAATAGCGTAGTAGTTTTTGATCAGGGTCATCGGGACTTGGGGGTGGTGTTTTAAGTTAAGGTTCGTTCGAGTTCTCAGGAGCAAATGTGGATTACTAAGCCATTATTATCACGTTTTGTGACCAAGAAGGTCGTCGGTCTACCCAGGGGACTGCAAGACCTTTAGCTTTGAGGACAGAGTTCTGGGATCACTAGGTGGCGTTGCACGACATGCTTTGACGAAACGTTTAAACTGAAGTTACTCATAAGTCTCCGACTCAGCCGTATCGCATGTGGTTATAGCTCACTAGCACTATTGATTAATCCTTACACGAAGCGCCACTCAATAACGCCTTCCGAATTCGGGCCTGTCCGGTACTATCTCGTATTTTCACTGACTGAAAATAGTTGCCATGCTGAAATTTGAGGCTCCAAATCTACGACGAGTGTTTACCAGGCCGTACATGTACTCGCTCGTCAAACTATAGAGTGTGCATACTTCATTTATGACTTGCCGTTCATAAAAGTGGATGAAAGAAACCTATGTCACAAACCCACGTCACTGAGGTTTCGCACTGGATAAATGACAAGAACTTAACGGTCCACCGATTTATCTCTTTATTGTGCCTCTTGGATCCGAGACCAGCGTAGTTGCCCTACTGTAGCTCATCAATTCGATAACATATGTCGAGAACCGTCATACTGTTTTGGCAGAATACGTCAAAGAAAGCCCGCCAATCTGTTTAGCACAATCGCTCGCGACCTTGCAGATCACGACCCGGATTCCATGGCTTGTCTCGGGGATAAGAACGACAAGCAGTAGGCCCTTCCCAGCATATCCTCACGCAGTTCAGCTTCATCCTTGCAGGGGCGCGACAGTTGACAAGCTTTGGTCCTCTGCTGCTTGTAATTGTTGCCCTCGACGCGTGTGTTGATTCACGTGCGGATGTGGTCTTTGTCCCGAAGGAGAAAGCCCGATTTCTCCCAATTCCTGATTACCTTTGCCGGAAACTGATGTAACTATCGCCCTTCGTGCTAACACCATGGCCTATCCAAGGAGCTTGATGCGGTTATGGCGTTTATCGCAGGCAAAACCAACTATACCTCATCCACTCACCACTCTGATTCAGACCGCCTTGTCACGATCCGATTATTTCTCTTCCAGCGGATCTGCCTCGAGCTCAATCAGTGTGAGTTCCTTTGCGCCTTCGATTTCGATGTAGGGCTTCCGACCTTTAGCCCTGATGCATCGTCACCCCATACACGGATATGGGGTCACCAAGGCGGTTCTTCAGCACATTCAAACACACTGAAACTAGAGATAACCCTATTTCCTTCCATCAATTTGATGTGCCTCAGGCCGTCACGCAACCATCATGAAGCAAATCAGTAAGTAGCATGCCACTTCGCCTCCGCGTCGTATTCTATCGTATACTTGATGAGCTGAATGGATATCAGATCCTGCTGCTCCAGCCGGAGACACTTTTTGGACTGTCCCTACTCGCTGCGATAGCCCTCGCCCACCAAGACGTCATACAACGAGAGATTATCATCCGAAACGAGATGGGCAAACAACTGGACCTCAGTCCATCAGTCTTGCATGATCTACTGAGTATTCACGTCTCCAATACCCCATATCGCCTATGATGGGTAATCATACCGAAGAAGGTTTTGAATTTGTCACATAAGTATGTTGCCTTGGTCGGCATACGGCTCTCTGAGTAGTTAGTGTACTTCAAGTATCGGTATTATGTGGTGACTTCAGTGTCGCCCCATTTTTGTGCTTCCTGTAATTGATTTCGGATTCGTGACCCCCAAAGAAGGGGTCACGTTACCCAACCGAGTGTTGCCCTGTTGTCAGACGTTGAACGGTACGAGTAGAGTGTGGTAACACAGAAGAGATGGCAGGAAAAGCCAAAGCACGGTACGCGGCCTTCTCATTATAGGAACTCTATTTGACGATTGCCTTGTGGTGATCAACACTATATTTTCCTTTTGCCAACGTCTTACTGCCAGAACGATCATCGTCCGCTTGATTTCCACTGCGCAAACAGGTTTCTTCTATACCACGCAGCGCCCAAGGCAGGGTCCGAAGCTCGCTGCCGTCAAATATGATCCTAAAGGTGGGTAATGGTGTCCAGGCAGTTGTGCAAAATACTGAACTGGTTCATTTCAGTTAAAGCTCGCGTACTCTTCGTCGAGAGCAAGAAAACGAAGAAGTAGTGAGATAGTCGCTCCATATTTACTGTTTCTTGTCACCACCAAGAGATTCACGCCGATACTGGGTGGTGCTCGACACTACACCCCTAGTTCTGACAATATGCTATTTGCCGCGCTCTAATACACGTTCAAAATAGGTGGTGTAGGAACCACAATTCTGTCCGCAGAAACTCTGTTCATACAGAACTTAACATAAGTTAGGGAGGGGTGCACCTGAACTACACATGACATAAAAGATATTCTACACATCCCTGCTCACCAAAACGTCTGCCCTGCCTGAGGACTGCTCGGTATATTCTGTGGTGTTACCCCACTCTGAGGAATTGATGTGGCCGATTGGGACTGAGCCGGCTTGGGAGCCTCTACCTCTTTGCGGTACTCAATTTTCTCGACACGGACTTCGCCTTCCACAAGCTGATATACATACGTGACAACGACAGCGCCCTGAATGTCCATGAGTGCAAACGATGGTGTTATTTCACTGAGAATATCAATTCAGTCAGGTAATGCAGACGAAATGATGCAAGGGCTATACCCGTTGTATGAGCCTGTCCATGCGCCAGTCGCGGACCCAGGATTCACGAAGAAACGACCATCATATTCAATTGCCTGGAAGCTTATTTGAATCACATCAGAATGCCAGCTATCATGTAGAGGCTGCGGAGTCAACACACGTATGCGTATGCCCTGAAACAAGCACATCTACATCCATTTGCCGTGCCAATGCACTGAGAGCATCAAGGTCGCCAGTCGGTACACACTGGTGCCCATGAATCACTCCAATTCGTATTGGAGTATGCACTATGGTTGCAGATGGCGGAAAGCTGGCGCTCTGGGTCGTCCGCAGGTCAGTGATGACTCAACCACATAATATAACATGAAAATGACAAGTATGCACCTCATCATAGTCCCCTCGGACAACATACACATCTCCTGCTATAGTGCGCAGGTACTCGTAGGTCTCGCGGTCACAAACGTTCCCTGTGCAAAGGATCTGTTGAATTTTTCCTGGAACAAGAAGTTTACGGAATTTGGCTGGGAGGTCGTGTGCGCGGTGTGGGATGTGCAAGTCACCGATTATTAAGACAAGCACCATGTTGCACACAACAGCAGTATCATGTATAACGGACTCCTGGAGGGAAGCTTGGGGTCGGCTGTGAGAAATTATTATATAAGCTGTACGTCATTATTGTTAGCAAGTGTCCTTCCTTGGTCCTTCCTGATTGCATTTGCAAGAATGGCCCATTCAAATTATCTCTAGATTGTATGCTACTGAAGCTTACATGGATATGACGTGTACTTCAATACTCTAATGTTATCCTAGTTTCACAGCAGTAAATTCAGCGGGTTCCCGACGGTATACTAGTAGAAATTGAATTATTAGACAACAGGATATAAAGCTAACAACAAGTACATTACACAAAAGTAACAAGGTGCGGATACCAATAAACCATTCACAGCAGAAGCACAGAAACCTGTAGAAGGGACGCTGGGGGAGCACCGGAAAGCAAACAGGGGTAGAAGGGCCACATGCGACACGAATAAAACAAGAGAATCGAGTACATATAAATGCGAATGTGCATTGTTGCGCTACGGGAATGGAAAGTGGACTCCACACTGGTGCATGGATTAGATGTTGGTGTAGCTCCCTGCCAAGTAAAGATGGTTAGTGCCGATAGAAGGGGAAGAAAAGAAACAGGCCTACAAATCCGCGCCTGCCAATCACCGCTGCCCGTAGCCAAGATACTGCCCGCGGGACTCAAATCGATAGAGATGACTGCGGCAGATTCATTAATGGGGTTCTCGGTCCGGAATCATCAGAACATTCGTACCAGAGTTCTTGTGTCCTTGAAGCATGCACTGCGTCGTTGCGGTGTGCGAGTCCCAGAACTGGACACCACGGTCCTTGGACCCTGACACAACCCACTGCCCATCATGCGATACAGCAACGGAGAGCACGTAATCCTGCGCGGACATGAAATCAGTTGGAACAACAGATGACATATGTAATGGGTCCGCGGCCGGGACTTATTTGCTTACCGTGTGGCCCAAGAAGTTCATGGTGCACTGGCTGCCCTTATCATCTTTCTTCCCATTGGCCACCGCCTCCTTGCGTTTTGCGAGAAGCCCGCTGACATCCCAGTATTTCAAAGTCTTGTCTAAGCTGCCGCTCACCAACCCCTTCCCGTCGGGCGTGAACGCAACGCTGTAGACGCTGTCCCTATGACCCCGCAGGCGCTCGATGAGGGAGCCCGTTCCCACGTCCCAGATGCGCACAACGGTATCAAGACTACCAGCCGCAACCAGTTGGCCGTTTGGTGAGATAGCCACGGAGGTTACGCCTGCATCGTTGTTCACAGGATCGGCGTCATTGATTGTGAGCACTTTAGATGTCCCATCAACCATGTCCCAGATACGGGCAGTTTTATCGCCCGATCCCGAGACGATAAGCCTGCCATCTAAGGAAAAGTCGAGTGAGTAAATCTCCTGCTGATGTCCGTCGAAAACGTTGCGAATGCGTTTCTTGGCAATATCCCATATCTGTAAGGGATCAGTGCACGACCCTGATGAAACACAAAGTTTGGCGCACTCTGATCTGCTTATCTTCAGCGCCCGTTGCAAGATATTTCCCATCGGGGCTGAAACAAACACTCCTGATATACAGGTCACCTGCCTTTCCAGCTGATTCATCTGCAAGGACGCTGTAGGTCCAAGGGTAATGAGATGGACTACTGCAGTCAAGATCGTTACCTACCAGGTCTTTACGCCCGTCTTTGTGTCATAGATCTGGGCCGTGCGATTACAGCCGGTGGCGAGGTACTTGCCGTCTGCAGAAAATCGTACACAGCAAACGACACTAATAGATGGCACGTGAAAATGTAGAGATACAGGAAGATGTGATCAGGAGGCTATGTTCGATCAAAGCCGATCATACCACGCACCTCTCGTGCATGAGCGTGTGCACTAGCGACACATCTAACACGCGCTTGACTTTACCGTTGAAGACCGCGAACCAGTCAGTGCCTTCCTTCTTCAGTTCGGGCGGAACATTGTGTGGGTCGAGATCATCCGGAAACTGCCCCCCACCACTTTGTGCGTTATTGATAGGTACGAGAGTGCTTGAGCTAGCTGCTGGTGGTTCTGCTGGGCCGGCAGGCGGTGGATTTCCAGGCCCAGGTGGGTATGGCGCATGGGCGGCAGGTGGTGGTGGAAGACCTGGGCCTTGGAAAGTAGTCAAGGCAGGAGGTGCCCCAGGTACAGGGGGGAGCTTCGCATTTGGAGGTTGAAGAGAAGGACTATAATGATCTGTCGCAGATAAAGGGGGGGAAAAAGAGGTGGCATAGTATCCATGAGGAGGCGGCGAACGTGTGGAGCTTGAAGTGAATGGTTTACCTGGACGAGAATCACCCTTCATACGCTCAGTCTTTATACGCTTTGAATCCCGAGCCTCCGCCGGTGGACGTTCGCGATCTCGGTCGCGCTCTTCACGCTGTCGATCACGTACTTCGCGCTCGCGTTCACGATCAGCACGTTCGCGGTCTTTTTCCCGCTCGCGTTCACGATCGCGATCTCGACTGTAGTAAGGCTCGTTGTATGAGCCAGGCCCAGGAGGTACACCGGGGACTGCAGGCGGAGGTGCAGGTGGACCGGAAGGCCCGACTGAAGCGGGACCGACAGGCGGATGTGGAGCTCCTGCTGGTACACCCTGACGAAGTGCATGAAGCTCTCCTCTGAGGCGACTCAGCTCCTCTTCGTATGTCTGTCGAATCTTGCCATGTTGAGATTCCAGCTCATACAGTGACTGGCGAACGATGTTCAACTCGTTTATTTGTGAAGTGACTAAATGGACAAGATTGTGCAATCATACATAAAACCGAGGTGTAATTAAAGAATCAAAGGTGCGCACCTTTGGATTCATACTCGTCTCGTTGATTGCGAAGAATGCCAAGGTCAGAGGTGATAACATCAAATTCTTGGCGGATGGTATCGACGGCCTCATTAAGCCTGACATGACTGTGCTGGTTTGGCCCTTGGGCAGGGGGAACCGTAGGCTGCAAGCTCCTATGCTATTGAAACAGGGAAGGTCAGTATGGGTGCACGCCAAGAAAGAGTTCATAGCAACAGAGATAGAGAATTTTGTTCTCGGGTTAGCGCCGTGAAGGAGTGTCATAACCCAATTAGAGAATTCATTGATCACGATATGTGACAGAACCTGTATTGAAGAAAAGGGAAAAAATCAGATGGAATTACTCACGTTGTATATTGTGGAGGACATGAAGGAGGTTGGGAACCACGGAATGGGTGTTGATCATCGCCTTTATAACTGGCGTTGGACCCTGATACTCTGATTCTTTTCTCACACTTGACACTACCGGCGGCATGTCCTATTCGAGTTGTAAAGGCACAATCACGTGCTCGGTAAACATACATTGAGCAGTTCAAACCCAGCGGCACCAGAATCTCCTTCTCTCTTTCAGGCGGTTGCGATGCTCAGGAAAGTCGGACTTTGCTATAATACGTTAACCGCACATAGTCTCCGTGCTTGCAGGATGCACTGCTCTCATCAGGTAACATAATCTCCGACTGCTCAGCAAATGAGGCGAGGTGTAACATACTAGGGCATCACTATCCCAATTCCATTGCTGTATGGCTCTCCACTTCGTTTCCATTTCTGATCTGGAGGACCACGGGCCATCGAGCTCGGAGCCTTCATCCGGAATCTACCTAACAAGTAACTTCGACTTCGCACGTATAAGCCAGATTTAGCATCACGGTCGCAGTTTGCTCGGCCACCGCCGTTTATGCTGATTCAAAGGGCCATCAACCCCATACAAGGTGTGAGACTTATCTGTATCCTTTGTCTTCGTTTCTTGAAATGGCTGGACCGTCTGGGTACAGGTGGCGATGTTCTCGCGGAGTTTGAAGACGCAGGCGCCACCCGAGCATGGCTGACACACCCCGTTAGGCGCTGCACACCACGCACGAGCCATGCATATCAGGTCCATCTTTGGTACCACAATCCTACCATAAGATCATCATGCCATTTATTTCTTACTCCGTTGTACCAACAAGCTTAAAGCACAGATATGGCGAGGATGCCATTGACACCACCTCCAGTGGCATACAAGTAACATTCCTTTGAGGTGAACCGGTGACAGCTGGCGGGTAGCAAAGAGTCCGGATGCGTATCCTTGCTTAGGTCATTTGCGAGTGGCTAACATCGCTTGAATTTGCCGAGCCTGCTGAGGGATGCCCAGACTTTGTCTGCACACCCAGACCGGCCAGAACTCTGACATTAACGGCACTTGGTCTATCAGCGCAGAACACTAATTTTACCGGTGGGAATATCACCACTTGCAATTTCATATTGTTGACCACTTTTATGCATGAACATAGCTGGCAAATACGTGAGGCTTTACGGCTCTGCTCGGCATTCACAAGAAAAAGATGTCATAAGATATGTTCCGGACGAGTTTCACACATAAACCTACACAACGGAAGGTTAACTTGAGCGCACGAGTCTCAAGTTAGATTGAATGGCGCTCCGTGGTCCATGATGATTATGATAATCCATGCATGTTACCCGTAGCAAGTTAATCTTGTGGTTCTGTTATATTCAGGCATATAAATAGCAGTACCCTGCAACGTGACCTGGCTCCATCCATTATTGTAAAACATTTCCGATTATCGATTATCATACAATTTACGCCAGCGCCGAGCGTTGATCCGGTATTTAATATTTAATATTCATCTGCTCTGGTTTCGCGGCTGGCGTTCTTCCCACTCCAATCGCAGAATGCCACAAGTCAAAAAGTATATACAATTTAGCCCTCAGGTTCGTAAAGCGTCTTCTAGTCAAAAGCCTAGAACAAAATTGAGGGTTGTTATCAAATAGCCTGACGTTAATTCATGACAACTCTCAGAACTACCCTGCAGTCCAGAACCAAAGTTTATGACAGAGTCATTTGCGAACTTTCTTCTCACTTCCTCGTTCAACAATCCCTTGAGTTTGCGGCCCCCTCGTGTCTGTCTCGAACACATCTCCCACACTCACAACGCCCAAAGCGTTTAAATCATTCACGCGTCGCATGGCTGAAGAATTAGACTCAACGACAGTACCCGTGGACTTTGTTAAGGAAGGAGGCGATTGGCTGGCCATATTTAATCCCCGCGTACCTCGCCAGATGGACGTGCAGCTTGCAGCGCGGTACGTTCATGACGGGTGCGTTTGTTTGGAAGACTTATGGCTTCACTCCAGTCTGACACCATTTTGTGAGTCAGCGTGGTATGTAGTGTGAAATTTTCCTTGGACGGGACATTGCTTGCAGTAGGCATGGAGGGTGCCGTTGTACTTTACAACTTGGCTCTTGGAGAGAAGTTTACGTGAGTACTCATCCTGTCTTCTCACGAACAACATTGGGTGAGCTAGTAACGCAGCTTCACACTGGAGAGTAATAGTGGAAAACCAAATCATGCACGAGCTATTTGCATCAGTCCTGATGGTCATTTTCTTGTCGCTGGTTCTGAAGACAGACTCATAAGAGTGCGTGCCAGTGACTCAAATTTTATTCATCAGAGCACTCATGTTGCTATATAGGTCTGGAGTATCACGAACCGCATGTTGGTGCATGCTTTGGAGGGGCACTCCGGAGAGGTGTATGCTCTAGCATTTACACCTGACAACAACACATTGCTTTCAGCGTCCGGAGATTGCACGATCCGCGTTTGGGATGCGACTCAGTTTGCTGAGACTCCTGATGCTAGCTCAATCATCCTCGATGAAACTATGGAGGCCAACTGTCGTGTACTTCGCCCAGTCAGCTCTGGTGTCAAACTTTCATCCAAACTCGCACTGACATCTATTGCCGTCGACTCAACTGGCAAGTTTGTTGCTGGGGGGTCGTTGGATGGAATGATTCGAATCTGGAAGGTTGACGGCACCGAGAACGGCAGCACGGAGCCGGTGGAGACATTAAGCGGGCATGGGGATGCTGTGTATAGTGTGCAGTTTGTTGAAGGCGGCTTGGTGAGCGCAAGCGTGGATCGCGCGCTGAAACACTGGAACATAAGTGAAGTGGGTGTTGGTCGCACAGAGTGTCGAAAAACTCTGCAGGGACACAAAGTACGTGACAACTTGGACAAAACCTCGATCCCAGTATTGCAACTGACCTTTCACTAGGACTGCATTCTCGCCACATCTGCACTTCAAGTTGGAAGAGATCAACGCGTCGTGTCCTCGTCTCGGGATGGGACGGTAAGGATGTGGGACTTGAAGACGGGCATGGTGCAATTCGTGATCCAGGGTCATAAAAACACTGGTACGTAGCCGGACCACCGAGCCTCTGCAATTTCTTTCAACGTTCCTTTCTCAGTGACGACTGTGGATCTTTGCAAGGACGGACGGCTGTTAGCATCTGGTAGCGGGGACTGTGAAGTGCGGCTATGTAAGCGTGAATTGACATAATGTCCGATTGACCTCTGACATAGTGCCGACCATCAGGGAGCTACTTGATTGTTTGAGAATGTCTAGGAAAGTATCCTATAGTTTCCCAATGTCAAATGAATCGACTATATTGGAGTTGCAATCACAGCGTGGTGAGGTGGTCACCAATGATTCATTAGTGTACGCATCGTCTGTCATTTGCGGAGCTGGTTCATTTACTATGAACACGGATATAGGAAGCTCTTTGATACTATCATTGTTGTGTCGAGGATTGCTAGATGGGCCTCATCTATCAGCGCGCGAAGTACGTAGTATGTCGCTGGATAGCTCCGCGTAGGTACGAGGATAACATAAACTAGTCCGGTAACATTAAAACTGTTTCTGGTAATTCTGAGTCGGCCTCGGTCATCAAGCTCTTTAACTTATTAAGTACCTGTTTTGCTCTTGGTTTCAACCTAGCTTCTTTTGTTACCAAGAAGGACAATACTCGCTTCTGCTCAGCTCATTCGTGTATAAAAATCGGGACGATGCAGACCCGAATCGTATCCCAGTACGCCCTTGCAGAGATAATTATTTCACCCTTCCCAGTGGCACTACGCCGTTCACGATGAAATTGGCACATTCCTTTACATATATCCTCGCGCTATTGTCGCTGGTCTCTGGCTCACCGATTCAGCAGCTGAACACCCATGCTTTGCGCCTGCCACTTGAGCGTAGGAACAATCAAGTCAGTGTTAAGAGTCTCCAAGCACACCTTAAACAAGTCACCGCGTATGCCATGTACAGCTTCACTTCCTGTTTACGATATTGACCGATAAATATAGGAAGTACCGTCAGGGATTTGCGGCGTATGAGGCCAATAAGGGACATGCCCACCCGTTGAGCATGCCATCTAGCTCAAAAACGACGAAGCGAGGTGCTGGTAATGTTTCTTTGATGTCTCAAGATGTCGATTTGTGGTATGCCTCGATCGATGTTGGTACGCCTGCGAAGACTTTCACAGGTGCGCACGTATTACTATTTCTTTGAGGTAATATTAAGTAATTTTCAAAGTGTCCATTGACACGGGCAGCGCGGATCTCTGTAAGTTATTTTCTCCAGACCCCAACTTTTGCTCACCTTTCCTCACTCAGTCCTTCCTTCTGTCGATTGTGATGTTAGCTGCGACGGTCACAATAGATATGATCCATCCAAATCCTCAACAGCTGTCGACCTTCACAAGCTATTCTGGCTTAGCTTTGGTGAAGGCGAAGTTGAGGGGGAACAATTTGCTGACAGCGTGGTAATCGGAGGATATGAGGTGATTATTTTGGATTCAAGCCATGTGCGCGTATCCTAACCATGACCAGGCTAAGGGACAGACCCTCGGGGCTGCACTAAAGTATTCTCCAGACTTCTCAAGTGATAATTTCACACCTGACGGGCTTGCCGGCTTTGCATTCGAGTCTATATCTGAATACCCAGCACCTCCGCTCTTTCAAACTCTCGTGGACAGCAGACAGTTGCAGGAAGATGTGTTTGGTGTCAAACTTTCCGCCGCCCCCGGTGCAAGCGAACTATATATCGGAGGGACTAACACGGCGCTGTATCGGCAAGACACTCTAACGTATACACCTGTAACTGAACCAGGCTACTGGGAAGTCAAACTCGATCAGATATCTCGAGCTGGCGTCCCTGTTGGGAAACCGGGTGCATCATCCATCATCGATACGGGAACAACTTTAATCGTAGCGAATATGAATGATACTGCATCCTATTTTGCTGGCATTGCTAACGTTACGTCAACGGTTGACGAATCTCAGGTGATTTATTCAAGTTAGTATCAAATCAAAAAATGGATCTTTATACCCTGTAGGCTAATAGTAAGATATTCAGTGCCATGCGATATCATTGAAAAATATGCGCCGACTCTCATCTTCGGAGGACATCCGTTCACCGTGTCTGGGGACACATTCAATCTCGGGCCTGTCGAAGTGGGATCCAGTGACTGTGTGGCTGGCATCGCAGGCTCGGACGACGTTGGTAAGACTTCGTATACATGGATAGCTTGCAGTACTCTGATTCAGGCTTACTATATTAGACTTCTGGGTCGTGGGCGACGTATTCTTGCAGAACGTGTACTCGATCTTTGACGTGTGTAAATTGCGAGTTGGGTTTGCGGAGCTCGCATAAGTTCATCAGAGCATCTGATGAGAGTTGTGGGAGAAGTTTTGAATCAGATATTTGGGAGTATTACATACGGACCTTCGACAGTACTACTAACTACATAGTTAAGTTACTATGCATACGTATACTTGAATTGACATTGTTCGCGCAGTGGATAGGGAGTCGCGGGGTTTGAAAGGAAGGTGTTCTGCCGCATCTGGGGATTGAGGATGTACTTGAAATACTCCATCTCCGAGACATGCTGAGTCGAGTCTCCAATTGACATTCCCGGTTCCGAATGTTTAGTTCTTGTTTGGTCTTTCCGGAGGAAACTAGCTTTTGATAGTGGATCCGAAAGCTTAGCGTCATACTAGCAAGTGATCAGACGTCACTTGCGACCCTCCATCGAAGAGTCGGCAGCTAGCTAACGCGCCATCGGCGAGGCTATGGGCCACAACCTCCTAGTCACTATGGTTTTGTTGTACGTGACGTTAAAGGAACTCTTCTATACGTTGCTATGACATTCAATGAACGCACAGTTTGGGCCACTCTTTGCAAGAAACTTGTGTAGCTGCTGCGTCAGTAGTCAAAGTCACGCCGTGGTGAAAATAACATCTTGATCTGTACGTCGGTGTCATGGATGGCGGCGCTGGTATGTAGAAGATGCTCCCCGGGCCTACCTCCGCATTTGGCCGCCTTAGTGCGCGAGTGACCCGAGTAGAAGTGGTGCTAATAATCCATTAATCAACAACGTACACACAGTTGTGAAAATATTCAAATTCTTTTTGACTAACTACGCTCTTTGCCTCCCAGTGCAAGATGAAGTTCTCATCCCCCTTTGCCTCTCTGCTGGCCCTTGTCTCTATTGCTGCTGCTGTACCTAAGAGCCGTAATGACGGTGTTATTCGAATTCCTCTTGCCCGCAAGAGCGCTGACGTCGCAGGGCATGTTGATATGAGTGCTCTCAGTGCACACCTCTTCAGCGTTTCGAAGTAAGCTTTTTTCATAGCCCTCAACCACCGTATTGATCGCTTGCAATCCCTATCTTCCAGCAAGTATCGTCAGACATTTTCTGCATTCGAAGCTAATACCGGTTATGCTCATCCATTGAGCGGGAAGATGAGGTCTTCTATAAGAGAGCGTGATGTTCCGCTCATCAACCAGGGAACTGAGCTGTGGTATGGCGAAATCGATGTGGGCACGCCACCACAGACGTTCAACGGTCAGACAATCCTACTGTCAGCATGGAACGAACATTGCTCATTGAACTTTATCTGCAGTATCTATCGACTCAGGAAGCACGGACCTTTGTAAGCACATACACCTGACGAGACGTTTGTCTTGATCTGAGGCCATTTTTTGTTAGTCCTTCCGTCTGCGTCCTGCCTGGATTGCGCAGGCCACAAGATGTATCACGCTGCCGCGTCTTCTACAGCCAAGGACGAAGGAAAATTTGTTTCGCTCTCGTATGGTGAAGGTCAAGTAATAGGAGATGAATATAGCGATGACGTATTCCTTGGTGGCTACGAGGTGGCGCAATAACTCTTTCTTACATTGCAAATACTGATTTTCTTTGCTAAGGCTTCCAGCCAGATATTCCTTGCTGCCTCTGAGTACTCCAGCAACTTCGCGTATCCGGATTTCCAACCTGACGGTCTTCTCGGTTTTGCTTTTGAGGAAATATCTGGTCTTGAGGCCAAGTCAGTCTTTGAGACAATAAGTGACAGCGGCGTACTCCCAGAACGCGTATTCAGTGTCAAACTTTCTTCTACAGCCGGGGAGAGCGAGCTCAGTATCGGAGCGACGAACCCCAATCTCTACATCGAAGACACCTTGACCTATACGGCCGTTACTAAGGAAGGCTACTGGCAAGTGAATCTAGAAGCAGTTTCGCGAGGTGGCTCTACGGTTGCCAGTAACAGCGTATCTATCATCGATACCGGGACCACGATGATCATCACAACTGATGATGCAGCAGAGGCATACTACCAGGATATTCCAGGTTCAAGCAACAGTACTCAAGGGGGCATAACATATTATTACAGTTTGGCCGATTATTTGCAGTCGATGATCTACAACTGACATATTCCCTAGTTCCGTGTGACACGATCGGGTCATACACTCCCACATTCTCATTTGGTGGGCGCAGCTTCGGTGTTTCAGAGGAAACGTTCAATCTTGGCCCGGAGAGCGACGGTTCAAGCGACTGCTTGGGAGGTATTGCTGGGATGTCAGATCTTGGTGAGTACTTCATATCATGCGCAATGTACGCAAGCTAAGTCCTCCTTTTCATCTATCCGTTTCAGACTTTTGGGTTGTCGGGGGCGTTTTCCTGCAAAACGTTTACACAGTATTCGATCAGGGAAATACTCAAGTTGGCTTTGCTGAACTGGCATAATCCTCAACCTCTTCATCCTCTGCTTGATTTGCCCTAAGGACTTGGCATAAATATCTCGTTTTCGATTGCAAGTTTGGTACCTGTGTATCACATACCCTTACAATTCTGCCAGTATTCATCATTTATGATTTCCTTTTGTTGAATACCGACAAATGTCAGCTGACTGATGTCGAAATTAACTCGATCTGAACCCCAACATTAATGTTAAACGAACACTCAAAACTTGGACCTGAAGTGAAATACCAGTGGTCGAACGTACATATAATATATTTGTGCCCTTTGAGGCACTTGCGTTTTACGTAGTCAACTTTGGTGTTTTGTGCTCGAAAGCATTGAAACAATACCCGAAATTTTGAATTAATATGGTCGAGTTCTATGTACACGAGAACAGACCAAATATTGCTTCATCAAGCAGTGGCAAAATCGTCGAGGATTTTAATTTTATTTATGTAATTTTTCATGAACCGCTACACTTGAAGCGCCTGCATGTTGACTAGACTCCGGTGGAGCTGATCACGCACTGTCTTGGACAATTGCGGTGTATTTAGGGTTGGGCATCATGATGACACATCTAACTGATACATTTCAAGGACCCTGGATAGAGTAACATATAGAGATGCGTGGTAATATACATGGATATCGAGCTTAGCGCGCGCGCGGATAGGGATGGAATCTGCTACCGTGTCGTGGGGCCAGCTTGTCATGAGTGGGATGATGGGGTGGTACCTTTCCAGGAGTCGTGAAATTGATCTGTGTTCGCTTCGACTGAGAGGAAGCAGTTTGCTCTGAGCGAGCTTTTTGCAGCGCAGCTTTGAGGTAGAAATACAGGCGCCCACATGTATCGCCGAGAACCACGAGAAAAAAAATTGACCACGAAACAATTTGTAGAACAATTGGCCAAGTGCGAAGAGGTGCCAAAGGCAAGGGCATGAACGAGTGCTATGCGAATACGGGAGTTTACGTACCGATCCTGTCCGCAAACCATTCAGAGCGCATGTCATCTGGATCCCACATATCCTTTGAAAAATTTGTCGTGCGCTCATCGACATCCACAAATTCCACCAACTTAGCATATAGATGGGGATTGCGGAAGGACCGGTTGGACATAAGTGAATCGTTAAAATGCTTCGGATGTTCAGGATCTTGCTTTAAGGTATGAAATTTTGCAAGTTTAGTCTGAAGGATAATCAGAAAGATTCCAATGAATGGGAGCACAGTCGCACCTGAATTGCGGGGTCATATGGAGATGAAGACGCTGGCAAAATGCCCCAGTCTGTGGATCCCGGAATTGGCGGTGGTCTCAATAGTTGTCGAAGGTGGGAGATTTCATCAGCCTCCTCTGGAGATCCAGTTTCAACTTGTTCCGTGTTCGGAAACGCATCGGGCATGGACGCTGGACTGAAAGCTCGAAGGCTTTCTGAACCGTCTGCAATTTCATCTGATACATGAGCACGAGGGTGACCTCTCTGCTGCGCAGGTCGACGAATGATTACTTGAGATTTTGGTAGCAGGCGAGCTGAGTTGGCTGGGTTCCATCTTCAACACGGCACATGTATGCATCATGATATGCGGTACATACCATCTGAGAATGAGTTTGATACACTCTTCAGCGCTTTATCCTATCTCAGGAAGAACGACAGCCAACAAAGAGGGAAACGATTGCACGAGGCTGCGGTGAAGAATCTCTTACATTATTTAGATATATTCCCACACTGGTCTTTGAGGATGAAGCGACCTTCTCCTCTGAGTCGCTCTGCGAGTCATCTCCATAGGCGTGAAGACCTATTGAAAATATGAGCATAACGACGTCGTGTAGTTCGAGAGAATTGTGTTTACCGTTCATGAGAGTGAAAGACAAAGGGCAAATTGTAGTGTTTTAGAACTCCGCGCTGCATTTTGTTTGCCGAGTTGCCGTTTGTAATACCTAGTACTCCTCTTCGCTGGTCAGTGTCAATTATGTTCTCCATGCGTTTCCAGCTGCTTCCGCAGGCCTGCCTGCTGTTGCTAACATGTTTCGTAGCGTGGGCGGTCGGCTCTTCCGCGCCTGCTGGCGAGCGCGCAGCTGATTTCTTCAGTAGACACGATTCGGGTTCAGGACACACCAACAATTGGGCAGTTCTTGTATGCGCGTCTCGGTACTGGTTCAACTACAGGGTGAGCACGATTGTACCACTATAAACCCCCTTTTCTGAGACTGTGTGCTATAGCATATGGCAAATGCTCTTGGAATGTAACGCACCCCATTCCCGGAGTTAGTTGCTCACCCTGATGCACCTGTCAGGTATCGTACCGTCAAGCGTCTTGGGATTCCAGACTCCAACATTATCCTCATGTTGGCGGATGACGTAGCGTGCAACGCAAGGAACAAATTTGCTGGCAGTGTCTATGCAGAAGCTGGAAGGCATCTAGACTTGTACGGCGAGAACATCGAGGTAGACTATCGTGGCTATGAAGTAACTGTGGAGAACTTCATACGCCTATTGACAGGTATGAATGGTCCAGTGCTAATTGGCTAATTGGAGGTCATCTCAAGTGTTGTAGGTCGGGTAGATCCCTCTATGCCACGGTCAAAAAGACTTCTGACAGATGACCACTCAAACATCTTCGTCTACATGACTGGGCATGGAGGAAACGAGTTCCTCAAATTCCAAGACCAAGAGGAAATAAGTGCATTTGATATTGCTGACGCATTCGAGCAAATGTGGCAGAAAAAAAGGTGGGTTTTCCCTTCGCATCGTCGTATTCGAGGTTCACGATGGAGCAGATACAACGAAATTTTATTCATGATTGATACCTGTCAAGCAAATACCATGTACTCTCAAATTTATTCCCCTAACATTCTTGCCACCGGGTCCTCTCAGATTGAAGAGAATTCTTACTCTGTAAGAATTCCACACTCCGTTTGGTTCAAAGTGCTCATGTTGTCGTGGATCTAGTACGAAAATGACAATGATATCGGCGTCTCCGTCATTGACAGCTATACACACTACGTCCTCAAATTTATGGAAGGAATAAATAAGACGAGTCAGGCATCTATGCAAGATTTGGTATTCTACTTTATAACTGGTCTGATGCGCGTGTTCATTCTTCATTGCTTTAGTTCGATTCATATGACCCGGTGAAGATTTACTCTCATCCAGGCATCCGGTCTGATCTTTTCCGCCGTCCCTTGGACAAGACGCTTATTACCGATTTCTTCGGAGGCATCGCACAAGCTGAAGCCTTCCCATTACAGGACATCGTCGGCTCAAGTAACCACCATGAGAATGATCCTACGCCCCCTACCTCCCAGAAGCCTGACACACCGTCTGTACCGGTGGTGTTATCGCCGACTGTTGTCTCCCTCCCGAGATTGACAGGCGAGACGCATGCATGGGATAATCGGTGGAAAGAAGTCAGAAAATGGACCTCCATCTTTGTCGTAGGATGTCTTGTATCATGGGTTTCTTTTGTGCGGTAATCCCACGTCGGTTTCCCTAATCTATTCTGAGTCGGGGGCCGTGAAAATCCCATGTTTGACTTTCACTATAACTCATACATTGCATCATGTACCATCCTGCTTCTCATTGGCTTCTCACTGCCCCTTTCTCATCTGAGACTATATGTAGATTTACGTGCGTCCATAATGTAGTAGTTGGCTCATACGACGACAATGGGTGAGCTCGGATGAATTAGTTGCGCGCAGTAGAACCTTCACATGCAAGCAAGATGACAGCAATAAGATCTCTGTATGTTGTCTGTATGCAACAAGCTTGAAACAATGGAAACATTAATAAATCCCATCCACGAGGCTTGAGCCTGCTAGCTGCAACCCGGGTATCCCTTCACAATTTCAGGTTTGCGAAACCGACCTCAGTGTTACCGACATCAAAGATCGTGTACACGTTTTGCAAAAATACATCGCCAATAATCCAGTGTTCTTCCTCAATACTTGAGCATACTTTTGTGTTGTATTCATTTATAGCACGTACCTCCAATCCCGGGCATGCCAGTAAGGCCGGCGATGCAATCCGTAGAGCCTTCGTGAACGGGCCCCAAGTTGAAAGTACTTGACGAGACAGGGAACAATCGTCCGCCGAATGTCAATGTTGGTGCATATAATCCGATCGTATCACAAGGGACTGCATTAATCTGTCAGGGTGACTACCCAAAAGCCGGAGCATGACCAACCTGTCCAGATTTCATCGACGGCCCTTGCGCCCTTGACATTTTCGTAGTACTTCGCAGCATTTTCTGGATCTGTGGCGATGAAGGCCGTCCCTGTGTCCACGATAGCCTGTGCTTTGTCGGTAGGGACAATCATATCCTCTCCATTCTGGGAGAGCCTGTCGAGTTGGATCTGCCAGTATCCTTTGACTGTGACCGGGACAATCGTAAGAGTGTCTGGTTCGTACATTGACGGGTTTGATCCTCCGATACGAAGCTCACTTTTGTCCTTCTGAGTGGACAAAGAGATTCCGAACACATTCATGCGCAAGACATGATTATCCACGAGGGTCTGGAAAAGGGGCGTGGCACCGTATGAAGAAATCTCTCGAAAGGCAAATCCAAGGAGCCCATCAGGAGCATTAGAAGCGGCGAAGTCAGGATAGTATGTATCAGCGGCACCGAGTGTTTGATTGATTGCCTGGTGAGAGTGAGCATTGAATGGCAACATGATGTGATTGCAATTTGTCCTCCGACCTTGTATCCAGCCAACTCCACTACGTCTGTGTATTCATCTCCGCCCATCTCCGTTCTATTTCCATATTTCACAACGAACGGCGTACTGAGGTCAAGAGACGTCGATGATGATGTGGCATTGTACCGCCGATGCCCGGCGCAGGAGATGCCGCATCGTACGGAACTGAGGAGCAGGTCTGCGGAGCCAGTGTCGATGTGCACTTCAGGGGCATTAGCATAAATGATCATAGATGGCTAGGCGACTGAGAGTACTCACCTGTGAATGATTCCGGAGGCTCCCCAACCGCGATGGATCCATACCATAAAGTGGCACTTTGATTCTTTAGGGGGACAGAGTTTCCGTCACCGGTTAGAGACCCTGTGCTACGTTCGCCGAGTTTGTAAGGAGGACCACGATTGCTCAGAGAGTGAGGCGAGCCTGTGTTCAGCATATAATTGCGCGAGGTGACATTGTACTTGCTGGTGAATGTCAAAAAATACATTTCCGCTAAAATCGACGGATAAACTTACTGAGAAACGGCCGTGAGATGTGCTTTCACATCTGTCATGGTTGTATCTCCGGATATTCTACTCAGCGGGATACTGATGGTGTTTCTTTGGTAGGCATCTAGAGGTGATGCCACAATGAGAGAGACGAGACAGCAGAGCGTCAGTAAAGCTGTGGAAGGACGCATGATGTTGACCTGTTGATCTCAGGATGAGTCAGTGCTTGCTTTTATGACTTTCAAGGCAGGCCATGCTATTTGGCCATACATGCACGCGGCAGAGATGACTAGACCACGGTTTCCAACGACTTGACAGGTTGTCAAGTATGCTATCTGTCGGGATACCTCAAATCCTACATGAGAATGGACCGAGGTGTCTCGCTGCTCGGAAGAGATGCAGACAGCAATGACTTGAGCGTGGCACAAAAAACAATCCTGTCGCCCTCTATCCATACAAGGTTCAATGAAATATTGTCAACATACAATGGTGCTACAAGACTTATGTACATTACTTGGAAAAAGCCCTCAGCATTCATTCGTCGATGCGAGTCCCGTTGGAATTCATACACCACTCTAACACAGCACAGGGCGGCCACAAGCCATCCGGCTCGTCACCAGCGTCTTGAAGGAGCAATGCCACGACACCGTGCGGCGGAACAGCGTGGGCTGTGAAGTTGCGAACTACAGTGCCGTTGTCTGTATGCGTCCAAAGGTCCTAGACAGACAAAGCAAATCAGAAGGCCGCGGACAACCTGCATGAGAGATGAAACTTACCCGGACAGTGTATTGTCTGCCAGCTCGGATCCACGGAGATTCAGTCAGCCTGAAGAACATGTCGGCGGGCTCATCCAGTGTGTTCAACTGTAGAAAATTCGAATTATTTGAATAGCACGTCTAAAAGAGAATACGAACGAGCATAAACACAGTCCCGTTCTGACTCTCTCCGCTCCAATATTGTGCAGGATGTGTGTCGTTGCTGACCCAATCAGACTATCGATGCAACGTGACATCAATGACGTGGACCTCCGATTAACAGCAAATGACTTACATTGATGCCCCACCGGAAAGGTGAGATGCTAGTGCCTACAACCGAGTCTTGATGGATCGCAATAATTTCTGGATTGGTCAGAATCTCAAGGGTTTCTTTGGTAGCAGAAGCGAGCTACGTTGGACGTACGTGAGCGGAGGGTTCGTCAGCAGGGATCGGACTTACATGAGTGCCAATAAGTAAAGGTGACTTCAAGAGCGCCCACGCAGTAAAATGGGACTTCGCTTCTTCGTACGTGAGGGGGCCATTACCACTGTCGATTGTGAGGTGACAATTATACTCGGCCTCTCAATGACGTACATTTCAAGCTACAAAAACTCGTGTCAGCGCAGCCAATAACACCACAGAACATGACTAACGATGTCCATGTCATTATGGCCGTAGAAATCAGTTGCCCAAGTATAGAACGAGTTCCTGGAAGATGATATGAATTACTCTAGGATAAGCAACGCGGCTTCCTTACTGGTTTAATATTTTGACGATTGATTGCCAGTACGGTTCTTGCCCACCGATCAGTTGCTTCCTCAGTGAAAGGTTTCGAGGGGTTTGAACGCTTACCAATATCGTCGGTCGTCTAAAGTATCCGTTAGCTTCGAAAAATTTGTGATACGTGCTCTATCTCACCCTCCAACTTTGCCCATATCTACGGGCCCAAGTCCAGCCTTGCTCCTGCAAAAACAGTCCATAATCCAAAAATTGCAACGAAGTGGAGTCTCACCCTTCCCCACTGGCACATCGACAGAATCAAGGGTGGTGTTCCAGACGACAGTGAAAAATCACCAATGGCGTTTGCCATACGTTCGTATCCTAGACACGTCAGTGAGGATTATGACAGAGGTGAAGAACATGAGTACATACTTCCCATAATATTTTCCCGAGTTATGTTGTCGAATGGAACTGACATACATCGAGCAATCACGAAAAGGGCATGAGGTGAGGCAGCGTACCAGCACAATTATCATATCTGTCAATAATCACTGTCAAGAACAGCCGTTCAAGTCAGTAAATCGAGACTTACTTGAGATAATCAAAACCCCAGTCATGGAAGCGTTTTGCGTCTCTGCTAGATATGATCATGATGTAATGACCAGGAGCGGAATTGCTGACCTTGCCTCGTTCTGGAATGAGCCAGGATACAGCTGGCATGTGAACCAACCCGAATCACTATACTGCATGACAGGGACATGGTCAGGGATACAGGAATGACTGAATGACAGGTCCTTACGATGCCAGCTTTCCTGTGTGCGCCAAAGAAAAATCTCAGTGAAATGCAATTTTAGATGTATATATAACATCTCACGCACAGTCCGAGATCATGGATTTTGTCTGTGAGAGCCTTCATTCCAGATGGAAACTTCGTGGCGTCTGGCCGTAGATGTTAACATATGAACCGTCAGGAAAAAATAGTTGGACCTTCAACAATATCACCATCATCATTTCTGCTTTTCTCTGAGTAACAATCATCAATGTTGACATATGTATACCCAGCATCCTAGTGGTGATACCAAGTTCAGCCACTCTGAATAGGGCCGACGGCGAATGATACTTGCCGCCAAGTTGAGCGATTTCATAAGCTGTGCGTTTTGTAAGATGAGATCCTCGTCTATGTCGCACTAAAAGATCTGAGTTAAAACCTTCCGAACTAGCCCCATACCACTCACATGGTATGCATTCCAAGCTGTGCGTGAGGCGCCAGGTCAGTATCGACAGCTTTTTTTCGGAACGTGAAAACCTACTGTTATAGCCCATCACTTATCACCACATAAGAAGATGAACGAATTGGCGAAGACTGAATCGTGAAAAACGCACCTGGTAGTTTGGCAACTCGGTTATCCAGTGTAGCAGAAACGCGGTGAGGGGCATCATGACGGTGGGCGAGGTATGTGGTATATCCCAAGATTGCAGCCAAGGCTAATGGAAGAAGGACAACAAACGATCTGTTAAGCTTCGAGCGAGCTTATGAACGTAGACATGGTCAACATTCACTGCCTCCCGGTGAAGCTTCGAGAATTGTCATACCAGTATACACTGGACCTCCAGCTCCATGGGTAACAAGAGGGTTCTTTTGAATATGCGCAACTTCCAGCTTCATGGCTGAAGGATGACAGTTGGGGTTGTCAGCGTAATGGGCGATGATATTGTGGGGAAACTTGGGGTAAAACTCGGTCTGTTTAAACCACGGAAGCAATAAGGATACTCGCACGACGGAAGCTATGTATGTACACATGGGATAAATAAATCGATCCCGTAGGGAAACGCAAATATCATGCATGGCGAACTGGAAGAGTAAAGAAAATTCTCAACGTTCAACGTTCATTCCTCCGGCAGTCATAGACTCATAGGAGCGGTCATGTCTATCTTGGCATGCCTTATAAGGCATGCAAGCCCTCAATTTACCAGCCTTGGAAGCGGACCCGAAAATCTTGCAAGCGGGGCTCAATTGACACTTGCAAGCTGATTGCAACCTCATTTAGGGACAGATTAGGACATATTTTTGCAAAAGTTTCGTTTACGTCCCTCAAGAGCCTCGGGTCCCACCTTTGGAAATTTCCGACTTCACAATCAAACTAACGAGTAAGTTTCCAGTACTGCAGACAAGATCCACACTTCGTGGGAGCTCTTGTACGGTTGTGTCACGGGCCCCGGCGTAGTGAGAATGAGAAAAAAATGCATGATTGATGATTCCAAGCGGATGGTTTTTTTCGGGCGAAAGCCCCCAAATTGCCAATACTGACCCCAACTTGTACAAAAGTGAGCCGAGGTGAGCTGCGAGGCCTGCAATTCCCACATCAGTAGAAGTAAATGTGATGCAGCAAAGCGAACTTTGGATCCCCAAATCGTAAGAGCTGCAAAGCAACACATCAAGATGAAGCCAGATGAGGAGACAGTTAACAAAATAGTAAGAAGGTGTCCGCGTGAGCATAAGTACGGGCATCTGTGTCAATACAGGCATCCGCGACAATGCCGCATATCCACTGCGTCAGATCAATGCAAGCATGCGTCAATGCAGACAACCAGGTACGTGCAAGCATCTGCAAGCATCTGCAAGCATTCGCGTCCACGAAAGTGCATGCACACAGCAGCACATGTTGTTGGCAAGGACGAAACTCTCGCTCGCCACTGGCAAAAGGTGTCATGATGACTGTTTAGATCATCCGGCGCGGGCCTCCTTGGATCTCTGATGAGAAACCTGACGAGAGTTCATAACGGTGAACTTTCTACACGAGTAACTTGAAGCTTGAGAGAGCAGTGCAGTAGCACCCTCTACTCATGGCCAGATTCCCCGCCGGACTTGCCCTCATTGCATGCAGATGCACGCGAGGATCAGAGCCACCAGAGCTCGCTACAGTTTGTGGCAGAGAAGAAAATCCGAAAGGCGCCAGATGGCAGAGCTTGCTGGCCCGGAAATATAGCCTGGGTGCTGCCGGTGGTGCGCAGTTCGAAAAGAGAGGCAGTCAGCTTATTCTATGTGACCATACACTCGTACCTCACTTAGGGTAGAATTCCAATCACTTAGCGCCCCCGTCTGTGGCTTTCAAGATTATAGAATATAGCTCACAAGACTTTGCGACAGAGCCCAAATCGATTTGTAACTTTTCCACTAAATCGAGAGGAGCTGACGAGAGTAATATGTTACAACAACATCCGTTTTGCCCACCTCGGCATCGCGATGCACTCCCGCACATTTTCAATTCCGCTCATCCAGCTAATCAGACGTTCGAACCCCAGCCCATAACCCCCATGAGGCGCGCTTCCATACTTCCTTAAATCCACGTACCATCCGTATTCTTCCTCCTTGAGCCCATGCCTCCGTATAGCCTCGACCAAATGAGAGGACCTCTCTTCTCTGAGCGACCCACCCACGAGCTCACCGATGGAAGGAACTAGAAGATCAAAGCACGCTACAGTCTGCCCGTCATCATTAGCTCGCATATAGAATGGCTTCAGGGAAGTTGGGTAGTCTGTGACAAACACAGGACCGCCAACAAGTCGTTCCGAAACCCAGCGCTCGTGCTCGCTTTGCAATGCTCTCCCCCACGCAGGCTCGAATTCGAATCCAACTCGAGAAGAAGCATGGTATTTCTGCAGCTCATTTACAGCATCAGTATATGATATGCGTGTCCAGGGGATTCCTGGGCGCGATGCATCTTCCAGAGATTTTAGTTTTGCTTCGTCGCCATCTTTCCAAAGGAGGGCGTGTTCTGATCGACACTGAAGGACATTTTTGAGAGACTCCTCGACCACATCACATATGTCCCCGACGTGGTTAATAAATGCCCATTCAGCTTCGAGCATCCAGAATTCGGCGAGGTGCCTATTTGTTTGGGAACGTTCTGCCCGGAAGCAAGGAGAGAGCGTGTAAACCCGAGACAGGGAAGCAGCAAGGGCCTCCAGATGAAGTTGCGAAGATACAGTAAGATATGCAGGCTGGGAAAAGAACTCGGCTTGTGCGCTCGAATCGGGCGATTGCCTTGAAGGAGGGGCGGAAGAAGCGGGTGAGACACGAAACGTTTCACCACCGCCCTCGCAATCGTTTGAAGTCAGAATGGGCGTGTGCACGTAATGGAAGTCTTGGGCCTGGGTTCGGATGTGTCAACAACAGGGCGGACGATGGGATTTCCATTAGCACCTCATAATAACTATGTAGCATCCGGAGGACAGAGTCACGTAGACGGAGCATAGCAGCATTGATATCTGTTCGGGCCCTCAGATGAGCATTGTCCCTCAGAAACTCCACGGGTAAGGCTTGCTTCTGGATAGGGTAGGCCTTCAAAGAGTTTCAATTGACAACCTTTTATGAATCAGTAATACGTACCTCTGGGTTACATTCGCCCAAGATATCAACCGCCTCAACTTGCAGTTCATATGATTGTCCACGGCCCGTACTTTGGACCAGATTGCCACAAATGCGGACACTGGCGCCATTGGTTAAGCTGAGGGACGGTATTATAGACCTCTATGTTCAGAAATGCCTTGGGAACATACTTGTGTGGGGTAGCATCTGGCTTCAAGACTGCTTGCAGGCCGGAAGCACAACTTCCATCATTAATCACCGCGAAAGTGACATTTTTCTGCCTCCGTACAGATTTGATCCAACCACTCAGTTGTACTTCAATCGCCTGGCCAGTCGGTGGCAAGGAAGACAACAGCTGTCGGATCGTTGGGGGCAACGACGTTGAAGCTGTCGCAAAACGGCGCAGGAGCATGGAAGAAACTTGCACAGCCACACGTATCTTCGAACCATTTTTGTTGTGATCTTGTGGCATTGACAATGACATTATTATGACTTATGTATGGTCCGCAAAATGACTCAAAGCCACATGGGAAGCCTGGCAGGATAACTCATAAATAACTGATACAAACCGAGCGAATGTGTAGCTCGGTGCAATATTTTAGCATTAGCAAAAAACAGAAACACGATATACAGATGTGACAATGCAATACGAGCATGATATTTTCAAGACTGAACCATCAGAAACCCCTTCCTCGTCCCCTTCCCCTCCCTCGGCTGCGCCCGCGGTCAACTAACCCCCCTCGTGCACGGCCCCTTCCGCGTGCATCATCCTTTTTCCTGCCTTTGGGTTTTGGTGCGTCATCCACTAATAGAGTATCAAGAGGGAGGGCATCGGGAAGCACGAAGTAGCGGATATTGTTGCCGCGGATAGATAGAGAGTCGAGGGATGTTGGGTCCCGATTACGGGCTGTCATTTTGACAGTTTTAAGGTGGGTATTCATCTGCATATCTACACCTGTAAAAATGGTTTAGATTTTGTAAAGTGTTAGTTTTGTTCAGATCTGACACACCAGTGATTGTGCCATGGACTACAGAACCGTTCTTGAGCTCAATAGTCACGGTCTCATTATTGAGTTTCATCAAGAATCTGATGAAAACAAGGGTCAGCGCCCGATCTTTGTAATGCACAAAATGAAAGTTATCTTGAAAATGTCAGACCAAGACGAAAGAAACGCCTGCAGTATTCACCTTACGAGCTTCATGGTGGATTACGTCGATCCTGCAGCTGTAGTACTGTCTGAGGCTGATCGAGTGTCGAGTCGGCGCCCCTGTTGACTCTTGTTTGTGTGGTGGATCGATTTGCCGTCATGTCGGCGGTTGCATAATACATTTTTCATAGTCCGCTGTACGCGAGGGCACGCACTGACTAATCACATCAACCACGACGCTTTCGAGAAGATTCATTGACTTTGCCCGTCATACATTTATATAATTGTTGATTTGATTATAATGGTATTCTCCGAATTACTAATTGATGTAATATCAATGGTTACTAGTATGTTTTCCTAGAGAGCTCGCTGGCTTGGGAAACTGATTAGTGTTTGTTCTTATTTTGAATCTTCATATCGCCGCATATGTCCGTTGCCCCGAACAGTAATTCGGCCCCTGGTACGTACACCAAAGAACACCGAATATCTTGAGTCACTGCGAGTGAAAAGCCAATTAATTTTACCGCCCTGACTAGCTCATTTTCACGAGCTCGTTGCAAGTGGCAACTCCCGCCTCCGCTCATCGCTATAAGAACAGTGCTGACTCCTGAGGATTTATTGCATACCAAACAGAATCTCTGGGAGTTACTAATGACTTTGTCCATGAGGACGTTCGTCGCCGTTGCAGTCGGTATACTTTCTGCAGCTACTTCTGCCAATGCTATCACAAACGGTGTTGGTAAACTGCCTGGTCTGTCTCTCAGTTCTTGCCGATGCGATGATGAAGTTCATTGACGTGTTTGATGCAGTGATGGGTTACAATGGTACGTAGTATTGTCAAGAGTGCAGGAGCTCACCATTGATGATTAACGCCTGTGGCTGTCAGCTTGGAACGCCTTTGCGGTAAGTGAAAATTCTCAACCAAGAACAGTGACCTCATCGTAGTATTCGATAGTGCAACGTCAATGACACTCTCATCATACAGACTGCGAAATACATGAAGGAGTATGGCCTCCTGGTTAGTATCGTTGGCACATCTAAGTCAGACAAATTTCACTGGTTTACTTCGTTGTAGGATGTTGGTTATAACCACGTCAATCTTGACGATTGCTGGGCTATGAAGAATCGTAGCTCTACTGGCGAGGTCATGTCGGGTTGGTTTTTGTTAAACATCGAATACATGTGCTAATCAACCCTCATCAAAGATAGCATCAGGTTCCCAAGCATGAAAAAACTCACAGATCAGCTCCATGCTCTTGGTTTGTACGTGAACATGTATTGTCCGTACTACAACACCATTCACATATGCCTCCTAGCTACGCAGGCATTGTGTGAAGGTTACCTCTGACGAAAAGATACTTTCTCACTGTCAGTCTTAGTATTCCGACTCTGGCTGGTTTACCTGCGCCGGATATCCTGGCTCCTTCATGCATGAGGAACAGGACGCAATGACCTTTCAATCCTGGGGTTTCGACTTCCTCAAGTGAGCACTACTCATAAGGATGACTAGAAGGTCACTAACAACTCAATTTAGATATGATAACTGTGCCAGTAAGCATATCAGTGACCAGGAACTACCAGCCAATGCTGACCATTTTCGTTCCAGTTCCATTCGATGATATCATCCGAGAGGGCATGGTCGGAAGTGGGTAGAAATCCTCTCACCGTAGTCCATTTCCTAAATATTTTGAGCTATAGAGTACCAGCGCATGGCAGACGCTCTCGCTGCGGTAGCGAAGAAGACTGGCACTACCCTAATATTCAGTCTGTGTGAGTGGGGCTGGGTAAGTCTCATCTCCTATACTCATTTGTATTGCATCTCACGTCTCTGACGATCTTCTCAGAGTCACGTTTGGTTGTGAGTATCAATCTCATCCTGACAATCACTGTCTCACAGGAAAAGTATAGGTGGGGTGCCCAATTTTCTCACAGTTGGAGAGTTCGTCACCTCTCATCTAAACTCTGGCGACACACTGACCAGAAATATGATTAGATTGATGGCGACATTGCGCCTCAATGGAACTCGATTTCTAGTATCATCAACTCGTCAGTCACTGCTTCACGGGACCTTCTTCTCCTAATATTCAATACAGCGTGTCGTTCATTACTCAAGCTACTAACTACTATGGGCGCAATGATCTCGACATGGTAGGTGCAACCGAAGGTCTCGTTTTTAATAGTACTTAGTATATCATTCAAATGACAGCTCGAAATAGGCAACGGAAACCTCACGTACGACGAAGCAAAAACCCACTTTACTGTGTGGGCTCTTGTTAAGGCCCCCCTGCTCATTGGCACCAACGTGGGTACTTCATTCATTCCAAACAATGCAGCTCTCCAGCGCTCCTCACGTTTAGCTCGCCACCATAAGCCAGGAAATGCTCAGTATCCTGAAGAATCAAGAGATCATCGCGGTTAACCAGGACCCCATCTATGGCACTAGCATCTCGCCCTTCCGCTGGGGCATCAATGTACGTTACTGCCTTGGTGTTTTTTTATCATACACATCGTTGGCTGAACAGCCTGACTGGACCTACGATGCAACACACCCTGCTCAATACTGGAGTGGTCCCAGTGAGAAAGGAACGGTTTTCATGCTTGTACGTCATCTCAGAACCTCGGTATCATAATCATTTCAATAATAATCTACTCTAGATTAATACTTTGAACGAACCGGCTAATCTGTCTTTCAACCTCACCGAATCTCCTTGGATTCGTGCCGGCATCCAGTATTCCGTCCGGGTAGGCACACACGTGGCACTTCGCAGTCATTATTGATCATTTTTTTGGGATAGGATTTGTGGACGCACACGAACAACGGCACCGCTGTGCGTAGCTTCACGGCCATGAATGTCCCCGCGCATGGTGTAGTGGCGCTATTGCTCAATGAAGATGGGAATGAACCCGCTGGGTTGGTGCCACCCTGTGCTGGCGAGGCTCTTTCACAATGCACTGCTCAGGATGGGACGAAATACTCATGAGCCACGTCTAGTCTTACCCCTGACTCAGGAAGTAGCCGCAATGAATATTCATTCATTTTATCGTTGCGGTCTGTTGGATACAGTATCACAGTCACTTTGATTTGGTTAACTCATCGTGTGTATTTCAAAATTCAACGAAAAATTCAAAAGATCGAACCACGCGGATTTGCTAGAGTTGTTGGCTGATATGTCGGTCCTAAAATTCTACAATTATTCAAGTGAAAGGAATCTACAAAACAAGATTGGAGATCAACCCGAGAACCAAGAGCAATTTTGAAAGCCAGCCCTGCTACTGTGTGGCTTGTTACGATGTGTCTAACGTATACCAAGTACAATCGGCCGCCGTACCCATTGCTTAGAGTGTTGGGGGAACCATCCTCGAGCCCAGCACCGACAGTATGCCTTCATATGTGGCTTCTATGGTCTGGAAGTACTCCTCCGTGTTCTGATCTTGCATGTTGCCAGCGGGTACATCCAACGTAAACGATGGCTTGAAGCGGAGATAGCCAGAATACTCGGGGATATCAGCGTCTAGGGATAACGGAATTCCTCCCTGTTAGACACAATGTATCAATATATGACGAGCCAAAACCTGAGATTCAAACATACTGCCACAGAAGTGAGATATGTCCAAGCTCGCGCGGCATTGGGCGTGTTATAACCACCTAAAGCCTAGGATGGTATGCGGGAAGATGTTCTGATAAGTAGCACCATACCTCCGCCAAGTAACATTTTTTTCCCTTTCCATTCGTGGATGATGCGATGTATGCACCAGCCGAGCGAGCCTTCGCCACCTAAGGACCAGTTGAAGGTTGCCATGGGATCACCCGCTAGGCCATCTAAGCCACACTGAATTATAATGAAATCAGGTCGAAAGATGTCCTTGACATGTTCGATGATAGGCCAAATGCGGAGGAACGTTTTGTTGGATGCACCAGCTTTGAGTGGCACTGATAAAGTGAAAGGATCGAAGGCCGGATCATCGACGTCCGGAAGGGAAGCGAGGGGGGAAAGAGGGAAAAATCCTGGAGCTGCGTGATGAATAGATAGTGTCTAAAAAGAATTCTTTGGGTCACATATTGTCAATGATTCAAGGTGCACGCACAAGAACTTGAGCAGCAGCCGTGGAACCAGGTTTGTGAAAAGCTTGTGACACTGCATCTGAAAAATGAAGGTCAAGGTCGAGATACATCACACGTGGTTTCTTCAACGGATGTGTAGAAGGTATTGTTCGTTTGAGGAAAAGAATAGCGAGAACGCAATCAGCTACGTAGCAAAAACCTGAAGCCCGTGCTTTTTTGGCGTGATGTCTGTATATGATGACACTGAGATTCCAAGGACAGTTCGCCATGAACTAAGCGAGCATTTACCTTCCGCCATCCCAGCAAATGGCTATGTCCGAAATATCGTTTCTAATCGCAGCCGCTCCGGTCAAGGTAGCTCCAGCGACTAGTGTGATGTAGTCTTTGATTCCATGAAACATGGGGCAGTCCTACATAGTGATACATTGACAGGTCGCGAAATGACAAAATCTGTTTGGTATACGCACGTCTTCAAGCCCAAACTCTGAAGCTTCTAGCAGGTTCTGCGCATCGCTTGATTGATTCATGACGTATTCAAGATAGTCACGAGTGTGGTAAGCCAAGAGCTCCTTCTGGCCAGCAGGCCGTGGTCGCACAACCAGAAATCGTTGGGACTCTTGACCAGTGCATGTTGCCAGAAGTCCATATGCGTGAACGAGTGAATAGACGAGGAGAGAACGATTTCTATTGGAAGGTAGACGTGAAGATATCTGCCACGGTGGTGCAGAATATCCGAGAGAATGGATTAGACATCACCCGATGACACACAATGGATTCGTAGGTAATCGTGCTCACTTTGACTAGGTCTTCTGAGAAGATGTAGGCCACGGGTCTAGCATGCAACCCAGTAGATTCAACACGGGAGTCCATCTGAGTCTAGTCTGTCACAGCGGGACGGTCACGGTAGTCACGTACCTGGCAGTTAGCAGAATGAGCGTACACTGTAAATACTGCTTTGATCATCTTCTTTCTTACATGGATTTTCATCAACGACGCCAACTGAGAGTAATATCCAGCCTATATGTCACGCCGGTATACGAGTAAGTACACCCTTTCTCGTACGTAGAATAACTGATTTATGTACCCTTTCGATGCGATAATACGAAGTGATTGACATGATAACCCAATTGAACTCAGTTGTGAGGTCACTTGTTAGGCTTCATTAGTAGACAGCGCCTTCCGCAAGAACTGGATCGATTCCTCCTCCTGCCGACCAAATATTTCAAGAGCTTCTTTGATCTTTCGAGAGGTTTCTGCATCTTTTGGAAGTGCAATTTGCAAGGCAGCTGCGTTGTTGGACAGATAGTCAACATCAAACACTGTATTTCAAACTTGAGATTGCGGTTTGAAATCGAAAATGCAACAAACAAACCAGACTTTTCTTCGATCACTTTCAATGTAACAGCGGCCAACTCATCATCTGATCTTCCTGGAGCAACAGCGAGCAGAGTGAGAACCCTGTCCGAAATTGTCAAATGATGCGGACGAAGTCTTGCTAGAGCAACAGCCTGCAAAAGTGATACGCATGAACATGCAGGAGTTCGTCAATTTCAATGCTCACCTCGTCTACTGTAATGATACTGGTTGCACAAAGCAGGTTGAGTGGATTATACTTTCAGGGGTAAGTACAACTTTTACCTCGCTGGCATTACAGCCGTGCTAATTTGTCTCTCCTTGAAGGCTTGGATGATGGAGTATATGATCGGTGACATAGGATGCTGCCGAACGGGGTCGCTGTATTCAATGTATGAGGAGGAACCTTCAGGAAAGTGCACTCGTAATTCTGGAGGCTTTGATTAGATCTCACTTATAGAACCAAGTCTGGAAAGCCTACCATTGAAGTAAGGTGCAATATAGAGACATCCCGCCTGCGATGCTGCCATAGCCTGCGGGACAGAGAACAAACAAGTTGCGAGTGTACGTATGCCACTTTCCTCTAGCTCCTTGCACGCAAGGATACTTTCAGGAGTGGCTGGTATTTTTATACATACCCTATCTCTGTGAGAAGCACTATCAGTCTGCCTTCTAAAAGATGAACTAGAATGTTCTACCCACCTAGATATGCCGTGTTTGCCAAAGACACTGATAAGAGCCTTTGCGTGTGCAACGGTGACATCTTTGTCGTACGCTGTGCGAGGGGATGTCTGTACGAGAACCCTACCCGTCTTGTCTAGATAAGGAATAACGATGCTGGCTAGAAGGACAGTCTAGATAAGAGAATTTCAAGTTGATCGATGTGTATTGTGATCCCAATCATACATACCACGAGGTCGAGCACCTTCAAAATACCATCCTCTGTTGATATGTCGATTGCGGCGTCTTGTACATACTGAGACACAAGGGGTTCCAGGTTCACGTCCCACTGTACTTGTAACTGGCCATTGACAATCGCCTGGTTAGATGTCATGGAATGAAACGTCGTCGAGACAGACAAGGATTCGGCTGCCTTGGCATCCATTGAATCGATGTCCACGAGAACCCCTAGGGCTTGTATCTGCGACAGTAAGGTATTCGCCATGATAGCAATTTGATAGAATCAGTGAGTATCAAGGATAATCGATATCTCGAAGTGCCTCCGAGTGAATCCCAAACCCCGTGTCCATATTATTACGTACCGGTCACGAGCAAAGACATGCACTTTTTACCGTCTCTTTCGTACCCGTTATTGCCCACTACAAGGAGAACGTCTCTCACAAGCCTTGGCGCTGGCCAATGTTAGTGGGAGATGTCTACCAAGTGTCTCCATTGCAAGTACTTCCCTCTCTATCTTTGGAAAGCATTCCGCGTCTTCAAGTCATTGCCCTGGTCTCTGCAAGATCAACCTGAATGTGGTGGTCCATGAATGTCGCTCATAGTGTAACGGGAACGAACTGCAAGGGGAACCCAAGGCCAGACCTCTATAGCGGGAGGCTACGACTCTATCTATCGAGGACAGACTACGACACGCGCGACGCGGCGCGAAGGCTACCGACTACGAGCCAGGACACCTGCCACCGCGCCAGGACACCTGCCACTGCGCCAGGACCTGCCTAGGTCTGATGGGACGCCCTGCAGCCCTGCTCCATTGGCACAATGCATCAATGCATCATTCCCGGTTCACAATCCTCGACTCCTAGGCGGGCTATGATCGGGTTTTTCCCTGTCATCCTCGTGGTGAGGTGTGTAGCCCGTGAGTTTCATTCGGCATTGGATGTTCCATTGATTGAGTTGATCTAGATTCGTTCTATCGGAACAACTAAAGGGGTCCAGATATTGCTCTTTCTTCGTCGACGGTAGTACTCATTGTCACATTTGTCCTCGAGGACGTTAAACATTTGTCTTTTAGGACGTAACACGTTCGTGGTCGCAAATGTGTTCTGATTCGGCGTTTATTGAGGAGCATGTTGCATTTCTCAGTTGTCTGTCCAATTCCGAGTTTGTTGCGTCATCGTTGTGATTCACTGACATTAATATTAATGGTGATGTCCTAAGCTCTCGTCTCGTTGATGTGAAGTATTATTTTGATGCAATTTGTGGCATAGATCGATTCGCGCTATCTATATGTGCATTTGATAGCAAGTAACAGTCCAGAATATGATTTTGCAATTCGAAAATCGAAAAACGGAGCACCGGTCCTTGCATTCTTCACGACGAGCACCTATGAGTGTTGCGCAAGAGCGCGTCGATGAACCACAAAGCTATTGTTCTCTTGGAGAATTCACCAGACAACTACCAGCATGGTGCAAAGTTGCCCGCCACAAAGTACACCAACAAGATCATGCCGATGCAAAGAAGAGAAAGAAGCTGGAACAAGCCGCAGCAAGATGATCTGAAAGTCAACATGAATTTGTACTATTTCTACCGCAAAAATAATGTACACATACTTGCGAATGACAAACCAAGGAGTCGGGGATCCGGGTGCTTGCACCGTTACCGATTCATAACTCTGACTTCGCCTGCTCCCGTGATGTATGATACATACTGGAGACCCGCCGAGCCCGCCATACGAAAAATCCAGCAGATAGATTCCTCGATTGAAATGGGTTATGATTATAGTCCCACGGTGTTACGAAAGATGTCGGTACTCTGGCAGGCCTGTTTCAAGGGTAACCATCGTGACATCCTAATACCATGATGTCGCGCACCGTTACGGACTACGGTAACTTCATGGACACGTGGGAAGTTGGGAATCGTGACGAGAGCAATATTGGGTACCGGGGGACACCAAGTTTGAAGAGGCCAAATCATTAGCCGGACCACCGGAAGTAGCTAAAACACCTCCATTGATTATTACTATATAATTCCGGCTTCAGAAGCTTCAAATTGCCTCTGGCACCTGTCGCTACTAGTTACTAGTAGTACTCACTGGCAATTAGCTTGACAGAATGAATTTCACAGGCTAAAATCAATTACTCAAGTCAAGTTCGGGGAGAACGTTTTGCACGAACCACCGCTTGTGAGTCTCGTGCACGGTCCTCCCACTTGCATTGATCATGCGTTCCACCGCGCCAAACGCCGGTCTTCCCCCGACATTATGTGACTCTTATATAAAAAGGCATCTGTTGGAGTACTTTCTACAGCATCTGGTCAGCTACGTATACCCTATCAATTGGGTTGCAAGATGCTATCCAGCCTTCTGAGTTGTGGTGTCCTTGCAAGCGCTATTTTCGCGAGTTGTGCTGCCACCGTGACGACTGTCAGTGTTGATGGCACAGCTTCCCATAGCATTCCGCCTCTGCTTTGTGAGTTGAGATATTTACCTGTGACCCTGAGTATTTTGCGTTAACATACTGCTCATGATCAGTTGGACAGATGTTCGAGGCAAGTCAATAGTGATGAAATTCGTGCTTCCTTTCTGACATGCAACATATCGGTGACTCGTAGGATATCAGTGTACGTTTCCCATGTAATGTACTGTGACCTATTAATCATTTCTTCCCTCATTGTAGTATGTAAGAGCATATCATCATGGTCAAGATAATTTATAAGTGTTTTTAAAATAACGTTTACCCTCTTGCGCAGAGCGGTGATGGTGGCATCTACGCCGAATGTCAGTGCTTCATCGAATTTACGCTCCTGGTATGCTTCTGAGGTTCTTTTGCAAGTGCTTCAAAACCGCGCCTTCCAGCAGGTGAAACCAAGTAAGATTCACGTAGCTATATTCTTCGAGCTGTAATCCTTGACACGTATCTAGATGTAATTGATGCTCTCTTCGGCTGGGCCCCAATCAACGGCACATCCATCAATGTTATTGCTGACCCCATCCCGCTCTCTGGTGCCCTGCCCAACTCCCTTGAGCTCACCATCCCATCCGGCTCCTCAGGTCAAGTAGGATTCGGCAATGAGGGCTATTGGGGTATGTCCAATTAACCTGGGGACTTGTACATCGAGTTCATTGTTTTCTTTCTAGGCATAAACGTCAACGCCTCTTGGACTTACAACGCCTCTTTCTACTACAGATTTCCTAGGGCATCCAACTTTTCAGGAAAATTCACTGTCATGCTCCAGTCTTCTATGGGTGTAGTCTATGCAAATGCTTCTATCCCTGTCTCCGGCTCCACCACAGCCTGGATGCAGGTCATGGTGCATCTCACACCTACCTCAAGCCCTGTGTCAACTACCAATATCTTCACGGTCACAGTCGATGGTGCCAGCGCAATTGGAGAGACGATCAACTTCGCAATGTTCTCTCTCTTCCCTCCGACATTCAAGGGCAGAACCAATGGCCTGCGCATGGATATTGCACAGGCGTGTTTTCATCTAGAGTTGAATTAACATGTTCTGACAGCAGCACGCAGACATTGTATGACATGAAACCTTCGTTTTTCCGTTTTCCTGGTGGTAATAACTTGGTAGGCTTTATATAGCGCCATATTTATCTACGTTAACGATCTTTCTAGGAGGTAAACATAAATATTGGCCGGCCTATTATGGACTCGATCATTAACGCAACACTAGGGTAAAAGTCTTTCTACACGCTGGCAATGGAATGCAACGGTAGGCAACCTCACTGACCGTCCAGGACGCATGGGTAACTGGGGATACATCAACACTGAGTCCGTGCCATTCTCATGACTTTGACTCCGCCACCAATAACAAATTTGCCCCTTTTTCAGCGGTCTCGGTCTTCTCGAGTACTTGTATCTTTGCGAAGATATGGAAATGGAGCCCATCATGGCTGTATGGGCAGGTATATAACAGGCGTGCATATCATATTGTTTGCATGCTTATTTCACGCACAGGGTACTCACTCGACGGGGCCAGCCTCCCTGAGAACGATCTTGCGCCATACATTCAACAGGCAATCGACCAGATTAATTTTGTCATCGGTGATCCAGCCACGAGTAAACCAGCTGCCCTGCGTGCATCTCTTGGCCACCCAGAACCATTCAATCTGCAGTATGTCGAAATTGGAAATGAAGACTTCTTAGCGTCAAAATCGTGAGTTCCTTATTTAAAATTAACGGATGAATGAGCATGTCAATGATGCACCACAAGGTATATGTACCGCTGGAAAGATTTCGCGGAACACTTGGAGGCTACATTCCCTCATCTGAGTGAGCACTACACTGCTGCGCAGGAGCTTGCCTCTGACTGGTATATTTCTTTATAGAGTTCATCGCGACCTCGCACCTCTTCAATCGCACCCTTGATCCAATCCCAAAGCAGTACGATAACCACGTGTACCAGACACCTGGCTGGTTCGCAGAAAACACGTTCTACTACGATTCTGTCGAGGTTCGTACGCTCTGCATTCGCCCTACATCATAATGGGAACCTGGCTGATACGGCCGAAAGCGCAATGGCATTTACTACTTTGAGGGTGAATATGCTGTTGTATCAACTAACGCCAGCGATCTCTTTGGCAAATCCTTCAACGGTCGCCTCGTATACCCTAATATGCAAGGTGTGTGTTCTCTCGTGGTTGTGAACGGTACCTAAGGCCAGGACAGGTTCTGTAGGGGAGGCCGCATTCATGACCGGTCTCGAGCGTAACAGTGACATTGTATTCGCTGCGTCGTATGCCCCGTTGTTAATGGTGAGCTGACTTTTAATTCTGCAACTAGAGTGAACACTAATAATCGCACTTTAGAACACTGCTAACTATCAGTGGTCACCCAACCTTATTGCGTTTGAGTGAGTTGCTCAAAACAATTGAAGATATATATCAGATTCATATCCTTTTAGTGCGTCACATGTGTATCCATCAACCAGCTTTTATACACAACAGGTAGTGATATTTGATATTTGAGTAGAACTGCATCCCTCAAACATCTGCTGCAGCTCTTCAGTCTCAACCGTGGAACCGAATATTTCCCAAGCACCCTGCCTCAAAATGGCACACTCTACTGGAGTGTCACGCGTGATGCACCCACCAACACGGTTATCATCAAGGTACTCAAGGCTCTACTTGTTCTGTTGGTTGTGACGATTCATATTTTATCAAGGTTGCCAACACGGGCATGACAGCTGAAGAAATGTTATTCGAGCTTCCCTTCAACAGTGTTCACGGCACTGGCAATGCGACAGTGCTCTCAGGCTCTGCCACTGCAAACAACTCGCCCGAGACACCCAACGCTGTCATGCCGGTCACTTCACAGATTAAAACTGGTAAGAGTTTCTCATACACTGCCCCAGCGTACAGTGTCAACGTGCTGCGGGTGGAGGCGAAGTAGGGATAGAGTATCACTTGGTGACATGCAATAAATCAGGAATATTTCGTATGGACCATATCGTATGAAGACCGCTGCCTGTACTCCATCCCAGCTCCTACTACAATAGGAAGTATGCATGATATTATGTTCTATGTTGTAGTACATAGAGTCAGACACTAATAAAAAGTTGTTCGTTCAGCTTGATGGAGCGGAATGCGATGACGCTGGTGACTTTGGCATGATCATCCACAACTCCCTTTTCTGTACCATTGTGAGCTTAACGTCCTTCCCGACATACGGCTTCAGCTAATTTCAGGAAAACAATAGACGGGGGGAAATGTTGGATGAGGGGTAGATACACGTGTGCACAACGACCAAGAGTCAGATACAAATCAAGAGAATAACAAAGCAAAAGTAGTCAGAAAAGTAGAATTGATAACACCTATACAACATACCTCGCTCTTTTTGATCTCCTCTATGCTTGGCGCTACAAATACCCGCACTTTCTCGTCCAGTAAACGGTACTTCGACGCGCCTCGGATGACATGTTTGCCTGGGGCACCCGTGCGGTGTCCACCAGGGAGAAAGGCCTGTCTAGTTCCTACGTACAGTGTGAGCGTTGATATGAGAGGACCGGTCGTTTAGACAGAAACCATAATTGGGGACAGCCCGACACAAATGAGAAATTGACAGCAAGGTGTGTTCTACCATTCCAAGAGAAAAAGTTGCTTGGCTCACCTTTATAGAAGTCCTTGTTCCCCCGCTTGGGCGTCAAAGCTCGCCGCGAAGCTTTCGAAAGACAGACAGCCGTGAAGAACATTGATGAATTACTTCGGGTCTGTTAAACTTGGAGACAACTTCCAATCATTTGCTTACATAATCAACTCGACTCAATAAACCTGTCGCTTTCGCGTGGAATCCTCAGGGGCGAGTTGGCTTCAAAGGTTTCCACGCGCAGACTCGGAGGTTGTACTACCTGATAAGTACAGTCACGATGATGCCAATTGCTACTAGTAGCAGCTTTCTCGGTACCCCATGCGCATACTTAATATTGTTAGGTGGATCATTCAAGTTATGGGAAGACACTCTGCGTTCTACAAAGGAGCTTGACACGTTCGCGCAAAATTTGAAATTTGAAACCTGAAGCTAACACTGCTTTGTTGTCGTGGGGTGTCCGGCAAGCAGCTGTGAATTGACCCCAAACAGCGCGCGCTCGTTGTAGTCGGAGGAGAATAACAGCCAGGAGCTGCCAAACCCTCGTGGGGTATGCCGTACTCATGCGAATGCAGGAACAAGTTTTTTCCTCCTTAACCTCTGGCTGATGGCAGGTCCGGTGCCTGGCTCAATCTAAACGTTGTCGAGTCATATCTGAATTGTGCACCAGTCCGTCCTATATGGCGAGCCACGCGGCCGTGACTGTCAACTCCCAGGTAATGGACAGCTCACAAGAATAAAGAAGTGATTGTCGCATGGACGTCACAATACTATCCTTCGTGTATCAACAAGGAATGACCAGTTACGGTAGGCATGATATTATGTGGGCCTTGCTCTCGTGAGCACAGCCCATACAAGCCCAGGTACACCGTTTTCCATGACATGTGAATCCACTGCCGTCTCCGATTACGCGTTCCTCGACACCCTCTACCCGTACCTCGGCCAAGCGGCGCGTATTAGGTATGAACAGGAGCGTAATACATATCTCACGCTCATGCACGTGGAACGTGAGGCGCAGCTCGTTGTCAGACTCACTATGTGCAGAGAGAAGTGAAACGAGCGCATGACAGGTTGAGGTTGTGGTCGAGAACCTGCGTGAAATCAGAGAGTTAGAAGTAAGAAGTAGTCTCACACTAGAAGTTGTGCACCAATCATGCAGTCCAGCCACTCTTCCGTCTTCCACCCTTTCACCTGTGCCGATTTCCACAGCCTTTTCCGCCTCTGCTCTGACACTCCTCAGCTTTTCGACCTCAGCCGTCCCAACTTTTATCCGCTCTCGTACAGTAGCAATCTTCTCGTGTGCATCTGCAAGTTCCGTGTCTAGTGCTTGGATCTCTTCGACCTGACCATCAAGTTGCTGGTTCGCTGTGGTTATTGTTAGGAGAGGATGGGGACGGGTCTGTCACAATCGAGTAGTAAGTGATAGATGTGCATCGAGTATCATTTGTGAGAGCGTGGATGCTTGATGAGTGAGGCCTTGAGGGCTTGCGCTTTCTTGTAATCTACGCTGATTGTTAGGATATGGGAGTAGGTTCGATCATGGTTGTGGCGGAAGATGTCAGTCACGACTCAGCGCGGTCACGTGTTCATGAAGGAGTTCAGGCCTCAGGAGCGCTAGTCAGCGGTGGCTTGCCAAGTTGCAAAGAACCTAGAACTACTTTCATAAATGTGAGTGAAACATGGCTCATGACCAGCCTGGCATGAGATACTACCAGAGTTCAAGTAAAACATACATGCAGCTCGGTACCTTAGCTACTGCAGGCACACCCATTCATAAATATTTCGTGGAACAAAATTTAAACGTGCGACTTGCTGCCATGGCACAAGCAAAAAAAGATAGCAAAAAAAACCCAGTAACTTTGACATCACGACCTACCAAATGATTAGAGAGGTGGTATAAATATATTTTACGTAGATGCATCTGGCGGCCCCCACACATACATACACCATGCAATACAACAAGAGTGACTAGTGAGGTATGGCGTCCTCCCGAAACCAAAGCAGAGGCGCAGCTAGCAATTATAACAACAATTCGTCATCGTGTACACTTGCTTTTAAAACACTTACTTTTTACTTCTATGCACAGCTTACTATTCATCCATCCATACTGAATAGCTCATCATCATCCGCCGTAACAACGGGTTTGCTCAGTGGGCTCTGTGCGTGCCAGTTCCGGTTGCCAGGCGTGCCACGCTGGATACCTAGCGGTGAGCCTTGTGTTGGCGAATGCGCCAGGCCGCTGTTCAGAGGCGACCGCGACGTTGCGGCAGCGGAGTACGACAGGCGCGAGAACATCGACTCCAGGCCTGCCATCGAGGTCGAGAGAGGCATTCCTCCCACATCTGCAGCGGAAAGATGGTCACCCTGGATGGCAGAGCCCCCAACCCAATCCTGGTTGAGGGAGTATGGGTTGTTGTTGGAGCCAGGGCTGAAGGCTGCGGCTGAGGAGGGCGACATCGTCATTGGGAGTGCGTGGATCCGGGAGTAACCCGCTGCAAGCCCCTGCGGCAGACTCTGCCCCGGTGCGTGCGCTTGCAGAGCTCGGATGGAGGGGGAAATAGCAGCTGGGCGCTCTTCACCTTCACCAAATGGAATGGGCCGTCCAGATGCATGTTCATCGAATGGCGTACGATGACCACCAAGAGAGCTGATCCGCGGGGGGGAGAATGAGGTTGGGGGTGGATTCTGAGGGGTGGCTGGCTGTAGGGGGGATCCAGCAGGTCGGCCGAGACCAGAAGTGGAACGCTGGATGCCACTTGGCTTTGAGTTAAGGTAATACTGGTGTAAAGAAGGGAGAAAAGCGGCCGAAGCATTGGATGGAGAAAGAAGGGAAGAAGATGGGTTCACGTCTTCATTAGTGAAGGAACGACCTCCGAAGCCGCTCGAGGATTTGAATGAACTAGGTGTCCCGACTGCGAGATTGAATGCATGAGATGTGTCAGGAGAGCCGGGAAGGCCTCCGGTCCGCTCTGACCAAATAGACTTTACGTCACCGAGGAGCGAGGTGGCAGGCACGGAACGTGAATAATGGTGGCGGGAACCCTCCGCTTGCGAATGTGCAGTGAGGAAGGGAGGGTCAAGACCAAGACCGTTGTTGTGTACCTGAGTAGGGCGGACACAATTCGTACGCGACATTCTGCGAGAACGTTCCTCGGGGGTCAAAAGGTCATTAAGGGAGCTTGGCAAGAACTCCTCCAGGTCTTCGTCTTCGACAGCAATCTCGTGATCGAGACCACGCATATTAAGACTTCCGTCCCCACGATTGACAACTTGCGAGGGGACAGGACCAAGCTCTGTCTTCCACGTGCCAAGAGATGCGGCGAGTCCGGAACGATGTTTCGTGTCCAGTATCGAGGGTTTGGCATCATAGGATTGGAATACAGTCTGAGACTGAGCAGGCAGCGTGGATGAGACTGGAGCAGCAGCAGGCGATGTGCCGGGTGAAAATCCATTGGCAAGTCCTGTGCGGGGAAGGGAGCCACGTGGCGGGGATCCGATGGGACCAAGATCCGCGGAATCTGTGGGACGATGTGATAAACCTGGACGTCGCGTACTAGGCATGCTGAGGGGAAGTGTTGGCGGGGAGGGACTTTTACGGTCTTCCTTAAACTCGCTAGCTTGAGCGGGTGCTGGTGACTCGGGTTCGAGTGGTGGCGTAGGCCGTCTCTGAAGAGGCGCTGCTGGCAACTTTTCCGTATCATCTGGGAGTGAGAATGAAGCAAAATCGGTATCTTTGAGGGGTGGGGCGGGTGCGGATGGGGAAATTGTGGCCTTTAACGGCATGGAAATTGGGGGACGAGAGGAAGCGCTGAGAGACCTTGTAGGAGCTGTGGAACCGGAAAGAAGACTTCCACGAACATTCCCTGCGGCGGAGACGCCTCCTGAACCATTATGCGCATGAGTATCTTTCCTGACACTCCTCCCTGCTTTTGAGCTATCTTTTGGACCACCACCTCCCGCAGCGTTGGCAGCGAGCTGAGCCGACTTCTTATTTTTCCTGTCCATAGACATACTCTGGCCAGGAAGAACATGTGCTAAAGCACACTTGTGGCCAAACTTGCAGTTTCCTTTGACGAACCATGCGCAGACGTCCTTCTGCTGGCCAGGCTCTTGGACGTTATGGGAGAATGGACAAGAAGAGCCTGCTGTGCAAGCGCCGACCTTGAAAAATTTACAAGGTACATGAGAGAGATCTTTGGCTAGAAAAGAGAAGATTAAGTCTAGGAGGGGAAGAGGAGAGGGGAGTTGTAGTACACTTTGAAGAAGACTTTGACTTGTGAGATTTGTCCTTGTCCTTGTCACGGTCAGAATCTGGATACCTCTCAGCCTCATGCTCTGAAAGTTTTTCAGAATCCAATTTTTCGTTAGAAGGCATGATCGAAGGGGATTGAAATAAAGAAGGGAGGGGGAAGGAGGAGCACGGGACGAGTAGGAGAAAACCTGGGTTAGAAGGTGCCTTGGCAGGTCCTTGGAGATTGCTCGTTAAAGGAATTAAATTATTATCACATATTGATTGATAAGCCATCAACAATATTAGCCGGTTAACCCCCCTATCTTCTGCCCGATCTCAACCCCCCAATATTAACCTTGTTATTGTTCAGTATCATGTAAGTATTGTCCATCTATCTGGTCTTCTATCTTCCGTGAACTAAATTGCAGACCATGGATATCTCTCTTGAGGATTTTTGTGCCGATAAATCTTACCGGGTTCTCGAGCTCATCGGAGAGGGAGCATACGGTATCGTCTGGTATTGTTATATCCTGTCTGCGTATTACAAGTCAACTGCTCACTTTCCTCTCAGTTCAGCAATACATCATCCTTCCCAACGCAAAGTAGCCATAAAACGCATAGCACCATTCGATCATTCCATGTTTTGCCTTCGAACATTGCGCGAGATAAAGCTCCTTCGTCACTTCCGTCACGAGAATATCATTTCCATCCTCGATATCCTCCAACCTCCAAGTTTCGATCAATTCAGAGAGGTATACCTCGTTCAGGAACTCATGGAAACCGACCTACATCGCGTCATACGTACACAGCAACTGAGTGACGACCATTGTCAGTATTTCATTTATCAGGTACGTTGCAGAATACATATACGCCAAGTATAAGCCTTGGTACCGAACGATCTTCCTTCTTTCCAGGCATTACGTGCCTTGAAAGCACTGCACTCCGCAGATGTTCTCCACCGAGACCTGAAACCTTCCAATTTGTTATTGAATGCCAATTGCGACCTCAAGGTACGTACCGTCAACTTCGTGTAACGTACGTGCACAGCTTTAAACACCCCTTAGGTATGCGACTTTGGTCTGGCTCGTTCAGCCCGACCGCCGCCAAATGTTGCTAATGATAGTAGCACTTTCATGACCGAGTATGTCGCGACTAGGTATGATCGACTATCAATTCTCCACAAAATTTGTCATGACCAACCCGGCATCTTAAGATGGTACCGTGCACCTGAGGTCATGCTTACCTTCAAAGAATATACTCGTGCGATTGACATGTGGAGCGTCGGCTGTGTCCTCGCAGAAATGCTTAGCGGGAAACCTCTATTTCCCGGACGTGATTGTATGATTTTTCCCTTCATCCCTTGCCCAGTCACTCACGCTTCCTAATCCTCGTTGCCACATCAAGGTAAGTATAATCCAAATCATGCACACATTTTATGAACCCCGTGTCGCCCCTCAACCTTGTTAAATTAGATCACGACCAGCTATCAATTATATTAGACGTCCTTGGCACACCCTCCATCGATGACTTCTATGCCATCTCTTCCCAGCGATCAAGAGAATACATCCGTGCACTGCCGTTCCGCAAGAGCAAACCATTTTCCCAGCTGTTCCCAGCCGCCAACCCTCTTGTGAGTTGACATCCCATTTCCCGCACATCTGACATCTCTGTCCACAATAACTGAGCCATTATTTCCCACAGGCAATAGATTTCCTAGAGAAATGCCTAACATTCAGCCCAAGACGACGAATAACTGTCGTCGAGGCTTTACAACACCCTTACTTCGAAGTCTGTATTTCCTTCTCAATCATTTTCCCGCTGACCACACACGCGACAGCCTTACCATGACCCTGATGACGAGCCCGTAGCCGACCCAATTGACCCCTCATTCTTCAACTTCGACAACGGCGAGGCTCTAGAAAAAGAGGATCTCAAAGGTACGCCGAGATGCCACTGCAATATGTCCATTCGTTGAGAGAAGCTTCAGTACTTATTTACAAGGAAATCACAAACGCGCAAGCATCCCAGCCATCACTCTTGTTGGCTAAAGATGCCTAAATGTATTCGATATTGATACCCTCTAGTGTAGCGTCGTATTCAACGGACCTGATGTATGTGGCACAATATCACATGGATGTAGCAAGAAATTCGAAGGCTTGACATGGGAGCTGCTATTCAGGCATCTGGAGTGCTACGCATGGCAGTGAGTATGTGGAGTGGACAAAATATTACCTTCACGTACTCGGCTCCATGAGGTTCTTGCAGATGCCTGATGAGGCATTCAACCATAGCACTGCGCTAAGTTCCTTTGCGTTGTTAGCATGGGTTGATAATTCATACTTCGTCGGTGGCCGATTTTGGGCGTTCTTATGGAATGCATTCCCCGCACGTGCAAGTCCCCCTTATGCATATGCTAACTGCAATGCAACGAGTCTGATGTACGCCCATAACTTGCGTCACCGGTAATTACAATCACTCCTCCCGACAGCGTCACCTCACAGCCTACCCGAACCCCAACGTGTCCAAAGGGAAGCTTGCCTAGTATGATAAACGATAAACATATCAATAGGTAACGTAACCATCATTGCCTACCACCACGCTCAATTCATGGCACCGAACTCCCGTGTCAACTCGATATCAACTCTTACCACTCGTCAGGCTAACATTCCACAGATACAATCAGATCGATCCTTACATTGACAAAACACCACTTCTTTCCAGGAGTTATTTCACTCGAGTCTTGATTGCCTACGCGCATAAGATATTTTCTTCAGCCTCCGAGGGGCCTACATGCATCGAAAGAACTTCCTGCACAATTGTAGCCATGGTTTGCAACTCAACAATGCTCACAGACCGGGTTTTGTTCATGCCACGTCAGTATGTCTGCAATTCCTACCTACGGTATCTAATGCGAAAATCTCATGGAAGCTTTGAGAGATTAGTTAAGAACATGTTGCATCCCTAGGATTGCTCGATAATTTTTAGGACCGGCAAACAGACCAAAGGACACCATAGTAGGTAATTTAAATCAAATGTTTTACCTTCAGTGACATCACTCTAGGTCGCCCTCTGACGCAAGGCTTGACCTATCATCATCACTGGGCATGACATGATTGGGATTCCGCACGAGAAGATCCTCAGTGCTCCTAGCTGCATCTTCTAGATATGAGATATTGAAACACACAAACGGAAATACGAACCTTTCTCTCTGCGTGATGTCTCATAACTCTCCTGGAGCTCTGCAATGATAGTCTCCTGCATCACGGCAACTTCTTCTGCCGATGCGCACGTTTGGTATCGTTTGAGGTATGGACTACCATCAATATTTGAATCAGGACAGAACAGCATGATCATAAAAGGACTGTACCCATTAACTTTCCAGAAAGAATCGCCCCACCCAAACGAACTGAGCAGGGTCTCTGCATGCTGATCGAACCCTGTAATGTAGAAAGTTGCTGCAAGTGCCTCGACGCAGTTCAGCCGCCAAGGCTTGCCGTAATTGGTGGGGTTGGTAGCAAGCAAGTAGGGAACTACCAATAACCCATCATCGACCAAAGAGACGTGTAAGATAAGAATGGACCTACGAAGTCGTTCGTGTGGGCTGGCAATTTTCGAGAATGGGACGTCGTCTATGCGGGCCCAGGAACATTCGACAACGGCAACACCATCTCGTACAACGATCTCTTTGTCTGCTGGACTCACGACGAGGGTCCCTTTTGGACTGGTGGAAAAGATTGATGTTAATGTAAATGGACGTTTGGAACGGGTAGACGCACGATACGACCACGCCTCGAAATCTGGATCCCACCCTCAGCTCCGTTATAAGACCGAGGCGGGCGAGTTTCTTCCCAGAACATCGGCGTGGATCACAATGGTCGAAGTCCTTGATTGTTTGTATTAGAAGAACGGCACAGAGCGAATGCCACGTTAACGCACCCACATCGCCACGGGTACATCGATGTGCGGTCGCCCGGCTGTGCGCTCATGAGTGGTCGTTTGACTACCTTGTTAAATTACTCGCATTCATCATCTTCACCTGAGGAATGATTTGAGCTGTCATCTTCGATAATGCTTGAAGGCTTGGCGGAGTCCTCGGGGAAGCTAGACAATGACTGGGATTGCTGAGAGGTTCTCGCGCTCTTATGTCGTTGTGCACGTCCACCACGTCTTGGTCTGTTCGCACGGGAGGATGAAGCATTCGAAGTATTCTTTTTGCCCATGATCGTGTGTACTGAACTCTTCAAGCTTTCGAGTCAAAAAATGACTTCACACGATGCGCATCAAGTCGGTGATTGCTGCTAAAACCCGGACGGAGTCGGGAGCACCGGCGGGCGAGAATCGGCAAATTCCGGGCAGGCTAGTTTTTGGTATAAACCCATACTAGTAGTACCACTGTGCAGCTTACGTCCTTCCCCTTCTCCACTGCTGCTGCTGTCGACATCGTCAATGATTCCGCGTACTACCATACGGCGTTTTCCAAGTGTCTTTGGCACTACTGGTGCTGCTCGCTTAACTCCAACAATTGTACACCGGACTTTAGCTACTCCCGCAACACCACCTTCTCCGAATGACCCTTTCGCAAACGGCACCAATGCCTACTACGCAGAGGAGATGTACAGAATTTGGAAACAAGATCCAAAATCTGTTCATGCTTCTTGGAATACTTATTTTTCTGGCATGGAACATGGTCTCCTTAGTGCCCAAGCCTTCCAGCCACCCCCGGGCCTCATTGCACCCCCTGCGGACGGTGCCCCTGCGCTATATGCCGGCGGAGGTTCTGAGCTTGATGATCATCTGAAGGTGTGGATCCTGCTCTCTGCTGTGGTGCTGGGTGGCTGATCGCCTGTAGGTCCAACTACTTGTGCGGGCTTATCAAGTTCGTGGCCACCATGTCGCTGAACTGGATCCCCTCGGCATTCTAGATGCTGATCTCGCAGATGTTAACCCTCCCGAACTTGAACTAAGCCGATACGGGTTCAATGAGCGCGACTTGGACAAGCAGATTGCTCTTGGACCAGGTATCCTCCCTCATTTTGCGACAGAGGACCGGAAATCAATGAGTCTAAGGGAGATCATTGCACTTCTCAAACGGATATACTGCGAGTGATTTTTGTTATTTACCTGACCAAATTCCTCATTTTCTCTGTAGGTGGCGCGGTGGGTATTCAATATGTTCATATCCCAGACAAGGAGCAATGCGATTGGATTAGAGAGCGTGTCGAAATCCCAAAGCCTTGGAACTATACAGTGGAGGAGAAACGCATGATTCTTGACCGTCTTATCTGGTCAGAGTCGTTCGAGAAATTTATCGCAAGCAAGTACCCGAACGAGAAGCGTTTCGGTCTGGAAGGCTGTGAGGCGTTGATTCCCGGCATGAAGGCACTCATCGACCGATCTGTTGATCATGGTGTCAAGCATGTCACAATTGGCATGCCTCATCGTGGTCGTCTTAATGTTCTTGCCAACGTCATTCGCAAACCCATTGAAGCCATTCTGAACGAGTTTTTGGGGACGGATGTAGACAACCCTGCGGGCGACGTCAAATATCACTTGGGTGCAAATTATGTTCGCCCAACACCGTCTGGCAAGAAGGTCTCTTTGTCACTTGTTGCCAACCCATCGCATCTAGAAGCCGAGGATCCTGTTGTCTTGGGCAAGACCTACGCCATACAGAACGTGGAGGGCGATGAATCCACTCACAACACTGCAATGGGTGTGCTGCTGCACGGTGATGCCGCATTTGCTGGACAGGGAATCGTCTACGAAACCATGGGTTTCCACAATTTACCCAACTATGGTACTGGTGGTACCATTCATCTCATTGTGAACAACCAGATTGGTTTCACTACCGACCCTCGTTTTGCGCGTTCCACTCCTTACCCTTCCGACATAGCCAAATCCATAGATGCCCCAATCTTCCACGTGAATGGTGACAACGTTGAAGCTGTCAACTTTGTCTGTCAACTCGCGGCTGATTATCGCGCAAAGTACAAACGTGATGTTGTCATCGACATCGTTTGCTACCGTCGTTACGGCCATAATGAGACGGATCAGCCCCATTTCACTCAACCCCGGATGTACCAGGCGATTGAAAAGCAGCCAACACCACTTACCCAGTACGCGAAATTCTTGGTCGGCCGTGGGACCTTTACTGAGAAGGATATCGAGGAGCATAAGAAGTGGGTCTGGGGGATGCTGGAGAAGGCAGCCGCTGCGGCAAAGGACTATGTTCCGACTAGCAAGGAATGGCTATCCGCATCTTGGCAGGGTTTCCCTTCGCCTCGACAATTGGCAGAAGAGACGCTGCCAACCCGTGCGACAGGTTCTGACGAAGAAACTGTCAAGCGCATTGGAAAGGCCATTTCATCATATCCTCCTGGTTTCACCCCGCATCGCAACCTTGCTCGTATCCTTGGCGCCCGTGGCAAGACCGTCGAAGAAGGTCACAACATTGATTGGTCAACAGCTGAGGCTCTTGCGTTTGGCTCTCTGGCGCTCGAAAAGATACACGTGCGCGTTTCTGGTCAGGATGTGGAGAGAGGTACATTCTCTCAGCGGCACGCTGTCATCCATGACCAGAAGAATGAACAGCAGTATATCCCTTTGAATGATCTCGGTTCAAATCAAGCTCGGTTTGTTGTATGCAACTCGTCGTTATCCGAATACGGGACTCTCGGATTCGAATTAGGCTACTCATTGGTTTCACCGAACTCTCTCACTATGTGGGAGGCACAGTTTGGTGACTTCGCCAATAACGCCCAGTGCATCATTGATCAATTCATCGCCTCTGGCGAACGGAAATGGTTACAGCGCTCTGGCCTTGTCATGAGCTTGCCACACGGGTATGATGGTCAAGGTCCTGAGCATTCAAGTGGAAGGATTGAGCGCTTCCTGCAACTTTGTGATGACCATCCTAACGTCTTCCCCACACCGGAGAAAGTCGAGAGGCAACACCAAGATTGCAACATGCAAGTCGTGTATCCGACGTACGTGTATCTTTCTAACTCTCATGAGGCCACTGATCTGATGGGTTGCCTCAGTACCCCCGCTAATTATGTAAGTTCTGCCCTTTGGCTTCGTGAGTATCCCACTGAGTTTCTTGTAGTTCCATGTTCTTCGTCGTCAAATTCACCGCGACTTCCGCAAACCACTCATAATCTTCTTTTCAAAATCACTTTTGCGCCATCCCAATGCTCGTTCGGATCTTTCGGAGATGATTGGCGACACTCATTTCGAACGCTATATTCCTGATTCCCATCCTGAACACCTAGTGCCTACTGAGGAAGTGAGACGTCACATCCTCTGCACCGGTATGTTGCACTGTTTGTTTGGTTGTCGAGTGAACTCAACACAGGATTAGGTCAAGTATACCAAACACTCATCCAGGAGCGTGATGCCAAAGGCATCAAAGATGTGGTGATTAGCCGAATTGAGCAGATTTCACCTTTCCCCTACGACCTCGTGAGTCAGTTTCTTTAGGTCGTCTACAGGGTTTTATTAACTTTTACAGATCACTCCTCATCTTGACAAGTATCCCAATGCAGATATACTCTGGTGTCAGGTAAATCTTTGCGTCAACTCCTTGTATTCCAGCTAACTTGTACGGTAGGAGGAGCCATTGAACAATGGGGCGTGGACTTATCTTGGACCTCGTATTCTGACTGCCGCCAACGAGACGCAGTACCACAAAGGCAAATATCCGTACTACGCAGGAAGGCAGCCGACAGGCTCTGTCGCTACAGGTAGCAAAGTAAGTACTTGGGTTTTTGATTGTCTACTCGCTCTAAGCCACGCGACCAGGCCCAGCACAAGAAAGAGATCGAGGAGTTCTTGGCCGCTGCCTTTGCTTAATAGTGTACGATGCTCAGTGACAATAATATATATATATATCATAGCGGCACGCGAGCGCCGGTCCCTTCTTTTGACTTGCTGGTGCACCGGTGAACCTTGGCATAACAGTCATCTAAACTTTAAAGTGTGTTTTCAAGACTGAAAGTTGGTAATCAGATTAGCTATAGGTAACATTTCACCGAGAATATAAACTCATTCATACGTTCGTATGGAGCACCGTGGAAGTTTTAACTAACTGCCGTTCTAGCTAGTGTTCTAGGAGACAAACCTGCACTGCTCCTAGCTAGTACTACATTAATATTAATGGAGCGAAGTTTGTTGGTCCATCACGTGATAGTCACGTGTACACGCGTTATGGTTGACATCCTTGACAACACTTCTTTGCAATCAAAGTCCTCTTCAAATCTAGCCCTCGTCTTCGAAGACACATGTCTGGCACACACAAGATTAAGATCGCTGCGCGCCTGCGACCTCGCATCGAGCATGAGATTGATGACCAAGGGATACAGATAACGCACGATGAAGACGTAGAAGGACCGTCGTGGATTTGCGTGCCTAACCCACGGGACGTGACGCAAGTCTTTCGCTTTCCGTGCGTGTAATTTTTTTCTTCAATTATAACATGTTTTAGGTATCATGTGCAGTGACTTACTATTCAACTAGATTTACCAGTTGCTACGACCAAGATTCTACACAAGAGGAGATCTTTGAGCAGGATGTGAGACCGCTCATTGACGTTGTATACAGTGGCGTCGTACGTCCTTGAATTTTCCTTCTGAATTCTTGTTATATCAATGAACGTAGACCGTAACAATCTTTGCGTACGGGGTAACGTCCTCTGGCAAGACACACACAATGCAAGGAACAAAAGTATGTCCTGGTGTCATCCCAAGAGTTGTTGAGGTGTGTATCTTTTCTGCTGCATGTTCCGCGTTATATAATTGCCAATGCGACTGTGACAGGCCATGTTCGAACAGAAATCAGCGTTGCTACGGTCCAACGTCGAACTTGCAGTATCGTACATGGAAATATATAAAGACGAGTGTTATGACTTGCTAGTTGATAGGGAAACGGTATGCTTAAATTCTACTGACTTTTTTCGAAGTTGCTGATTGATGTCTTGGGATGTGCAGGCTCCAAAGCTCCCAGTGCGAGAGAATGACGTGGGCCAAGTCTTTGTTGCAAACTTGAGTTCCGTACCGATAACCTCAGTCGAGGAATTCACTGCAATTTATTCGTACGTAACTCTATTCTGGTCACTTGCATCATCGCGGGTGGCACCCAAGCACGCATCTGCTTACCTCTAAATGCAGCCAAGCATCAAAGCAACGCTCAGTGGGCGCAACGAATCTTAACCGTTCTTCGTCTCGTTCACATGCGATGTTAACACTGGAGGTAACGATGACTGATTCTTCGGCAGAGAAATGTAAGACCCAATCGTGAATTCCCAACTTCCCTAGGCAGTTGATATATCATATTCTTCTAGCATTGACGGGAAAGATTAACCTCGTTGATCTTGCTGGTTCAGAGAACAATAAGCTAACTGGGAACGACCCGACACGGATGGCTGAGAGCGCAGCCATCAATAAGAGCCTGAGTGTCCTCGGGCAGGTTGTACATGCATTGAACCAGGGGGCTGTGCGTTTTTTTGTCGAGCGAAGGGATTTGCAAACTGACGGCATGCACAGTCTCGAATACCATATCGCAATTCTAAGCTCACGCGCATCCTCCAAGACGCCCTTGGCGGGAACTCCGTCGGATTGCTCATCTGCAATCTTGCTCCTGGAACGAAATTTAGGCAGGATACGCTGAACACGCTGAAGTGGGTTGACGTTCATATCTTTATATCTTTAGCCTGACTCACAACGGCCTTCAGTTTCGCAGTGCGGACAAAGAACGTCGAGAACAGACCGGTGGTCAACGAGCGCGGTGCGTTGCGATCACCAAACCGCCCCATGATTCATGAGAACTTAATGCTCTGTAGACATGCGACCTCAACCCAAACCCCACTTTGCAGCAATTCTACCACCACCTCCGAAACTTGCACCCGCCGTACTCCAGCCTTTAGAGGCTGTCGCAGGTCCGTCACGTGGTCCACGTCCTAGCATTGCCCGTGCCGCACCCAGACCAAGTCTTGCTGGCGCAGGTCAAGGCAGATCTCGTGTACCACGCGCCAGTGGCATTGGGGTATTTAGTGCCCAGAAGGGATATCGTCCTTTGGGAGTGCCTGCACTTATTAGCGAGGCAGCGGAGACAAGTAGTAGCTCGGGGATGATGCAGTTGACAGATAAGGAAATTGATGAGCGGGTGCGCGAATGCTCCTATTTTGGATCACCCTATACATTGCTAAATACAAATCGATAGATCGCAAGAGCCGTCGAAGTTGAAGTTGCCCGCCGTCTCAAGGAGCGCGAAGAGCTTGAACGACAGGAGAAGGAGAATATCACTTTGCAGTTGAATCTTCAAAGAGAGACGGAAAAAGAAAAGCTGAAAGAAGAGGACCAAAGACTTCCGACTGGTGTACTTACCCCACTTATGGCCCGGCATCGGGATCTGGATAATGAGCTCCGTGCGAGGCTCGAGGAGTTGGAAGACAAGTAGTACGTCTGCTCTACCAGTGATGTCATGCTACAGCACTGAATGACTCACAGCGAACGCGGGACCAAAGAACTTCAGCTAGCAGATGTACTTTCACCTAGTTCGCGGAAGAAAACCGGACGTGCATACGTGATGCTGGCTCGCGCTCACTCCGAAAAGTACGTGGTCGCATATCGACATGCAATATGCATCCACCTAATGCGCTAATAGGGGCGATCTCCAAGTAGCGCTCGACCTATACCGCAAAGCCGAGTCATATGTCCCAGATAACGTCAAGCTGAAAGAGAGGTGGATACTTTTCGTTATTCATGTTTTCCTTTGTATGGTATCCGGGTCAAAGCGATAATTCTGACCTTTTTCTTTGCTTGCCTTTTCTTCTCTCCGCGTGGCGGAATGCATGGAATAGAGTCATCGAGATCGAGTGGGCGGTGAAGAATGGAACCACGTTCGTCCCTTCTCCGAAGAAGCCCAGAAAGGCAAAGAAGACGAAGGCTGGAAAGCGCAATGCGGTGGGCAAGAAGGTCATGAGTGGAGACGAGGATGAAGAGGATATGCCTGTGGATGGGATTCATCAGATGCTGGAAGGCGAGTTGGGTGGATCCGCAAACCCGCTGAAGAGGTTCAAATTTGAGGAGGATGTTGTGCAGGCTACGTCTGAGACTCCACAGAAGAGGGTCAAGTGCGAGATCAAGGTCGAAGGAGACGTATGAGCTTTTATCAGTTGCAGTGCCGCAATGTCATTGCATGTATGATTGTTTTGTGTGTAATTTATTTTCCACCCGGTGTGCGACTATTCTTCATAAGACTCAAAATAGAGTATCAGCTACTTCAAACGCCCAAGTCAATCTTGATGGGTTTTGAAATTTGAAGCCACAAGGCCGAGCGTTAGTGTTGGTAATTTTAGACTCGTCACAGCAAACGGCTTCAAGTACAACTTCTGTACTATGTACTCGAGAGTCCTGGGGTGGCAACGGTAATTCTTGGTGCCTATTACTTAAGTAGTATGATACGGAACTTCAATCAGGTCTAGTTAGCGGCTTGTTGAGCGCTTCATTTGGGGATGCCCTCGCGGTAATGAACCGCAGACCCGCAAAAGGAAAGGCGGAAACGAGTCACATTTCTAATCACGTGTAGCACGTGCTCGGGCGCGCCCCCATTAGTCAAGTGGCGTGTCCCGCTTTTTCCCACGCGAAAATTGGAAGACGCACCCCTGTTTACCTCAACTCAATCTACCACCATCTTCACCACTGAACAAAGCCAAATTCTAAGTGCTACTACTATGGTCGCCTCGAAAACAAAAAAGACGTCCAAGTACACGTATGCGGAACGTGAGCAAATTTTTTAACCTCCTTGGACGCGTGTTTGGGGGGATGGTAAAGGGCATCACTGATACTGACGACTCTCAATCTAGGGGTTCTCAGTGCATTTTCACAGGCACAGAAAGAGCACAGGAGGCACAGTGTACACCTCGCTACCCTTCGTGCGCATGGTGAGGTGTCCATACCTGCAAGGAAATTGTTGCTCATCACCTTTGTTACTAGTGAGAAAGATCGCGAAAGATAGGAAAGATAAACTTGGACCTCAGTGGGCATCATGGGTAGGAAAGGCTGTGAAGAAGCTTGTACGCTTAAAAGTTTCAAGTTTTTTTGAATTCTACTGATTTTAAGAGAGCAGGAAGGGCAGGGAGTTTTGCAGCCTATCGACTCCAGTGGATACGTTGGCATGACTCCGGAGGGGAAAAAAGTGTAAGCCCAGCTACTAAGATCATCTCAATGTCGAACTCAATTATTTTTAGCCTCTCATATGCTCGTCGCAAGTTCCTTCCGACTGCCGCTGGGGACGCATCGCCTGCGCAAGAGGATGCTGTCTGGAAAAATGTCACCGAACACTTCTCCCCGTCAGTGTATAAACGGCAGCATGCGAGATCTGCATCTCGTTTGAGGTCAGTTTTCGGTGGGGAGGAAGAAGCTGAGGAAGATAGCGCTTCTGCACGCGGAAGTCCTAGGGCAAAGAGACAGCGACGAGCACGGTCCCCTGTCAAGCCCCCCGAGCGGTCCTTGGCAAAGATGACCAAGGCAGAGGTTTGTTTGAGATAATCAGGATTGTAACTTGCATCTCACCATGACACGTAGCTCCAAACTAAGGTCCGAGAGCTCCAACGGGCGAATATCACGGATAAGCATCTGAAGGCACAACTTGCGGACCGCGATGAACAGCTATGTGAAGTCCAAGATGAACTCAGGATGTTGAAGTTATCCGTTGAAAGGGCGCGCGCAGTCATGCGCGAAGAAGAACTGACAGAATTGGATGAACAGGAATTTCAGCACAATATGGATGAAGAACTTCCAGCGCCAGATTTCGCAACATTGTAGGTGCTTTCAATAATTGCCTACTCCATTTGTTATTAACGCACTTTGAAGTGATGTCCAGACCCCGCGCGCTGAAACGCCGCAAGGTGCGGGCGTGATACGCACCCAATCGGGCTCTATCATTCACGACATCTCTATGCGGCCTACCCCTGCACCAAGCTCTCCTGGTGACGAACACGACCAGAGGTACCGAGACGATGAAGACGTGTTTTCGGACCATCAGCGCGAACATCTTCGTACCCCTGAATCTCTGCCAGACCGCAGGGCCTCGCAGACTGATGAACAACAAAGGCCTACTTTGGTGAACACGGTAAGCTCACCACACGACCTTTTCTATCTACTTACTTTGTTGATGCTCCACATAGATTGATGATATGGAGAAGGAAATCGCGAAGCACATGACAGAGATCCAGACTCTCAAAGGCACGGTTACCCGCCTTCAGAGCGAGCTTGACACCCTGACAGGCACAGCTGAAGACCACAAGTCACGCATAGCCGACCTTGAGAGCGAAACAAACGAACTTGAATCTGGGAAGCGCGACCTGCAGCAATGCCTTGTTGATCGCGATCACAATATCACTCAACTCCAAAATAAAATTCTCGAGCACGAGAGAGTTGCCGTCCAGCTCAATGAGACGCTCACTCAGAAGGAAGCCTCACTAAAAGCAATTTCCATGGAGGCTGAGACGCTTTTGCGCAGCAAGAATGAGGTTCTTACTAGGGTGCGGGGAATGGAGGATGAACTGACTGCTGCACGAAGCGAGAATAGGCGCTTGACAGATGAACTGGCTAGTTCTCACAGAGAAGAAGAAACCCTTCGAGAGCGGATGGTAGAACTCATACGAACCACAGAGGAAAGACAAGGAGAGCTTGCCCAAGCCTTGAGGGTTACGGAGAACGAAGCCAGAAATGACGCTATGCTCGCCCAGGAACTTCTCATGATGACCGAGGTTGCCAAACAGCTCGAAAAACAGCTCTCTGAGGCTAACAACACCGTCACGACCCTCGATGCTAAACTTGCGGAAGTCCTTGAATGCAATAGTCAGCTTCAGTTTGCTCTAGAAGGGTCCAGGAAGGAGATTGAGGAGTTGAAGAGCAGGATAACGTCTTCCGAGATGAGGGAGGCAGGATTGTCGTCAAAATTGTTCACCGCTGATTCGACGAGGCAGTCATTGGAGGATGCCGCTGCAGCTATGAAAAATGCTTCACGAGTTGAACGAGTGAAGGCACAGTCCACGATTCTTGGGCTCCTCGAGAAAATTGATGGACTGCAAATTCTGCGCGATGACGAAGTGCGGGGTTTTGCCGACAAAATTGCAGCTCTCGAAGGTGAGATGGGGGATCTTAGATTGAACCTTCACAGTACGAGCGAGGCTCGGCAGACCGCCCTCGCTGCTTTGAAGAAGTCCGACGGTGACTTGGCGCACTCGGAGAATTTGCTCGCCGCAGAACAGAGCACTTGTAATGGCCTTCGGGATAGTCTGACTCAAGCGCAAGACCAAATATCTATATTGAAGGCAGCAAAAACAGCTTGCGAGTCGACAATTGTCAATCTTAAGGCTATTTATGATCAGGGGAAGCGGATGCAGATAGACTGGATGTCTGGGATGGAGAGCACGGTATGTGGTCTCGTGATTTGTTTGTCATGTGAGATGCTCAGAACGAACAGTTTTCTTCTGCCTAGCCGGATTCATTTGCACATGCGTAGCGATGAATTTGCCTAAGCTACTGATGCAGAGTCGACAAACTGTCCCGATGTTGGGGGCGATGTAGGTTTCATGGACTTGGACATTTAGGGTGGATATACTTAACGTTAACGATATTTGTCTTGATTTTGAGAAAGATATAGTTTGTGTCAAGTAGCCACAATCGAGCGTTAGCATATCTGCTTTGAATTTGATGTTTTGATGAATCGAAGTTGAATCCTCGTGTCATTGTCGTGTCAAGCTCGTCATCTACTAGCTACTTGGAGTTGATGACGGATTACGCGGTGTTTAGCCTGACATGATGTGCAGAGATTCTCGGAGTATGTCTTTTTGGAATCTTCTGCGGTGTGTTCCCATAGATGGACCTTCTCTGAAGGCGTGGTCGTTTATTTTATTATTGGGAATACGATAAGAACCCTAGCTACTGATACAAGTGCTCGGTAGGACAGGTTCGCAACAAGCACATAGTGATAGCATCCTTGGGGGAAAGTCGATTGAACCGTATGCCGAGCACAGGACGACGTTACGACGTATTGGGGGACCTTTGATAAGAATGCAAGCCAAAGATAATTAAATATATAGTGCCTGGTTTGATGGGTGCATATATATAGATGATGTCAGATGATGTACCGGGCCCTGATTTCAGCGCGCAGGCACTGCAATCATCCCTTTTGTTTTGAGTTTATGTTTCAGCTCGTGTGCTGTTCTTGTGCGATTGTTGAGATCATCATCGGTCCCGCGTGAGCTCGTGAACCTGAATGGGGAATGAATGGGTTTCGGTGTATTTCGGCGCATGAGATGACAGCTGAAGCGCTGACGGGACGACACCGATTCAGACTCCACGGTGCCACCTCATAACAGCAACCCTGGCACTTCCTGGCAGCAGTTTCTAACCCGCAAACTCAGCGAGAGTGAATAATGGCAGCAACGCACGATATGACAGTTTCTGACAGTTGAGTGCGGGGTACCATGCAGGGTCGGAGATAAGACTCGGAGCTTGCCAAGTGTGGGCGCCTTGCGTTGGAGGGCTGGTCCGAGGTAGTACGGAAGTGAAATGGTGCGCAGACATGTTGTGCAGAGCATGTGAGCAGGCTGGATGAGAAATCATCGTGGGTTAAGCAAGGACCCCAAGTGCGAAAATTTCGAGAATATTGATCGACGTCAACCTAACGTGGATCGATCCGTGCTCAAAATAGATACCATCAAAATCATTTTGTCACTTGTTCAGAGCCGCTTTAGGGATGCATTCTGAAAGATGTGAGCCAGCCTAAATTCAAACTAGATGAGCGGGTTGGTCCACGTCACACGATAGGCGCGCACAGCTCTGAGGAGAGCTCACACGAGTTTACGCACTAAGTCCACTAGTAGCCCACCGACGAAGGGGCTGAGCCCATGAAATGAAATTCACGTGCAAACAATGCCATCCGGAATGATTTAAAGACCGAGGAATGGATCATACGTACTAGTTTGCTTTAAGTAGTCTGCTACAACAACTCCAACACTCGTCGATGCCATGTCTGCTGCTTTTCGAATCTCTCCAGCCCTATGGGACAAGATTCACCACTTTGCAAGCTTTCCTCAGACAGGCGGTATGTCATCTGTTATCAACCCATTGCCGCAGATCTCTAATTCTTGTAATCTACAGTCTCGCTCCAGCAGATGGTACTCTTCGGTCAACATCCAAGTCAGGGAACTCTCCTCAAGGCTAGCCAGTTCCTCGCAGGTAACTTAATCCTTCTCTAGGCCTTAAACTCATTCTGATATCCCCTCAGAAGAGCTGCCCGTCCGCCTCGCGCATCGTGTCAAGGAGCTCGATGAGCTTCCCCACAATCTCAGCGACATGCCTTCCATACGAAAGGTCAAGAACTGGTATGCCCAGTCCTTCGAGGTCCGCCGTACCCTATCTTCTATCTTCTCCACTTCTCACCGGATCTTATACAGGAACTCATCAACTTTCCTCCCGTCCAACTCCCACAACACCTTCGCCAACAGCTTTCCTCCACGGGCCAGGATATCTTCTTACCTGACAGCACCCCAAACCCAAGTCTTGCAGCCTTGCAGGACCACGATCACCCTCTCTTCAACTTATCCCGTCTCAAAGGCAATGCGAACGGCATCGGTAACGTCAAGCTCAGGGTCCCTTTGGAACGCAGGTCTGTACTCCCTTAATCTCCCACAATCCACGCATCCCATGCTCACCTAGTACAAGATATTACGCAAAGTCATCATCCATCGACTGGCCACCCTCCGTCCTTGACTACAATGCTCGTTTCACCCGCATGCTCGAGGCCATCAAACGCAGGCACGACCCTACAGTCACAACAGTCGCACAGGGCGTCCTAGAATGGAAGCGCAGTCAGAACGCAAAGAACATTGGCCTTGATATACAAGCTTGGCTTGATAGATTCTACATGAGCCGTATTGGTATCCGCTTTTTGATCGGCCAACGTCAGTTGTTCTTAGTTCTTTTCGTTGCCATCATCTGATCTCCGTTGCTTTCTCTTAGACGTCGCACTAAACACGCAACAGCCACACAAAGACTATGTAGGCATCATCTGCACTAAAGCTGTACGTTGCCGTTCTCTGTCTTTCCCCATTCACTAACACCCTTTTTTCGCCGCAGAATGTACATGATATCGTACAGGAAGCTATCGAAAATGCCCGCTTCGTCTGCGAGGAACACTACGCCATGTTCAAAGGCCCCCCTGTTCAACTTATCTGCCCTCCCAACCTCATCTTCCCCTATGTACCAGGCCATCTTTCCCACATCTGTTTCGAACTCCTCAAAAACTCCCTCCGTGCTGTCGTCGACCGTTTTGGCCACGATGCACAAGACGACAAACCATACCCGCCCATCAAAGTTATCGTCGTTGAGGGCAAGGAGGATATCACCATCAAAATCACCGATGAGGGCGGGGGAATTCCGCGTAGCGCCATTCCCCTCATTTGGACATACATGTATACGACTATGACGGGACAGAGCATTGATCAAGACTTCCAAGCTAGCGATTTTCAAGCTCCGATGGCAGGATTTGGATATGGACTGCCACTGTCGAGACTGGTAAGTGACGTGCGCGTTTGTCGGGGGTTTGCGCTGATGTGTATCGTTGACAGTATGCGAGGTATTTTGGAGGTGATTTGAGATTGATATCTATGGAAGGATATGGCACGGATGTGTACATTCATCTCAATAGGCTTTCGAGTAGCCGGGAGCCTCTTCCATGATCCGCGAGCGCCTACCTGGTTGATATCATTTGCGGTAAAGGGCTTTGTATACAATATAGTGAGGGACCTACTAGTAGATCCACTCGATAAGTACTAAATGTAGTTTACGGTATACTGGCTCAGACTGACGACAGTTTCACGACAAGCATTATGATGCTGCATTTAATGCATTGTATATATTTTCATAGGTAGCATAGCACAAGCATAGCAGAATCAAAGGTTGAAATATAAACAAGGATTCCCTCAGCTCACATGGGGGAGGGACAGACCTGGACCGCATACAGATGTCTACGTGTAGCACTGATAGCAAGGTAAAAGAGAACTCAGCAGGGGCTATAGCTAGACTCTGGGAATGAAGAGTTATCTAGGATACTGTCCTCAGAGTACCATCGACAAGGCAGAACTGGTGTGACTGTTCACATGCGTCCGGTCCAGGCCTCTCTTCGTCCGCATCGAGATTAAAAGCAACACTAATAGTACTGCTTGTAGCTTTGAAGACGCAGCGGGCCCGAATAGGGGTTCCACAGATGACGGGCCGCTGATATCAAACCCGCGTTGACATTTGCAGAACTTTTGACGAGCACTTGAAGGTACTCAATAGACGGATCTGCCAACTAATTGAATGAGAGAAATGCAGGAATAGATTGCGTGACGACGTCCGCCAGCTAAGGGGTTCTCGACATACTTACCTTGATTCGTTTGCATCTGACATCACTAACACAGTCATCATAAAGGACAATGCACTGGGTTGACGTTCTATGCCGTGCCAACCACCAGGTCTATGCCGCTTATATGTTAAGCAGGAACATCTCAAAACTGATCGTATTGCGCACCTCGGATGCATCAAACATGTAGTCCACTTTGCCGGTCAACACAGCACCTTCTTGTTCCAGTATATTGTTATTGTTGCAACAATCTGTCCTGAACCAGGTAGTTCAACTTGAACAAGGACCGTCAAACTGTTCCAACCGGATCTCGGGGCCAGATCCGCCCCTGTTCGGGTTCAAGTCGCCAAAGCCACCACGCCATGACCGTCGGTAACCGATAACCGACTACCGATCTTTTGCGGAACTTACCTCAGTATGTGGAAGAAAGCCTGATGTAAAGTAAAGCTTGATACCAGTCAGGCGCGAACAAGAGCCCGACCTTCAACGTTCAACCTGTCGACTTGTTTGGTTATGGAGAAGCGAAAAGAACGTGCCGTGAGCGAAAGAGTGACCACGAGGTCTGCAACCGCTGGTAAATCATTCTGAAAGATTCATCATTGATATTGCCATAATTAAGTATTCTCCAAGTTGGTAATACATGCCAATGCCATAGTTATGTGTTGAACTGACTGGCAGCATGTAAGCAATCAGCATAAATACTGTCCACGATAATGATTAATAAAGGATGTGACAGTCTTGACTACTTACACAAGATCATGCAGTCCTCAGTGAACGCACTGGCAAGGATCCTGAAATCTTTTTATAAGTTTTTTTTTCGCACAAGCATCCGGGTGAACAATAAACATACTACTAGAACAGTCGTATACGTCGTAGGCCGCACATCTCGCACATCCATTTCGAACTGAGCAAAATACCTCCGTGTCGTCGTCGAGAGGCAAGGAAGATATCCCCATCGAATTCACCGACGAGGGCGGGGGAATCTTGCATAGCACCATTCCCCTCATTTGGACTTACATGTAATGTACACGACCATGGCGGGGAAGAGCCTAGCAGAGCATCGATCAGGATTTCCAAGCTAGTGATTTTCAGGCTCCGATGTGTTGGGTACATGGGCTGCTGTTGCCGAGATTGGTGAGTAGCGTGCGCGTTTGTCGGGGCCGTGCACTGATCGGTGTGTGACAGTATACCAGGTATTCGGGGGTGGTTTGGGGCTGGTATCTTTGGAAGCGTTAGTATGGAACGGATGTATGAATCCATTCCCATACAGCAGAAAGTACTGCAGATCGTGCTCCTGGAGTTAAGCACATTAGAGGAATCGATGTACACCATATGGGAAGGACTTAATTCCACTCGATTCTGACTGTAACTGACTAGCTCGTTCTCGGGACCAGAGTCCAGACCTTATGACACTGTATATTAGTGCAATGTACACGGTACCATAGCCAAATCGAAATGCAAAGAGAAGAATAGGACCATGAAGAAAGTACTCATATACAAGGACAGCGTCAACGCGGAGTTTGTCGAACAATATACAGATGTTTACATGTTGCATGCGTGTATAGCGATGTTGGGGTGTGGCGATAGCGTGTGCGATGCGAGAAACAGGATTAGAAGAGAGCCAAGCAGGGGGTATTGACAGTATCCGTGTGGGAATCAAGAGAGAAAACTAACAAAATCAGTATCACCTAGGCCCGTCCTCAGAGTGCCATGTACGCTTGAGGGATGTCGAAGTGGGTAAGCGGATTGCAGGATTCATGTGCGCCAATGACGACGACAATGCAGAGCTCGCGTGGCTACCCATGAGCGTCGACCAGTCGGCACTATCATGTGGGTGGACCAACGTCGAATGTTGGTGTTGTTCTTGGTGTCGTTGGTGTTGCTGTTCCTGGTGGTATTCCGGCCCACGCACCTCCAACGCATCAACTTCCTCACACAACCTCTGATTCGCAAACCGCAACTGCTGCAGCTCATACTGCCAACTACTCCCCCGCGTGGTATCTAGCTCATCAAATACATCATCAGCCTCGGCGTGAATCAGCGTATCGGAGCTACTCGAGTTGCTGAGCACCGTGATTTGTATGACGAGCGGTTGAGCGAGCGATGTGGAGGGTGTTTGGGAGGGCGTCGAGCTTAAGGTTGGGGAGGGTGGACGGTAGATTACGAGCCGCACGTGCATTGTGGTACGATCTTTACGCAGCATCATGCATACCATTGCAGACGACTCGCCCTCCGCATGTCCACGTACCTGCGCCTCATCTCCATTGGCGCGCTGAATCGCCGCCTCCACATGGCCTCGATCCCCACCAATGACCATCGCACCCAAAGACATGCCGATAACCTCACCAACACTCCATCCAAGCATATCGCGCACACTGGCGCTGGTGACAAGTACAGTCCCGTTTGCGCTCACCATGCCCCATACCTCCTGTTTGCCAAGCCCGCCAGCATGGGCGATTGAGCGCCAGCTGAGCGAGGGCATCCATTTGCTACGGCCGGAGAGGATGATGGCTTTGCGACCTTTGCCAGGTTCAACGTGGAGGCGACCCCGACATTCAATCCAAGTGTATTCAGAGGATTTGGCACGGGCGCGGAAGAGGAGGTCGACTGTTTTGGGTTGGTTAGCTGGATTTGGTGAGCTAGATGGTATGGGGGAGGTGGATTCGGCTGATGGAGTGTTGGGCGTGATAGAGGACTCTTTGAGCTCGCGCATGAGTGGGACGAGGTCTGCAGGGTGGCAGTAGTCAGATATACTCTTTCCGACGAGTTCCTCGGGTTCGTATCCCAGGACGAGGCGCACGCTCGGGGCGACGTAGAGAAAGGCGCCTTTGAGGCTGAGAACGATGATAAAGTCAGGGGATTTTTCGAGAAGGAGCATATGCAGGAGCTGGTTGCCGTCATGGGTGTCAGGCTTATCAGGAGTGGCTGAAGATGGAGGGATATTGACGCTCGTGGAGAGGGGGACTGAAGAGGTGAATTTGGCGTCTGTGATCAGACTACGCAAGTCTTTGCTTAGCACGCTGTTGGACGGTAATATAAGTCGACCTCTCGACGGGGGCCCGAGGGAGGATGGCACCGGTGCGCCTGCGCCCATAGTGTAATTGACGATGTAACTCCCATCGCGCAGTTTCTGCAAAATCGCATTGGGTTGTTCTGTGAGATCGACCTGGAAGCCAACGTGATAGACAACCTTGTCCGCTTCTTCTGGACGGTTTGATATGCCGCCCCTGAGGGGGATCACGGTGACGAGATTGATGAAGGCCTGTCCGCCTTTGCGGTAGTTAGTGATACGGGTTTGGCACTCCTTGTCCGCGGAGAGAGATTTTTTCAAATGCGCTACAGCATCTGGTCGGACAAAGTGACGCTCCTCACCCTTTTGTACGTTTCCATCTGGAGACTGCAAGAAGCGACAATTGCGACCGAGAACCTCATGTTCAGCGTAGCCTGTCAGGCGATAGAAGCTGGGGGAGGCGTAGATGATGGGACAGTCATGGCGACGAACATCGACGACAGTAAAGGAGCAAGAACTGTCGACGGGGCCGAGGACGATGACTGGGTGGGGACGGGTGACTACGCGGGAAAGGAGGGGGAGAAGATCGAAACCAGAAGAGGAGTAAACAGGAAGGCCTATGGGAGATGGTGTAGATAATATAGTTGCAGTATTGAGTTTGAGGATATCTGCGGCTGTGAAGGAGGGATTCGAGGTAGCTTGTGTTGGAGGAGATGGGGGTGAGTGAGAATAGTCGGCCTGGGGATACTGTATAGAATGAGGTACGTTCGAATAGGCATCATAGCAATTGCTCGATTGCGCATTGCTAGCACCAGATGCTGCCTCCACGCTCGCTTGGTGTCTCGACTGCGAAGAATGAAAACTATACGAAAAGAGTATTAGAGAATATCACAGGTATTATTTTGTACTCACGGCGCAAAGCCATTGTTTGTAAACCAGGATGAAGCAAACGAACCTGGGCTGTCAAGAAGACCAGCTGGTAGAACCTCCGCACCACCACCTGGGGCTAATATTGGAGGTCCATTGTACATGAACTGAGGTATCTGAAACTGAAGCCCATTAGAGTGAGCATTACCGTCATCGACATTGTAACGACTATCGTTGTAATCGCCGTAGTGATTAGAGTACTGCCCACTCCGCTGCGGCTCGTTATGTGTTAAATATCGCTCAAAGGGCATGGTGGGCGGTCTTGAACAAGATCATCCAAGAGGAGCAGAACTTAAAAGTAGATTTTGGGGGTTGGTACTTAGAAGAAGCGTTAACGAAGTATCCACCTTTGGAGCAGTGTGCTTGTAATACTTCACGTTAGCCTAACGTTATACAACCGGCTGGCCGCCGTCGCGTGATTAACGGTCTGCTTTTTACCTACTGCAAACATTAAGTTTACCTCACTAACACTCCGTGTAATCCACGTTTATGTAACTCCACTCATTTCATATTACAAATCGCACGATAGTACCTGTTCCTACAATGCAGTACAACAACAAACACCCTCCAGTTTGTGTCACATAACGAATCCTCGCATATGCATATAGGTTTTTGATATTTGCCCTCGTTCCCCTAACCATCACCCACATTGGATGATGTAGTGAATAAAAGGGCAGTCTGAAAGTCAAGTACTTTGTCAATTAACCGCGCCATGTCCTTGGTGTGTGAGTGAATGATATCACCACATATCTAAGCTTCGAGTCGTGCACACAAATCCTGCTTCGACGGGCCCAGCTGACTCAAATGAGCTCCATCCCTGAACGTCATATGCATCAATTTAAGATATCCCAGATAACCGCATACAATGATACGCACTTCAAAAATCTTATCTCCTCCTGAAGGTTCAAGTAGTCATCACACGCCCCACATTTGTAAAGCCTCACTTCTTCGACACAATAATCTTTCGCTAGCTTGGGAACTTGTACCGTGCACGGCGGAGAGCTTCCTGTGTGACCGCAGCATTCAGTTCCTTGTAACAGATAGGGAGGATGATCTCCCCGATGTTTACCCGCGCGACAGTGTCGTAAAGCTTCCCCCAGCACCGCGTATACCAGCATGAAGCCTGATTGGAACACGTAAAACATATAGCACAAATTCACACCCGAGTCGTGAACCTATTAGCATCCGCGTAACTCAACATCTTGTCGATGAAGATGATGTGAAATGGGTAGACTCGGACACGCATGTAGAATGAGTCCTTGCCTGATGTCTTGGTCACGGACTTGTTGGCGCAGATGCGAGCTACTTCAGCCGCCTCGGAACTCAGCTCCTCATACTCATCGAAGACGAGACGAGAGAAGAAAGGGAACACATCCAGAGGCACGCTTCCGGCCGAGGTCGAAAATTCTGACCTATGGGGACGAGTGAAGACAGTCAGTGACGAGGTGTTGTGAACGGACCTTGATACCATGGATTGTGCCGCGATTTGGGTAAGGTTTGTTCTTACAGTAGCGGTAGCAGCAGAGGGCGGGGCGACCGATGGTCTTGCAGAGTCACATCCAAGACAATGAGATTACATCCATCCCAACCAATTGCAATCCAACACTCATTTGAGGTAAACGGCCCCCAGCGTCTAAGTGTCATCCGACAAGCGGAAAAGCGACACACATATGTTGCATGGAAGTAGGGTGCAATGTTACATGGAAGTGATGAAGCCCTTTTTATCTGAAGTTGCAGTGGGAAATCGGATAACCAAGAGATGACAAATTTGACTCGGCGAGCGCCGGAGACCTCGGCGGACCGTCGTATTGCCGTCTCAACAGTGTTGGGCTCGCTGTGAAGCTTAGATCATAAACAGTATGGAGGTCCCGAGAGTATGTCAGACGGTCAGTGTGCCCTGGGCCTGCCAATATTGTACGTACGATTTGGACAAGAAATTCCGAACCACTGCTAAGACCTCGAGATCATCTTTTGTCATAACTGCGACCGACTGCGACACGACTACATAATGTTACAAATGATAAATGAAAAGGTAAACAAATTCAGTATTTCATGGTGATCAAGAGAGGTTGATGGAGTGCTGCCTTCAATACTAGAACGTACTCGAGTCTCGAACTTCTTAATTGAATCTTGAATCGCTTTCTGTTTCTCTCCTTCACAACATCTCATGGTATTGTGTCGATCCCTGCCACCCTGCCACCCTGCCCATGCCGTCTCGTTCAATGAGACCCGCCATTCGTCTTTGAATGGGTGTCCTGGTGCGCCAGCATAACCCCAAGGTTTGGATGTGTAAGGCTGCACGAATGGATTGAGCACCACCACAAGACTGGGATAAACTGGTCCTGTGAAATGCAACACTCCAGGACCCTTCATGTCTCCCAATGCTGGGATATCTCTATCAGCTGAGCTAATCTCTGCGTAGGTTCCGAGTCCCTGTGCATCCCAGCTCAGGTTCACTTCGGTTCAATCGCCAGCAAAGTGCACATTCAGCACGTCTTGGTCGCGATAGCGAGCGTCTTTCATCTCACGCACCCGAGCTGCAAGCTCAGACAGATGCGTTCTTGCATCTGCCAGGTCAATCAGGAGCATGCCTGCGTTGAAGTACCGCCTTCGTGAGACGCCCTCATGGCCCATTGGGAATCCAACATCCATCGCTGCACCAATCGAGGAGCCCTCCAAGGTGGTGTTCCACAACTCTTCCAGACTCCTGCGCACCAGCATGTCTGCGTCCAGGTATAAAGCCTGCTCTACTGGCAGGATCTTCATCATATCAACTTTCGCCCACGCTACGCCCAGTTCTGCAGCTAGACTCCCAGTTGGAAGATCCAGGAATACTAGGGTGACATCGTGTCGTTTGGGAAGCGACGATTTGATCTTTTCTTTGTCTTCAGCACAAATATCACAGTCTACGATATAAATTGTCATACGCCCCGTGGTCTTCTCGATGGCGCTGCGAATCGTGACAGCTGCTGCCATCGCATATGAGGTGTCGATGGCGAGGACCAAATAGATCCCTAAGCCTAGAGCGCTCGCGAAGTGCCGCTCAGCACTCTGCTCCACGAGGAATCCGATTCGCATTTCACTGGTCTTCCTCAAAATCATCTGGTATTGCTCTGCAGTTTTGGACAGATGCTCGTACTCCCCTGCATGAAGTGCAAGGAATGCATCGATTCCGCGGCGGGGATGATGCACACTTTCGTAAATTTGATGTCCACTAGGGGTCATATGTCGCAAAGGCATTATTTGAGAGGGGCCACTATGTTCGTATCGCAGACATCAAGCGGACCTCTTACCTCAATGAGCGCATCTCAAACGAGGTTCTCGTTGGAAACCTCTGCGATCTGTCATTTTGTGAAAGCGCTGTTCGAAGCATGGACACAATCATGCATTTTGCCGCGACGATGGGTGACATGGGTGCAATCCACGAAGCAAATGATTTCGTGATTTACAATGACATTCAACCTCATACATGCCGCTGTACACCGCAGTGTCCAACGATTCTTATATGCATCATCTGCCTGTTTTTATCCGACATCATTGCAGCACCACGGAACGAACCCCATATCCCTCCGCGAGCATGAAGTATGGTCTTCTGGGGCCCCAAACCCACAAGGCCTCTACGGTCTCGAAAAGCTGAACTCCGAGTTGCTTCTGATGCAGTTTGTCGAGAAAATGCAGATACACATTGCTTGATTTCATAATATTTTTGGCCCATATAACGCGTGGGTTGGCGGGCATGAAAAAGTGCCTGCTGCACAGCTCAGAAAGGCGCTCGCTGCATTCATGGATCCTACTACACAGCATGAAATCGAGATCTGGGGAGATGCGAAGCTTCCTCTACATCGACAATTGTGTCGAAGCGATTCTCTTTCTCCTTGAATCCGACTGCAGCGAACCAATCAACATTGGATCTGACTGTTCGGTGACCATCGACGATCTCACGAAAATTGCCGTGCAATCTGCAGGCATGGACGTAGGAGATGTCCGTTTCAGATACATGGATGATTCTCGTCCTGTCGGCGTCCATTCACGCAATTCAAACAATGAGTTCATCACGAAAATATTGAGCTGGACTCCAAAGATATCCCTCGAGGCCGGTATGATGAAGACCGCGAACCGGATCAGAGGGGAAATGGAGAAGATGCTTAATGGCACCGATAAGACTGCCCGAACAGAGCTTCTGAGCACTTTCAAAACGAGCAAGGTCGTATATTTGAATCGGCCCACCATTACATTCGCTATCATACTTCCCATCACATCCCGTGGTCTCGAGGGACCCGAGAAGAGCCTCGAAAACCTTCGAACCTTTGCAAAATTCCTTGCACACACTACTTGGCGTTACACCCGCGAACTTGGACTCGTCCACTTTCAGGTGACGAATTGACGCCCACGACAAATTTCTCTCGCGTCGTGCGGGAAACAGCGAAATGTTAAACATCGAATTACTCTTATCAGAGGAGGGAATCACGGATGTTTCTACCGAGATCTGCAATGTACCCCGCGGTCATGTCTGCGCCATTTGGCGCCAGTGTGCACGTCGGGCTTGGAAGGAAAAGGCGGATTATTTCGTTCTAATGGGTGATGATGTCGTTCTCCTCGATGAAGGCTGGATGAGAGACATCATCCATGAACAGTTCACGCTGATTGCACAACACGAACATGTCCCTCAAGGTATGGGATGCGTCGCCTTCACAGATGTGACTTTCCCCGGAATGCCCACATTCCCCGTAACCGTTATCCACCGCACTCATATGAATGCCTTTGGCGGCCAAGTCATACCCAATGTTTTTATTAATCAAGATGCGGACCCATTCCTCTTCCAGCTGTACCGCAAATGGGGCTGCTCCATAATGATACCATCAAGACTTTGCAACGGCATTGGCGGAAGCCTACCTGCACGATATATTCAACAACATGCAGATGGATGGACGTTCGGTCCGTTGACTGAGGCAGCTTCAGCACTGGAAACATCGTTGGCGACATCTTTCCCGGCCGCTACTCGCAAAATGACCTTGGACATCATCATTCCAAGCTACCTGGTTCTGCTCCCTTTCCTCGATGCCATCCTTGCCCTCAAGGAGTCTCCAACTTGTGAAACTATGTTCATCATCATCGACAACCCACACTGCCCTAAAATCACCGAGCTAGAAGCAAAATATGCCCATCGCCCAGACATCCGCATCCGCATCAATGAAAGTAACCTTGGCGCCTCGGCGTCACGAAACAGAGGCATGAAGGAATCTGCCGCGGATTGGATTCTATTCCTTGATGACGATGTCACACCTCAAGATGACATCCTGATAGAAGCTGAGAAAGCCATTCGTGCGAATCCACAGGCTGATGGTTTCATTGCTATTTCCCGGTTGCCAGCACTGTCTTCACCAATGCCGTTCATCTTGCTGGCGTGACTTACTTCTGGGAGTGGGACATCGCTGCGAAAATGCCAGAGAACGAGAGTGACATGCCATGGGGTGTCACAGCCAATCTCATTGCCCGCCGTGTTCAGGACGGTGTGGAATTTGACTTGCAGGTCCCGAAAAGAGGTGGAGGAGAAGACATCGATTTCTGTCGGAAGAAGCGCGACTTCTCTGTTGCTCATGGGGGCGAAGGATTTTATCCTGCTCCTCGTGTCATCGCAACTCACCCTTGGTGGAAAAATGGTCAAAGATCATACTGGCGTTTTTACATGTGGTCCAAAGGCGACGGGGGACTCATGAAGCTCTACCCAAATCTGACTCTATCAGGTGAGCAAGTAGAGAAAATCCAGTTCTATGCACTATGAAAGGTGTAGTGAACGAGCTTGAGGAAGTGAGGAAAGGCGGTCATGACAGGCGCCTAAAAGTTTCAAGCGACCGCAGCGACGATTAAGCATCAATCATGATGGAAACGCAGTACGAAGGACCTCCCACAAGATAGATTCACGACCCGGGAACTCGGCCCTGAATCAGCTCAACAGTTGGGTGCAGGGGGAGCGAGGGACTGAACACCTGGTGTAGTTCTATATAGCAGAATGAGAGAACATCGAAGGTGGCTCAAATTACTTTCCAACTCCGGTTAGATACACCGTACAAAATATGCTGCTATACATCTCGGCGCAGCGTAGATTTTATCTATACAAAATATGAATGAGAGCACTGCCAAGGTAAATTGTAATACATATGCAAATGTGATAGAGCGATGGGTGTTGAAGACCACAAAAAAACAAACAACAATTTGTCGAGTGATCCTAATAGATACTGGTGCTTACAAGGAGCTCCGTACGACGTCAGTAGCGGGCGATATGACAGCCACCAATACTGAAATATCTGCAGACTCTTGAGAACAGTGCAAGTTATGAAGTCAATAAACGCACCATCTATCTTGCCGCCTCTGAATGGTTTCCCTGATTCCCTTGCACGACATGCAAACGGCACCTCATCCTCCATATCAAACACGCCGTCCTCGATTCCACGCCCTCTTCTCTCGCTCACGCGACGCGCACGTGAACAAAGCGCTTCGCTCAGCATGCCTGCTAGCGTTCGACGGCCCAAAAGACCATCACCACCCTCCCCGTTACTCTTTAGGAAAGACCGCTTGAACCGTACTACTTCGTCCAGTACCTCATAATCCCACAAGTTATCAGAGAGCCCGTCGGAAGCGAGAATGAGGATATCGTCTGATTGGACTGGGAGGCTGAGGATCTGGGCGTCTAGAGGGCGTGCAGAGGATGCGGGACCGAGCTGCACAGGTGTGTTAAAGGCTGTCCACATCTCTTTGCTGCGCCAAGCGATGTTCTCGTCGCGCACCAGCATACCCATGCAGTCTCCGAGATGGGCGATCTTGAGTACTGCGTCATGAGTTTCTTTGCGAGATGCTGTATCTGGAGGATTCTGGAAGATGAATGGACGGGGTGGGGAGGTAGCTGGGGGAGACGTGCTGGAAGAGTGTTGGAGGACTGCGACGAGCGCTGTTGAAGAGCCTGTCATGAGGGGGATCATCTTTGGAAGGGAAAGTTCTGGTGCGTGTGGGGTAGACTGTGGGGAATCTGCAGAGTTGGTGAGAGGTGCTTCCTCAGGTATGGATGCGAGTCCTGGAGATAAGGCTGCCTTCGTAGGTGGACAGGGAGGCTCTGGAATAACATGGGCCTTGAGAGTGGTCTCATATGCACGTTCGAGGATCATTAGGACATCCAGTCCGTCTTCAAGATCCTCTAAAGAGTCTTCGAGCTCTTCATGAAGTTCGTCTATTTTGGCCTTCCAGGGCCATGCAGCATTGTGGGCCGTGGATGCCGGATGCCGCTGGGGTGATTTGGACCGAGGAGGGGATGCATCTCGGCGACGGAATGATAAGGTCTCGGCTTGGAGGGCCTCTGCCGAACAGTGGTGCATTAGTCGGCGGGCAAATAATGCACTAGGTGATGGATCTGTGGAGATATGCTTTGATGAACCAACGTCTGAGACATATGGATAAGAATACGAAGAATCTGATGAAAGTCTTCAAACATACCAGGTGTCTTGGCTCTTGACCAACCGCCAACACCATCTGCAACGCCCATAGCATTCTCCTGTATAAAATAGGCATCCTCACCAACTTGGACGGCGAAACTGAGATCCTCTTTCTGAGGGTGGGGGTCAATCTTTCGCCAACTATTGCTATTGCTATTGCCATTGCCGCCGCCTATGACTATACCTCTCCCTGAGACTTGGGCTTTGGTCTTCTTCGGTATGCCATAAGCGCCAACATCCAGATGGTAGCGAACCTTTTGTTTCCTTTCTCGTGGATGAGAGTCGGTGACGGAGTCTGCGACGGCGATATTGTAAAAGGGTATCGGCGTGAACGGTGAGTAAGGAAAGAAAGAGGAAGATTGGTGTGAAGGAGGAGTGTGGGGAGGGGAATTTGGGTTTGCCTGAGGTGATGTTAGAGCCAAGGAAAATGGGGGCTGTCCATGTGATTGATGGGCAGAACCCTCGCCCTCTGCCTTGACAGGAAGGCGGGATGTTGAGAGAACGTGGGGTTTGCTAGGCTGTGGCTGAGGTGGAGGCGGTGAGTCAAAAAAAGCAAGTGGACTAGAGGAATTGGTAGGCGCATTGTAAAGAGAACGAGCAGAAGGCGTTGAACCAGATCGTCGACGGGAAATTGGGGATGTGGAAGGTGAAGATGCAGATATGGAGCGGGGAATGACAGTATAAAAACGCTTTTGAAAGGTCTTCATCGTTGGACCTGGTGCACTCATGTCGAGCAGAGCGTCGTGCCCGATGAGCAGAGACTATTATTGTTGTACTTGATACAAGTATTGATGGAGGATGCGAGAACACCAAGTGCGGGGTTTGACCGGAAGAACTCGGGTGGTGTCCGGATCGTCTTTACCTAGGAGGTCACAAATCAAATTCACACGTTTTGATTGGTCAGGTGCAGGCTGCCAGGCTCTAGTATAAGTATTGCCGCAAGTTCCGGCTTATGTCAGGCTCTAGCCGTGAGCGGAGCTGTAGTTAGCGTGTACCTAGTTATAGCTTACGTAATTTATGGTCTGGCAGTGGAAATTCAGGACACAGGATTATCTGGAGATGCTCTTGGAATGCGAGGCACCACCTCCAGGTTGGGCATGCTGCACGTGCGATGGGGATTGAACTTACAAGTGCCATGACTGTCTAGCAGAGCCAATATTTTGCACTCGGTGCTGCTGGACTCAACACAGCCAACTCCATTTCCACTAGATAAGCCAATGGAATGGTGATTTCTTTGAAAAAATGATGTTGGCCAAGTTAGGCATAGAGATTCACCTCCAGTCATGGGGGGCAACCTTGCCCCAATCAGAATTGGGAATGGGAAAACACAGACGACAGTGGATCATGCATGGAACCTCCAACTGCAGAAACTCCAGATAGGAGCGAACAAGTATATGAACCTAGATGTGAAATATTTGCATCAAAATTCCTGGGAGTACCAAGAGAGCCAACTGACATAGGCTGCGAAGATGTCTTTGTGGAAGTGGATTTTGGATTTCCTCCTCACAATCCTCTGGAAATTGATATGCCGCAAGAAAAGAAAAGTTTGATAATGGTCGTTGATTATTCAGGCATCCACACACCACACCCTGGCAGGGGTATTAATACAACAATGGCTATTGTAGAAAGGTAGGTATGTATACTTGTCAGCTATCCCCAAGGCTTCTTTGTATGCATACTCTGCTGGAGAACCCATACCTATTTCACCATAGACTTAAAAATAGACTTCTCAGCCTTCCCACATTATATCCACACCCCACATTTTCGCACTTTAGCCACCTACCATAGGAATTACCCCACAACACTAAAACATTGCTCATTTTTGGAAATCTCCACAATATCAATTATTACCACACCCTCCCCACCTCACTGCAGCTTCACCACTACACCACAATAGGTCTTCCCTTGTATCTAAGTAGTAGTTTGGTATAAATGTGTATAATATAATATAATAGACCATTTTTTTTGTTTGTTTGTGTGACTGCTCCTCCTCCAGGAGCAATTCAATATAGGATAGGGTGCAAAACACTTTCGCATTTTTGCCCCTTTGATGAGGAAGTGTTATATGATATTCAGAACATGTTTGAGAGTATATATGAAGACATTCCCATCTTTATTAGACCCCCTGAAGTGTCCTACATCAATAGATATAGCATATATATAGGAAAACACAAAATATAGTCCCATTTGATTATTTCTAGATGGATAGACTTGGAAAAATGATCCCCAGCATATATTCAACAGTAGGAACAATGTATCAGGAGCCCAGGACCATAAGATAATCCCCTGTTGCATAGTGTGCCCCCCCTCTCCTAGTGGTTGACCCCCTGTGAAAAATTTTCCTGTAGGACCGGACCTTAATTGACATTGCGAATATCATTGTTCCTTCACCGCGCGTATCCATCATCATTATTATTGCACAGGCCATTCACTTTCCCAATGCTCGCTATCAGTGTAGGAATACAACACAGAGTGGGGCTATACAAAGATGGCTCCAAACTGATATATTTATGTTGTGGTCTTGCACTGCCTAGTCTGCTATACTTGGTGAGACAAGTGCGTTTGACCCAGGGGTCTGCGGTCTGGGAATAGTTTTGGGGGTCAGTGAGTGATGTGGGGTCAATAGTCTGAGTGTGGGAAACAATGTCTGAAGGTATAATTACGATGTCCGATGCAAAAAGCGTCGGGTCCGATGTTTTCGGGTTATCGGGTTATCGGGTTCGGGTTTGGGGTATCGGAAACTAATAGCAATGCTATAGCGAGTGTCAGGAAAGCGAGCGGTGTGCACAATAATAACAATGACTGATACGGGCAGTGAAGGAACAATGATATTCACAATGTCAACTAAGAACTACAAAATATCGGGTTTGACCCCTAAGCGTTGGAGAATGGCTCTCCTCTACTTGGATGATGGTAATGCTATGGGGAGTCCAATATTTATGTAGATACGTAGAAGTCCGGAACCATATAGGTGAAAGTAGTAGCGCAATATTTTCAGGTCCGATGTCCTATGTAATAAGACATGAGGTGCTGCAGACATGTAATAATGTGGTCTACAATGTTAGCGATGGGAAAACAGGTAACTGCGCACCTAGTGGGGCTAGCACAATGAGACAGGACATAGGTAGGACGAGTACACACGAAGTCCAATAGTCCGATGTCCGAAGTCCGATGTCCGAAGTCCGAAGTCCGATGTCCGAAGTCCGATGTCCGTAGTCCGAAGTCCGATGTCCGATGTTTTCGGGTTCAGTGCGTATTGAGTCGGATAGGATAGGGAATGATTCGGGTAATGATTAGCATTAATACATGCATTGGAAATTAGACCTCTATGAGGCCACAGAGATGTCAGTCTCTACATTGGTTTCTGATACACCAAACCTGAACTTGAACCTGATAACCCGCCGAAAACATGGGACCCAACACTTTTGCATCAGACATCATAATTATACCTTCGGACATTGTTTCCCACACTCGGACTATTGACCCCACATCACTCACTGACCCCCAAAACTATTTCCAGATCACAGACCCCTGGGTCAAACGCACTTGTCTCACCAAGTATAGCAGACTAGGCAGTGCAAGACCACAACATAAAGATATCAGTTTGGAGCAATCTTTGTATAGCCCCATTCTGTGTTGTATTCCTACACCATGCTCTTGACTTGCCCTTTGAGTTGTGACAAATCTCCACAATATCAGGTGTATTATCAGCCTCTTCGTTATCCTGCAATGACAATTAGTAATGGTGTAGCTCGAGAATGGCAAAGGTAATAAAACAGTTACTTATCCATTCAATTTCATAGACATAGATGTGTAGGGTTATTCTTGGCACCTTTGCAGAGCCATCTTTGTCAGATAGTACATGCTTATGCTTGAGTCTAGTCTCACGAAAAGATCCTTGATTGAACTATCCATGACCTAGTCCTCAATAACAGCAGTGCCCCCCAGCCCAGATCCTTTGGCAGTACAGAATGTGGTAGCCTTGCTATTAAGAAAATGCAAATGCCATGGCCAGCAGTGGGGCCCAACATAGATAACATGAAGATGTACAATTTGAACATTGAATCAAGAATTTCTGAGGGGATTGGATCTGTACTCTGCACTGGTATGGTGCAATACATACCCTTTGACTTCAATAGCAACTGCTGAAGAGTATCTGGTGCTGATTCATTGGCTGGAAAGGTACAGTGTGAAGGAGGAATCTTTGCCTAGTGTAATATATATGAGTCGTCAACTGGTAGTACTGAGTGAAATGATACTGCTTACTCTCTTTGCAGTAACTTGTTTACTCTGAGCTGGATAAACCCACAATGAAAAATCTACATCAACCTGTGAATTTTTTGCTCTTGCTTTCAGAGCAGAAACCTTTCAGTTGACTTCTGAAGCACTCAATAGTGACGAATTCTGAGGATGAGGCTAGTTTAGATGGTACTGTGATGCAATGCTAGAAAAGCCAGATCTACGGTCCAAGATTGTGGCTGCAGTTGAATGAGTTGCATTTCCTGCACTTGAACCATGGCTGAGAATTTTTGCAGATTCAGATGCTACAATATGATGCAACATAAGTATAAACTAATGCAGTACTACCTTGCATGGTGACATACATGGGTTTGATAGCACAGCTTCACCATCATGGTGGCCAGGCTGGAGAACTTTACAGGGCTCACACAAAGTGGATCAAAGGAAGTTGTAGCATACCTCACAGTGTTTGCATTGTGGTTTATCCTATATGTGGTCTGAATTAGTATAGATTCTCGTCACATAGTAGATTTGCAATGCACATAGACAGCAGTACATTTAGCTTCTGTGGCTTCCCAGAGCTTCAAACATTTTCCACATTCTTGGCTATCCATGGCAGGAAAGTTTCTCAAGCAACCTAAGTATTGTGCCATGAACAAGGCTAAGAAGAAATGACAGTTGAAATAGGATGCAGAGTACAAGCTTAAATATTGTATGCCACAGCCTTCAAGTGCTAAGTTTATTTGGTACCACTTTGTTTAGTTTACATTAAATCTTTAATCTGTAATATATATTGTATAGGTTTTTTAATACTGGATCACCATCTAGCTTTCAAAACTGTCTATTTGCTACGAAATACAAGTCCTCTATAACCTAAATAAGAGGTAACATAGCAGAAAAGATGTTCTACACATTGTGAAAGGATAACTCCTTGAAACCAAGGTTTATAAAAATGGTCTGTGCATGATTCTCATACTCGACAGAAACAAAACAAATAAGATCCTCACCACCTATACTCTCCATCAGCTGCCTTACCACCTCATGGTCAACTGCTTGTAGGCAGTTCTCAGCTTGATACTTGTCATGAAGGACAAATGCAACATTGGGAGAAACATCTGATGGAAGTTTCTTGGAAGAATCCTTGCGAACACGGTGGTTATTGAACTGCTCCTGAAGTTGATTCAGCTCTTGCTGAATGAGTTTTGGCCATACCATTTGACTAGATCACTATAAGTGAGACATTGGTAATTTCATATGAAAGCTCTAGCTCAAAATTCACTTACTACTGTCTCAGGTCCATTTCATCATAGATGCCACTGCCTGCTTCCCAGAATACCTTGCCATTGTCTCCCTACTGAAGACGGAGACAAAGCCAGCCACGCTCAATAGGTGTATTGTGAACACTCTTCAAAAACTTATGTGCAGGCAGCTCGTTCAATGACAGATGGAGGGAGAAGTGTTATCTAGTATGATATAATAAGCATTGACATTAGAAAGATAAATATAAAATCAACTACCAAAGTGCATTGGCAAATCCATACATTTCTGTAGTTTCGCTACCACAATCAGTTGCTATCCGTATTGGCATGCCTTTGAATATGAGAGTGAGCTTGTAGTATATATATCTAAGAGTGACAATATAACAACCCACCAAGCTGATAACAAAGAGAAAGATATAAATAAGCAATTGCATCTTTAAGACGGTTGTTTGGCAAGACATGAATACTGAGCCATTTGCCTGACCAAATATCACGAATTACCCAAATTGGAAAGCCAATTTGAGTGAGCTTATCATGACCATTACCGCTCCACTCATGGTGTGGGCCAAGGACAACCAGGGGCCTCCAAGACAACTTCTTGCTGGTAGGTTGGTGAGTGACGAAACCTTCAGGTTCTTACAACATCATCTGGTCTCTGATGTATTTGCTGTACAAAGGTCCCTTACAGCTCAGTAAGAACAACAAAAATATGTAGAATGTACGAACCATAGTGTAGAGACTGACATCTCTGTGGCCTCGTAGAGGTCTATTTTCCGATACATGTTGAAATGCTAATCATTACCCAAATCATTCCATATCATATCTGACTCAATACACACCAAATATGAAAACATCAGACATTGGACATTGGACTATTGGACTTTGCATCAGGTTTTGCATTAGCCTATCGGATATTGTGCGCACCCATCCTACCTATGTCCTGTCTCATTGCACTAGCCCCACTAGGTGCATAGTTACTTGTTTTCACATTGCTAACATTGTAGACCACATTATTACATGTCCACAGCGCCTCATGTCTTATTACATAGGACATCGGTGTAGGGATTCATTTCTGGCTGGGCTTGTAGAGACTGTTTTTACCTTACCTTATGTTGGCACTTTTGTAGCTTACATAAGGAAGTTATCTTTTCACCAGTTACCAGTAGGAGTCAGAGTCTTCAGTAGTTTTCTATCATATTTCCTCTTCTCTGAGCCTTGAGCCTGGTCCAGAAACCCTTTAGGGTCGAATAGCAGCTAGGTTCTGCAAGACCCAACATTGTTCAGACTCACTCTCTGAATTGTTGTACCTTCATCGGATCCGAAAATATTGCACTACTACTTTTGCCTATAGGGTTCCGGATTTCTACATATCTACATAAATATTGGACTCCCCATAGCATCATCATCATCCAAGTAGAGGAGCGTTCTCCGACGCTTAGGGGTCAAACCCGATATTTTGTAGTTCTTAGTTGACATTGTGAATATCATCGTTCCTTCACCGCCCATATCCGTCATTGTTATTATTGCGCATACCACTTGCTTTCCCGACACTCACTGTCATCTTACTATTAGTTTCTGATAACCCGAAACCCCGAAAACATCAGACCTGATGCTTTTGCATCGGACATCATAATTATACCTTCGGACATTGTTTCCCACACTCATACTATTGACCCCATATCACTCACTGACCCTCAAAACTATTCCCAGACTGCAGACCCCTGGGTCAAACGCACTTGTCTCACCAAGTATAGCAGACTAGGCAGTGCAAGACCACAACATAAAGATATTAGTTTGGAGCAATCTTTGTATAGCCCCACTCTGTGTTGTATTCCTACACCGCTGAACTTACTTTGACCATGACGGGTGTTTTGAGGAAGTCGTCGGGAACCATCACAGAGGGATTGGTGAACAGGACAGGAGCCAGACGTGTATACTCATCCTCACCATGCTTCTTTAGAAGAGTGACAAGCTGCTTGTTCTCTTTCTTTTCAGTGGATCTAGCAGTGAAAATAGTTGGATCAAGCTTCAGATTGGAGAAAATCAAGCCTGCACAGTCTTTGAGGCTATGCAGTATGTTTGACCTTTCAGAGCTGACTGCAGTGCAAAATTAGAACACATGTAAACATCAACATCTTTGCAAATGATAAAACACACCAGGGATCCAAACTGTGAGTAAGTCTCCATCACTTTATGTAATGACTTGGGCATACAGTGATACAGTTCAGCCATAGCGCCATTGAGCTTTGCCTCGGGTGAAGCCCAACATGTATCACTGCGTGGGTCGATATTTGGTTGGGAAGTTGTTGGGAAGAGCCCATTCATGACCCAGAAATAATGGAACATCGCATACTTCTTGCCTGTGTGTGAGATTTGGCTGTCAAGAGCCGATGTTTTCTTGAGGACCTTGTTATGGCTGCGTGCAGGCACAGCAGCCTGGAGCACCACGTAATCTTTCTTGAGAGTCTGTAGCTTGGATCGCACTGCATTATATGCTGGCTGGGCTATTTCGAGTGCCTGTGAGTGAGAATGTGAGAATATGTTAAAAGAAATGAGAGTAAAAGACAAACTCACCTTGTGGACCTCATGCATGGGTGCGTCTGGTCGAGGGATCGTCAATATCCTCCTCATGGTCCCCAAGTCACTCCTTGCATCAGATGTACTACCTCCTTCTGAGTCACCATCAGATCCAGATCCGGTGTCTTCAACAGCATCAAGCTCTGTGGTGAAGTCTTCACCAGTGTCGTCTTGAAGTGGGGCTCATTGAGGCATGGTAATCTGAATCTGAGAAGGCAAAACAACAAAGAGATATGGAACACAACTCAATACTTACCCAGATTATAGCTTTTATGGAAAAGTCCATTGGGTTATTTACGTATGGACTGCTGCTGGACAATTACATCACAGCGTCCAATAAGGCAGTATTAAAGAGATAATGCACTGTATTTGATGTCGACAGGTGAGCGCATGTCAAGTCGTGTGTCAAGTCTAGCCAGGTTCTGAATCATTAGTAAGTTGATATAGCAATAATGCAAAGATGTACCTTGCTGCATGTAATCAAACACGCTTAGAGTGTCCATGCCGTCCAAAGCTTGTGTGAAGTATTGTAGACCAGTATTAAATAATGCTAAACACGTAGGGAAAGTAAGTTTCACAGACTGATCAGAATGGATGTGTGTACCCACACTTTGATGAATTGACAATGCAGTGCAATCACACACACACACACATGTTTCTCATCAATCCCTTTTCCACCGAGAAATTTTGTTGAAATGTGCAAAGGCAGTTTGGTTTTAGATCAAGGCGATGAGGAGGAACTCCAGGATGAGTTATGTTGCAAGATAGTCGGGAGTGTTTTCTGGTGCATTGAACTGAGTGTGCTCCACTTCTTTGAGGCTGAAATAAGAGTCTGTGTTGCTTCATAAATAGAGTCCATGGTCAATGTCTCTTTGCAGTACTTATGAAAATTGCCCAATATTAAGTCTAAGATCCTGTCATCGAATTCGTCAACATAGACATTGAGAGGGGAAAGAAATGCATGCTGTAGACAGGTCTTGGCGTCCTTGAGAATGTCTGGCAGGAATAGGAAGTCAATGGTGTCATCGAAGTCTGTAGTTGCTGCTATGAGTGTGAGAGTCTGCTGACTTCCGGAACAGTCTTCTCTGATGTGATCTATGAAAGCTGTGAATTGTTGGTCACCCATGCTCCGAATTTAATTCTCATTGACATGAATATCCCACATTTCTGGAGTGGCAATAAATCCATTGTATCGTTCTTATTATCAATCTGATACCTGTTTCTGTTTTGAAGACCAACAACATCATGAAACAAAGCAGAAGTCGCCGTGGTATCAGTGAACAAAGAACAATAGTAAAGAAGAGACAGAAGTACAAATGTGCAGTGACACACCAAGGCGCAAATTGAGGTGTATCGACAACGAGAGATTGAGGCAAAGAAGAGTGTTAAGTAGGTATATAACCAGCAGCCATCATTCCAGAAGATTCGACAGATGGCAAGGCAGTGCAATACGTCAATGGCGTGCCTGTGTCTTCGTGCAAAAAAACATATCGCTGTCGATATGATCAACAACAATACATTCACCTTGATGTTCGCAGTCAGGGAACAAAACAGCACCACAGATGAAAGACACAAGCGGGACAAATATTGAGTTTGCTCTAGGTACAGCCTTGACACAAGTGAGCTTGAGTTCATGGTCAATTCTGTGAAAAGTACCAGTGCCCACAATGTATGGCTGAACCAGTGCAAAATCAAAGGAGCCGATATCTGGGAGATGGCACTTGAACATAAGGACAAGCTTGATGAAAACGGATCATTCCGGAGTGAGCTGTATGAGTGCACAGTCATAGCACGGCTGGCCATGGAAACACAGATTGCACCGAAGGTAATCCATAGCTTGTTTCCAGTCAATGGTAGACTCGTAGTTTACCTTCAGGTAGTGATGTTCCCAAATCTGAAAGAAAGTCAGTCCTAGACATTGAAAGATATGATCAACATGCCTGGAAATTGGCAGGTAGTGTAATCCATCTCCTCAGTTCATATCCATACCCAGGCAAAGATGTATTGAAAAATGCGGAGAACTTCCTACAAAAGTCTTGAAAAGCATGATCAGCCAGGCTATAGGTATTCTTGATGTCCTGAATAGATACGAGTTGCTGTGGCGAACCAATGTAGAGACTGACATCTCTGTGGCCTCGTAAAGGTCTAATTTCTAATGCGTGTATCAATACTAATCATTACCTGAATCATTCCCTATCATATCCGACTCAATACGCACTGAACCCGAAAACATCGGACATCGGACATCGGACATTGGACATTGGACATTGGACATTGGACTTCGCACTTCGGACATCGGACTATCGGACTTCGCGTGTACTCATCCTACCTATGTCCTGTCTCATTGCGCTAGCCCCACTAGGTGCGCAGTTACCTGTTTTCCCATCGCTAACATTGTAGACCACATTATTACATGTCCGCAGCACCTCATGTCTTATTACATAGGACATCGGACCTGAAAATATTGCACTACTACTTTTGCCTATAGGGTTCTGGACTTCTAAGAATTCTTCACCACAAGCCTTGTTTTCCTCGTAAGCATCAAGTGCAGCCATCACATCCTGCATTGATCGCAACCAAAATGACTTTGAGAGATCATGAAGTTCGTCAAGCAGTACAATGCAGACCAGACATGGGCACTTGCTATGATGGCCACAAATCAGTGACATCATACACCTATAATACAGATGCTGTTAGATCAAACATGTATCAGTACAACAAATCATGTACTGTTCTTCATAGTCAGCGGAAAGTATCAATAAGATGGGAAATAGCCAACATAGAATCTGGTCAAAGCACTTGTATGAATAACCTGTCTTCAAGTACTGTGCGACCAGTTCCAAGAACTTCACAAATGACTTGTGCCATATGACACACTTCAAATTGGTGAAACCTATCTTGCCTTCCTCACTTGCGTCTTCGGAAACCTGTGATTATGAATATTACAATCATTAATCATTAATATAAGTGAGCATTTGATAACTTACAATAGGCAACAGACCAATAACACAGCCGCTGCTGATGCCCTCACCATTCCGTATTCCTACCAGTAAATTCGCACAATGTACCATGACAGGATACCCCTTAACAGTACTGTGCGATGAGAGTCTTGTTTTGTTGGCATACACTATGAAGCAAAGGGGGGCAGCAATAAGATCACACGGAAGACTGGAATATTATACAGGTTTGACAACACTCTATTAATGAGTGAGCGCACCTAATATGGAACAATTGTTACATACCTGGACATCCCACCATCTATCAGCTGTCCACAGCTCATCATAGAACCTCTCGAATCCTGCACCATTATGCTTGTACACACATTGTGCATCCCAGATGAAATGTGGCGCGAGTAAGGGGTTTTCGAGTAGATTAAGGGCCCATTCCCATATGGGCAAAGCATGGACCTCATATACACACTCCTCTTGTTTGTATGGCACAGTAATATCATGCTTTGTAAACTAAACAAGTTTTTATGACACAACAATTCAAAAGAGGTATTAGCAACATACCGGCATCACCTGAGTAGTTGCACTATGCAATATATTGCGGAAATCAGTATTGTTTTTCAGTGTTATTTTAGTCTGGCCTCTCGAAATGTGGGCAATCAGAGATAGTAGTCTATCAATATGCGACTTGTTGAGCAGTGCAGCGGTATGCAACCACTGGATGGATGATATTCCATCTTGAATTTGAGGGGCCACTGAATAGATGCTGCAGGTTCAACAGGCCCTGACAGACTGGGAACTGTACAGAGCGATCATTTGGTAAAGTTGCAAACAATCAAAGACTAAAAATATACCTGGGATGTTGAGACTCTCATTCCCGTTGTAAGCCTCGACATTGTTCAGATCAATATCCATGGGATCAGCCAGAGAATATACAGCTATGAGTGAGTGATAATAGCAGTGCATGGAGGGTGAAGAACATGTAGATGTACCAGAAGGAAAGGAAGAATCTTCATTTGCAGCATTATTGCTGGCACTCTGTGACAGGCCAGCTATTGTTTCAGGAAGCCTCGTCAACTTATGAGCCTTCTTTCGAGCTATTAGACATCGCCCTGATAGATTGATAGTGGTCAGTAATTTATTGGTAGATAGAATATTAATATAATTGCTCACCTTGTTCCTGGTCCTTTTGATACTCGAGACTGAATGTCTCCTGCTCCCTCGCAACATCCGCATGTTTCTTGCACGTTGCTTCATGCTTCTTGAAGCCCTGGGGCTTGAACTTGTCGCCACAGTGAGGACATGGGATCCGCCCTGTAAGTGTTTCTTCTGTATAGTTGTACTTGCCTCTAGATGATGCCGCAGCTGCTGTAGTGCGAGATGGTGCCATACTAGATTGAGTGTTGATAGCAGTGTGATTCCAACGGCGACGATGATAGAGCTTGGTATTATATGGGCAAAATGAAGTGTCCCAGATGACAGATGATAGATTGAGTGTTGGCAGCGTACGGTGACAATGATAGAGCTTGGTATGGGCAAACGAAGTGACAGATGATAGTTATTATGTATTGATAGAACTTATTATTAGCCAACAGCATCTTAGAATTGGCAATCTCACAGTCACAAGACCTCTAAATAGTCTCACATAGCCTTGAAAGGTACATTGTCATCAGGCTCCTACCCAACCGCTGCTGCGAGGTTGAAGACGGACTGCTAGGGCGGGTTTGTGTTAAGACCGTGCACGAAGGGTAGGACTGATTCCAAGGGGCTTGGCTTCAGCTCGTGGACTGCACCCCTTACCCGAGTATGTGCCCTTAACTTCAGAATGAAGTCCGGAGAAAGTCCAGTGAAGTCCGAAGGACTTCCGGAGGAGCGTGGGAAACTTTGGAAGGACTTTCCGGACGAGTGCGAGAAACTTCCGGATGAGTGTGGGAAAGTTCCGGAGGAACTTCCGGAAATTACGATGGAGTTTCATCCTGACGGGGATATGTGTAATGGCTACTCAGGACTTGTCCTGAGTAGAAGCAAACAGAGGAAAGGCTGCAAGGACAAAGTCCGAAGCAGAATAGGTCCGGAGGACCGCAGGAAAGTTCCAGAGGAACTTCCGGAAACTTGGAGGAATGGTGGATCGGAGGGGAGGAGGGGAGGAGTGGAGGAGCAGAGGAGCAGAGGAGCAGAGGAGCAGAGGAGCAGAGGAGCAGAGGAGCAGAGGAGCAGAGGAGCAGAGGAGCAGAGGAGCAGAGGAGCAGAGGAGCAGAGGAGCAGAGGAGCAGAGGAGCAGAGGAGCAGAGGAGCAGAGGATCGGGGCTCCGGCCTAGGGAATTCCTCTATAGGCCTGAGATGGATAATGACTAAGTCGGAGGACTAGAACTGTTACGAGGACTTAGGGTGAAGGCTAGTGCGAGGACTAATATGTGTAATATTCAGACTGAGGAAGTATAGAGACTTTACAGGGTTTATATACTACAAAGGACATAACGGAGAATCAGTCAGCGCAGTGCGAGGCTATGTGAGGCTATGGACGGAGCATGTAGAAACATCTAACACTAGTCTATCGGAAAATAGTAAATGAAGACGGAAATGAGAACATAGTAAAATAAAGGCGGAAATGAAATGAGGTACGGAAAATGAGTATAGTCTAACTTGAAAAGGAACATACAAAGGGAAAAGGCACGGAAGATAGATGTGGGTCGGATCAGGATGTTCGGAAGTCTGGAGACAGGTGATTACCATAAGGGGATGGGCGCTGATTTAAGGTTTGAGTTCGGACATGACAGATAGGTTGGATCCGGAGATCTGGAGATGTGGATATCAGATCTGGCATCTGGATATCAGATGCAGGAGTACAGGGATCCAGATGGATAGAGGATTGGGTCTGGAGACATGGAAAGGAGGTCCAGATGAGGCGTGGGAATGTTGTCGGATGTTGGTCCGGAATGCGGGATATGACAGTTTGGGAGATCACATGCTCCAGCAAAATTTCAATCCCAGCACAACTTTATTTCTTCAACCTCTCAGCAGCAGCTGGTGGATAACATTTGTAAACATTGTCAGCCACAGCAGCTAAACTTCGCCAACACAGTGCGGAGCGTAAAAAAAATATACCTACCTGAAAGGAATATATACATCAAATAAACTAATTGTTTAACCGCGCAAGTCCTATTTTGCCACATGACCAAACTGCCTTCCAATTCAGACTCGGAAACCCCTAGCTTCAGTGACTTATGAGCACTTTGGCAAGTGGCCATGTCTTTGGCAGATGAAAGTTGCTAAAGCCTTTCTCCAGAAAGACCGTGATATAGTCTGCATTGCTGGCACGTCACTGGGGAAAACCATGTCATTTTGGTTGCCTCTTCTCTGGAAGAAAGGCCTCCAGATCATCGTCACGCCTTTGAATCAACTTGGAAAGCAGAACGTGGACTCACTTGCGAAGGCCAGTGTAGAGACTGACATCTCTGTGGCCTCGTAGAGGTCTAATTTCCGATGCATGTGTCAATGCTAATCATTACCCAAATCATTCCCTATCCTATCCGACTCAATACACACCAAACCCGAAAATCATCGGACATCGGACATCGGATATTGGACTATCAGACTTTGTGTGTACTCGTCCTACCTATGTCCTATCTCATTGTGCTAGCCTCACTAGGTGTGCAGTTACTTGTTTTCCCATCGCTAACATTGTAGACCACATTATTACATGTCCGCAGCACCTCATGTCTTATTACATAGGACATCGGACCCGAAAATATTGCACTACTACTTTCGCCTATAGCGTTCCGGTGTAAAGAGTTGATTCGTTGTAGGCACTACAAATGTATTACCTTAGAACTCAATGTGCGAGTGTAATGCTCGTCCCAAAGAGACTGCCTATAGAATTATCTCTTGATATAAATGCAAGGGATATCTTGTTAAGATCGAAGGTAAGAACAGGAAGAGTTACCCAAAGTGCATCTCGAGTTCCGAAGATGTGTCCGAAGTACCGAAGTACTTGTCCGATGCGAGCGAAGGTGGTCCAAAGTCAAGAAAAGAAGGTCTGAGGCAGTATGAAGCGTCTGATAGATGTCTGATGAACAGCGAAAGTTCTGAGAGAGAAATACGGCGGATGTGTCGAAGTGTGTCGAGATATGTTGAAGTATAAGACTTAATAGATGTACCAAGGTACGACTAGGCAAAGTCTATTGGAAGAGCTAGAGATATCAAGACACAAAATGGCAGTGGTCAGGCCAGACAATCGTTCCGAATGAACAAAAAGATCGATTGCACGAAGTACGACTATCCGAAGTGACTCTACAAACTATGACTCATAGCCAGGAAAGTGAAGTGAAGTGCAAGTATCTGGCGAGTCAGATTATATCCTACAGCGTGAAAGTCCGGAATCTGCGTAGGCGAAACTAGTAGCGAGATAAGCTATCCGAAATGTAATAAGACTCAAGGCAAGCCGCTACAGAGATATGCATGTAATAGCACACGAGGCATGTAGCTATACATATTAATCAAGCTTTTTGATGTATGTGCCCCTAAGACATGATCAATAACAGATAAACCAATGTAAAAACGCACCAGCGAAGTCAAACAGACACGGAAAGGACATGGTACGGAGGATCGGACGTGTATACAGACCTCGGAAGGGGACGGACGACCTTCGGACTACTCAGACGAGTGCACGGAACTCTCGGAAGGTAAAAGGAGTGTCGGGGAATATAAGTGTGAGACGCATACGATTTAGGAAGGATACGCTGTAGAGACTCGCGCCTCTCGATGCCGGATATGCGGCCTTCTTACCCATTTAATTCCCTATCTGTATCAGCTCACATCCTAAGGACCAGTCATTCGCGCTCTCGCGCGCGCGCCCTACGTACGCGCCTCACTCGCACATCGCACACGCACGCGCGCCCTTCGCGTGCGCGCTCCATAGGCCTTCGCGCTCCTACCGTCCGTCCCTCTGTCCTTTGTCCTTGCTGATTCACTGGTGCGTTATTTTTATCTCTCTCATTGAATTAACGAACCTTCGGTCCGACCTCCGTGCTTACATACAGAGAGCCTATTTAAACTTAGAATATATTTAGAAGTTGATATGGTTACTCGGTTCGGGAGCGCGCTCGGAAGCGCGCCGCATAGCGTAATCTCCCTTCTTAAATAGAGGGAGGATTCCTTCGGTTCTGGTACTTACTTTCCCCTTATCTTGATATACTGCAAAGTGTAGAGTTCTCCCTCCAATACTAGAAATCTGATTATACTCCTCCACTGTTGACACCTGTGCCCTTGCTACTCTCTTAAGGACTCCTCTCCTTCATCGTTCAAGCGCGCGCCCGCTTACGCGCGTACCCTCCGCATCTCTCGCTCACGCGCGCATCTCGCGCGCCTTCGCATCGCCTACGCGCGCCTTCGCGCGCGTTACTTTCCCGCGTCTACCAGCGCCCGTCTAGTTGACATAGTTTCCCTCCACCTTATTCGCGAGGAACTTCTCTCAGTAGCTGTCCTTTGGGTCGAGTTGTATTCTCGTATCCAGGTCTTGCTGTAGAGCCCCCTTTCTTTTAGTGTTTTCACCCACAGTCAAGATTCCTCACCTTCAACTGGAGCCCACCGCGAGGGACACTTCTGAGACAACCGGTCGGGTACTCAGACCCAACAGTCGTCGCAGAGCTAGAGAAGAAGCCATCGCCGCATTCGACAGAGCAATTGAATCAATTCTACCAGGACCCTTATTCTTTCAACCCGCGCGCGGTCGCTCGCGCAACATCTCAGAACCGCCACGACCAGATCTAGCGCTCTTAGCGCGCGCGCCTAGACAGCCGATATCGCCAGTCACGCCATCACCGGAAGAATCTGTCAAAGAAGAGTCGTCCGACGACTTTGAAGCAATAGATAACCCAAGAAGCCAAGTTCCCGGAGCGTTCCTCCATACGCCCAACCAACCTCCTTTTATCTCTTCTGACCTATCAGCGCTAAGCGCGCTGACCGAACTGACCGATTCTAGCAAAACCCCGCTTAACGCATTAGCATTCCCCGTGCGCGAGAACGCGCCTCCTACAGTGGGAATTCCGAAAATCAAGCAAGAAGTGTTCGAAACCCCGCGCGCGCCGCCTTCAATTCCAGGCGGTATCGTTATAGCAAACCTTCCCTTCGCATACGCGCGCCAAGTGCCAATCAGTCAGAAGACCTCCGCGCCTACAACATCCCAAACGCCTATTATGTCCACCACAAGAACCAGAATGCCCGTCCGTGGGACAACGGACGCGCCTAAATTTGATGGCACCGCGGACGACCTCGCTGACTTTATAGACCTATACGAGCAGCTCGCTGATGAAGTAGGTCTAAAAGGACTCGACCGCATCAAAGGCATCATCCGCTACCTTGAGCGCGATGATCGCGAATTATGGGGCGGAATGCCTGAGGCGCAAGTAAGCGATTACGACGCCTTTTTAGACGAGGTCAAAGTAATGTATCCCGGATGGGATGGCAAAAGGCGCTACGCGCTTACGGACCTACAAGCCATCGCGCACGAGTATGCTAACAAACCGATGCCTTCTTACCAGGAACTGAGCAGTTACCTGCGCGCATTCAAGAAGATCATGCAACCGCTTTTGGCGGAGGACAGAATCGGGAAAGCCGAGCGCGACCGCACATTCATGGAAGGTATTCCTAAGGACACTCAGGCGCAAATCCGCACGCGCCTCATGATCAAGTTCCCGGACCACTACCCGCAAGATCCATATCCGTTCATGAACGTTTTCGCAGCTGGACAGTTTGTACTACCAGCGAACGCGCCCGCACCAAGCGCAACGGCTAGCGCGCCTAAGGCGGCATCATTCACTAACCTGGTCACAGCTAACACGTCAATGGAATCGCCCGCGCAAGGAACGGTAACCAAGCGCGAATATAAGCGCGAGGCGTCCGCATTCAACGACTGCTCCTTTTGTGGCAGTCTTGAACATTATTATGCTCGTTGCACGGAGAGACAAAGGTACATCGACGCGGGCAAATGTAAGGTTAACGAAGAGACGCGCAAGCTTGTTTTGCCAAATGGCGAGTGGATTCCAGGTCGAGGACTACTCAAGGAACGACTAGACCGACACCACGCGAGCCGCGCTACCTCAGATACGACCGCTAGCGCAAGCACCACAGCAGGGCTGTTCTATCGCGCGTCTGAGGAGATCGACGCGGTAATTGAAGTAGGGTCATCCGCGTTTGTGCACACAGTCGCGCGAACAGAACTTGATGGAGACGATGACACGGTGGACCTCATGACCGAGGCGCTAGCCTACGTAGCCGCGAAGCGCGAGCAGAAGCGCAACACCAAAGGTAAAAACGTCCGCTTTGACGGTGTCGAAGTACCCAGCGAAACCCGCGCGCGCCCGAGGCCCGCATCTAGACAAGCCACGGTAGAGGAGGAGATAATCTCCCCCGAAATACAAGCCTCGTCTGACAAAGGTAAAGGAAAGGAGCTAGCGAAAGTTGCGCCGTCAAGCGCGCCAATAGGCGCAAAGGCGCCCCCCAAAGGAGCGGCGCCATCGTCGTCCGCGCCTTCTCCATCATCATCATCGCCATCTGCGACCGCATCGTCATCAGCATCAGCATCGGTATCACCATCATCGTCATCATCGTCACCAGCACCATCACAATCATCATCGTATCGTTATGCATTCGCGCTCGAGGACAAAGAGGCCGACAAACGCGTTGTCGAGCGTCTTCTCGATTCCAATCTCAACATTCCCGTAAGGGAATTATTAGCTGTATCTCCTGATGTTCGCCAACATTTCCGCGAACTTACGACCAAGAAGCGTGTCACGGTAGGCGCAGTATCAGTACACGAATTATCAGGACACCCCGCGACCGATCAATGGTTAAGGCAATACGAAGACGCGCGCATGCGAAGCGACGGACGGCAGGATCGTCGCGGATCACTTCGCGCCCCTGCGCTGTATCCGCGCGAAGACATCAGAGGGGCGCACTCTCACGTGTGTCCTAGACCAAGGCGCAGAGGTAGTAGTCATGCCAAGAGATGTGTGGAAGGCGCTCGGAGTACCGCTCAGATCGGACCACAGCCTCAACATGGAATCAGTGAACACATCACGCGACGCGACGCTTGGAGTCGTGGAGAATGTTTCGCTTGATTTTGGCGCAGGACCCATGTATTTTCAAGTCCAGGTCATCGAGCGCGCGACCTTCGAGGTTTTGCTAGGGCGCCCGTTTTTTAAGCTTACTTCATGTCGCACATTTGATCTCCCTGACGGGGAGCAGGATCTTATACTGACAGACCCTAATGCGCGCAAGGAATTGCGCATTCCAACCCTACCTTGGGTCAAGCGTTCGCTCGCAAGAGACGCGAAGTGCGTTAACAACGCGCACTCGCACGCGCTCAAGGAGGAGGAACAGGGTTTTTAAGTATCGATGATCTGCAGCATTCGCGGGGAGACGCCTATTCGCATTCGTTTCCCCAATCATTTTCATTATCGCATCATGTCTCGTCTTCTCGTATTGCGCCTAACGCACCGCGCATCGCGCGCGCTGAAGGCGTTTCTCATTCTATGCTCTTAAGGAGCAACAACGCATCGTCCTTTGTTTCTACGCATCATCTTTCCGCTGGTAGTATTCCGCAGTATTCAGCGCGTTACGCGCATCTAACATCCACACAGACCGCTATAGAGAAGGCGACTATTGACGCCTTCAATTCATGTTATTATTATGATCCCGCCCTTCACACGCTGGTCTACAAACCAGTCGCGAAGAAGGTGCGGACCGTGCCTACCACTATGCCAGCAGAGTATAGGGTAGTGCGCCAGTTGCCAGAAGACCCGTTAGCAGGGTTACCAGACTTACCCTACCCATCCCCCAGATTTCTCTCCAGGCGCGCGCTTCACGCGCGAGCGCGCAGACAAGCTAGACCTCGACCCAGCAAATTGGCTGTGGCCAGAGGAACTCAAGTTAGTGCGCTGGCTGGTTCGCGTTCACGAACTCGCCTTTGCGTGGGGCGCCTCAGAGCGCGGGCGTCTCAACGAGACCTATTTTCCGCCGTACAAGATTCCGACCATTCCGCACACCCCGTGGTCTCAGCGCAATATTCCGATTCCACCAGCCACCTTAGATGAAGTAGTGCGCATCATCAAGGAAAAGATCTCATCAGGAGTATACGAGCCATCAACGGCCGCGTATCGCTCGCGCTGGTTTTGTGTCGTCAAGAAGGACGGAAAATCCTTGCGCCTAGTTCACGACTTGCAGCCGCTTAACGCGGTAACAATTCGCGACGCCTCGCTTCCTCCCTTTGTCGAACTTCTCGCAGAAGCATTCGCCGGTTACGCAGTGTATGCAATATTGGATTTATATTCAGGTTATGACCAGCGCGCGCTTCATGTAGACTCGCGCGACCTGACAACCTTTGGAACGCCTTTGGGCCCTCACCGGCTGACCACCCTTCCTCAAGGGCATGCTAACGCTGTACAGGTTTACCAAGGCGATACCGCGTTCATCCTGCAACACGAGATTCCAGAGTTCACGTCGCCGTTCGTGGATGACGTCCCAATCAAATCAGTACGAACGCGCTATCAGCGCGAGGACGGTTCATACGAGACAATACCCGAAAACCCAGGAATCCGGCGCTTCATATGGGAACATTGCATCGTCGTCAATCGCATTCTCCAGCGCTTAGAGAACGTAGGTGCAACCGTCTCCGCGACGAAATTCATTCTAGCTGCGCCCACGGCTATTATCGTCGGGCACAAATGCACGTTTGAAGGGCGCGTACCAGAGGAATCTAAAGTCCAGAAGATACGCGACTGGCCCGAACCAACGAATCAATCGCAAGTGCGCGGATTCTTAGGGACTTGCGGAGTCTTGCGCATATTCATTCGCGACTTCTCGCGCATCGCGCGCCCGCTAATCAATCTTACTAGAAAGGACGCGCCGTTTATATTTGGACCTGAACAGCGCGAAGCCATGCAGATCCTCAAGGACGCAATCCTAGAATCGCCCGCGCTAAGGCGCATCGATTATGATAGCGAACGCGAAGTCATTCTGGCAGTCGATACTTCAAATATCGCTGTCGGATTCATCTTGCTGCAAGTAGGTGAAAACGGGAAGCGCTATCCAAATCGATTTGGCTCCATCGCGCTAAATGACGTGGAGAGGCGCTACTCTCAAGCGAAGCTAGAACTCTTTGGACTCTTCCGCGCGCTACGCGCGGTGCGCGTATACATATTCGGGGTAAAGAATCTGACGGTGGAGGTAGACGCGAAGTACATCAAAGGTATGATCAATAACCCAGACTTGCAACCTAACGCGACCATCAATCGATGGATTGCGGGTATCCTCTTATTTTCGTTCAAACTCGTTCATGTACCCGCGCAAAAGCACAAAGGCGTGGATGGCCTCTCAAGGAGACCACCCGCTGAGGAAGATCCCATTGAGGACGACGATCATGAAGATTGGATTGATCGCGCATACTCATTCGCTATTGCACTGCTGAACGATCGCGCGCGCCGCGTAGCAGGCGTCTCGGCAGACATACGCCATGAAGCGCATCGCACATGTTTCATTTCGCAGAGCGCGCGCGTGCCAGCGTTGCGCGTATATTTCGATGTCGCGCAGACGGAAGAATCGGAGCCTGATATTCCGCGCTCGGACACAGCGCGCGCGCAAGACGCGCTGATGACCACAATAGAACAGTTCCTCACCTCGCGCGAAAGACCCACTGATGTTTCAGATCAAGAATTCGAAAAGTTCGTCAACAACGCAGCGCGCTACTTCGTCCTGGAAAGCAACCTATGGCGCAGAGCGACGCATGGCAAACATCAGCTCGTGTTGCCTCCAAACAAGCGCTACCGCGTTCTGAAGGAGGCGCACGACGATCTAGGGCACAAGGGTATCTATACGGTCAGCGCGCGCCTACGCCTGCGCTTTTGGTGGCCACACATCATTGAAGATATCAAATGGTACGCGCAAACGTGTCACGAATGCCAAGTGCGCCAAACGCGGAGGTTGCATATTCCTCCAATCGTACCCATACCGGGTGGTCTATTCCGCAAAGCGCACATCGACACTATGAAGATGCCCAGAGCAGGTGGATTTGAATACCTTGTGCAAGCGCGATGCGCGCTAACATCGTATCCTGAATGGCGCATGCTGCGCAAAGAGAATACTAACGCGCTAACCGCTTTTATTTTCGAAGAGCTCTTCTGTAGGTGGGGCCCGATCACAGAAATAGTGACGGACAACGCGCCCGCATATAGGCTCGCAGTAGACGAACTCGCGCGCAAATATGGGATCCACCCGATCCGCATCTCGCCATATAATTCTCAGGCAAACGGTATAGTCGAAAGACGACACCGCGATGTCCGGGAGGCCATCATTAAAACCTGCGATGGAGACGATTCCCGCTGGTATCAGGTGGTTCATTCAGTGTTCTGGGCAGAGCGCGTTACCATTCACAAAGCGACGGGCTTATCGCCTTATTTCATGATGCACGGTGTAGAGCCAATATTTCCCTTTGATCTCGCTGAAGCGACGTTCCTCGCGCCCTTACCAAGCCGAGGCGCGTTCACCACTACTGACCTTATAGCATGGCGCGCGCGTCAATTACAGAAGCGCATAGAAGATATTAACGCGATCAGAGACAGAGTAGTCGCGGCGCGCTTCAAGTCGATACGCGATTTTGAGAAGCGCTTCCGCGCGACTATCAAATCGCACGATTTCGAACCCGGCGCCTTAGTGTTGGTACGCAACTCGAGGGTCGAATACGAATTGAGCAAGAAGACGAAGCCGCGCTATTTGGGACCTATGATCGTAGTGCGCCGCACGAAGGGAGGCTCGTATATGCTGGCCGAGTTGGATGGCGCAATCTCAAAACTCCGGTTCGCCGCGTTCCGCGTCATTCCTTACTACCCACGTAGCGGGGAGCGCGTATCGGTAACCCAAATGACTGGAGTGGACGACGAGAGCATCGACGAACTAGAAGCGTACGAAACCGTAGAACCTGAAGAAGACGAGCCTGAGCGCGCGCAAGACGATTAGCGCGCGCAACCAATTCTCACCCGCACATCACCCAATCAATTCGCACATCCACACACTCCTCAAAAACATAAAACAAAAACACAAGATAATACGAAAAACACAAAAAAAATATATTCCATGAAGTACATACTCTCAGTTTTACCCCGGGTTTCGTCCGGTGATATCTTTTTCTATCATTCGTCCATATAACGCGCATTGCCTGCACATAAACCCCACAGACTCTAGAATACATCAACGCACCACCGAAACGCTCATATTCCGCAAGTACATACTACTAACTACCATATTTGTATAGCGCGCGCATAATCACCCCCATAGACGTTCACTTTCTAACGCGCGCGCGGCGCCGCGCACCTTTTTTCCTTTTTTCTAATTTTCATTCAAACGCGCGCGTCATCGCCTCGGCGCGCGGCGCAACAAGGCAGGGATAGATGAAGGAAGGCGCGCGAAGAAGACAAGACGGGCGCGCACCCCGCAGAAAACCTAGTAAAGTCCATCGCAGTACCTTTATCTCGTCTCGCGCTCGAGCCTTACTTACATACTTATAATCTTAATTTCATAGCCCAGTGAATCAGACGAGGACATGGACATGGACATGGGACAACAAAATCAGGATCTATTGCAAAGGCGCATTGGCGCTTAGGAGAAAAACAGGTTGTATCTAGTTCAGAGAAGCATTGGCGCGCTCCTCCAGGTCAGACCACTCCTGGGACATGGCGAAAAGTTTGTTGGAAAGCGCCAAGAGATCCGCCTGCTGGGCGCGCGCATACTGGCGAGTCTTCAAAGCGGACGCGCGCATGAGCGCATTTTCCTCCCTCAAGCGCGCCGTCTCAGCTTGCACCTCTCTCAACTCCTCCTCTGGTTCCTTGTACTTGCCTTTTCCCTTAGGCGCAGAGCCAGATGCCAACGGACCCTCGGCGCGCACAGGGATAACGCGCGAGGCGCGCACAACCTTATCCTCCACAGTGCGCTCATCAATAATCATCACATCTAAACCAGACCCGTCAGAACCATCTTCTTCAACGGCAATAGAGGAGGCAGTCTCCTTGGCAGACTCAGTAACCGTGGGGCGCTTGGGCATAGGCTTGCGCGGACGCGCCTTGGGTCCGTCTGTATTGTTGCGCTTAGCTAATCCCAAAGGCGTCAGTAGCGCGCCAACAGAATCCGACAAGACGCAACTTACAAAAGGAGCAAGCGCGCTTAGAAACGTCACAAGGAGGGCAGCGCCTGCCAGGCGTGCCTCCGCAAACCTGATTCTTGCTGGCGCAGTTGGTGCAGCGAGGCACCGAAGGAACAGACATACGTCCAACCTTGCGCTAATGCGGACGAACATTCAGCAGAGTAGCACACCCACACGACATAGAGAAACGCACCTGCATGGAAGCATCAGTACCAGACGCGTCGGTGGCGCGAGCCTCGGTACCCGGCGCTTCAGTGGCGCGAACAACGCGTTTGGGAGGCGCCACTGGAACAGTCTCTATCGCCTTTGCTTTCCATCCCTTCACCAGCACCTCAATCTCCTTGTAACCCTTGCGCCCCTGCTTCAGGAGCTCCGCGCTCTTATTGTCCATATCCAGCTCCACGCTCAACGCACCCGCGCGCTCGGAACAGCCGTTCATGGTTGCCTAGGAATGTTAGATCACAACAGGCAAGCCATGTAAGCGCACTCACCAGTACAGAGAGCCACTCGCGCATCCACATCTCTTGATCCTCGAGGAGCTCCGGCTTGAGGTCTGGCGTCACCATGACGCACGCCTCCAATGCGACCAGGGAAGCCGCCCAAGCGCTGACAAGGCGGTCGGTATCGGACTCCGCGCTAGCGTCAGCCATAGGCGCGTCCTCAGGGTGAATTGGCGCCACAGGCTCAGGTTCTGGAGAGGGAGTGGAGTTTAGCATAGCGGCAGTGAAAGGAGGCATGATGGTAATGATAAGAAGGAAGACAAGAGATCGCGAGAACACTTCCATCTCTTATCAACAACCCCATCGATTAGATCAGCGATGCTCGCGATCATCAAAGGAGCGGCCCTACTCTCGCGATCACATGACCCCTGTCTATCACCATTTCTCCAAGTCCAAAATCCCGCGCTATAGCTCTGAGTGGGGACACTCAGAATGTAAGTTCCCAGGAGATGTAGAGACTCGCGCCTCTCGATGCCGGATATGCGGCCTTCTTACCCATTTAATTCCCTATCTGTATCAGCTCACATCCTAAGGACCAGTCATTCGCGCTCTCGCGCGCGCGCCCTACGTACGCGCCTCACTCGCACATCGCACACGCACGCGCGCCCTTCGCGTGCGCGCTCCATAGGCCTTCGCGCTCCTACCGTCCGTCCCTCTGTCCTTTGTCCTTGCTGATTCACTGGTGCGTTATTTTTATCTCTCTCATTGAATTAACGAACCTTCGGTCCGACCTCCGTGCTTACATACAGAGAGCCTATTTAAACTTAGAATATATTTAGAAGTTGATATGGTTACTCGGTTCGGGAGCGCGCTCGGAAGCGCGCCGCATAGCGTAATCTCCCTTCTTAAATAGAGGGAGGATTCCTTCGGTTCTGGTACTTACTTTCCCCTTATCTTGATATACTGCAAAGTGTAGAGTTCTCCCTCCAATACTAGAAATCTGATTATACTCCTCCACTGTTGACACCTGTGCCCTTGCTACTCTCTTAAGGACTCCTCTCCTTCATCGTTCAAGCGCGCGCCCGCTTACGCGCGTACCCTCCGCATCTCTCGCTCACGCGCGCATCTCGCGCGCCTTCGCATCGCCTACGCGCGCCTTCGCGCGCGTTACTTTCCCGCGTCTACCAGCGCCCGTCTAGTTGACATAGTTTCCCTCCACCTTATTCGCGAGGAACTTCTCTCAGTAGCTGTCCTTTGGGTCGAGTTGTATTCTCGTATCCAGGTCTTGCTGTAGAGCCCCCTTTCTTTTAGTGTATTCACCCACAGTCAAGATTCCTCACCTTCAACGCGACCAACACCAGTCCGAGTGTTACACCGGACTTCTATGTATCTACATAAATATTGGACTCCCCATAGCATCATCATCATCCAAGTAGAGGAGAGCCGTTCTCCAACGCTTAGGGGTCAAACCCGATATTTCGTAGTTCTTAGTTGACATTGTGAATATCATCGTTCCTTCACCGCCCATATCAGTCATTGTTATTATTGCGCACACCACTTGCTTTCCCGATGCTCGCTATAGCGTTGCTATTAGTTTCCAATACCCTGAACCCGAACCCGATAACCTGAAACCCCGAAAACATCGGACCCGACACTTTTGCATCAGACATCGTAATTATACCTTCGGACATTGTTGTTAAAACTAGACACTTATATCAGTATCCCTCAGTCTGATATGATGGACTAAGATTGCTTGTACCTAGACACTTATATCAGTATCCTGAGTATGTATGTAAGTGATCTAGGTGCGGCGTGATAACAATGAGTGACTTACCCTCAGTCTGATATGACGGACTGAGGGAAAGGGAGGGAAGCGGGAAAACCAAACAAATATACTAAATTATCGTATTCCAAAACTCATACTCCGACCGCCGTGGTCACGTCGTTCACATGCGCAGCACCAATACTCCTCCTCGATGTGAGCCACGGAAGAACACTCCTCCTCGATTGAATTACCGGAGGCCTAGGCAGGTTCGAAGGCGCTCGAAATCTTTACGCGGCAAAGCTTTGGTGAATATGTCTGCGGTGTTGTCTTTTGATTTGACGTAGTGTAGCTTGAGACGGCCCTCAGCAACGTGTTGGCGAATGGAGTGATGTTTGATGTCGATCTGCTTGACGCGGGCGTGAAAGGAGGAATCCTCAGTAAGGACGATGCTACCATTGTTGTCACAAAGGAGCGGGGTAGCTGAGAGCTGAGGAAATTCGAGTTCGCCAAGGAGAGAACGTAACCACTTGAGTTCGGACGCAGCTTCTGATGCAGCGACATATTCAGCCTTGCAGGTCGATAGGGAAACTGTCTTTTGCTGACGAGCGCTCCACGTTACCATGCCACCACCAAGGGTACAACAGTAGCCGCTAACAGAACGACGGGTGTCCTCACAGCTCGCGAGATCGCTATCGGTATAACCCATCAGTCGTGCTGTATGATCTCCACCGAGGATCAGGACAGTGTCTCGAGAGCCTTTGAGATACCGAACGACACGTTTGGCGGCCTCCCAATGCACGGGACCATAGCAGTCGAGGAACTTGCATAACTGTTGGACAGCGTAAGAGATGTCTGGTCGCGTACCGATTGCTAGGTACATGAGTGATCCAACAAGAGATCGGTAAGGAGTGCGCGTCATCAACGTTCGTTCGTCATCGGTGGTAGGTGCATGGTGTTTGCGGGAGAGGTGAAGACCGGGTTCCATAGGTGTAGACACGGGTACGGCGTCCTTAAGACCGAATTGCTTCACAACACGATCGATGAGTGCTGTTTGCGACAAGGAAATGGTGCGGGTGGTACGATCACGATCGAGTGCAATGCCGAGACAGAAGCGGGCTTCACCAAGATCAGATACGGTCCATTTAGTTCGCAATTGAGTCTTGAAGTTGGTGATAACAGATTTAGAACTGCCGATGGTAAAGAAATCGTCGACGTGGATAGCAACGAGGAGTATACCGGCGTCGGTGCGTCGATAGTAAATGCAGTGTTCGCACTTCAGGCGAGTGAACCCCCAGGAAAGCATCGCCTGATTCATGGTTCTGTTCCATACGAGACCACCTTGCTTCATTCCGTAAAGTCCCTGTTGTAGCTCCCAGACGTGGTCCTCCATACCGGGCTCGACGAATCCTTCGGGCTGCTCCATGTAGCACACTTCATCGGGATCGAGGAGGCCATAGAGGAAAGCAGTCTTGATATCAAGCTGATCGATTTCCCAGTCTAGCGCGGCACCAAGATGTGCGAGGACACGGAAAGACTCAAGCCGGGCCGTTGGAGCGGACGTCTTAGTATAGTCTTGTCCCCAGACCGCAGAATATCTGCGACAAACGTACCGAGCTTTAAAGCATGCTGGAGCACCGTGTTGATCACATTTCAACTTGAAAACTGGCCGACCTCACATGATCTTGCGACCATGTGGTACAGAGGTGCGTGGAATGAGTTTGAAGACACCGAGATCGCGAAGGGACTGAAACTCCTCCTGAAGTGCAGAGGTCCATGCAGCGGCATCAGGGGAGGCCATAGCCTCAGAGTATGTGGAAGGGTCGTCTGGGTGTTCGGAGTCAATGTGATCAGGGATGGCTGCGAAAATTTCAGCAAGGTGCGCTAATTCAGACTCATCAACCATAGCTGCAAGAGTAGCCTCATCTGGCAAGATGGAAGGACACTGTTTCTGCGCACAAAGGCGATCTGCAGCCGCCATGGACTCTATTACGGCGCGTTGGGTAGTCGTGGTGTAGGGAATGCCTTTGGCTTCACGGAGGCGCGTGGAAGGGATGGGTACCCTTGCAGGACGAGGGGACGTAGGAGTGTCATCAGTGTTGGGCGCATCTTCAACAGAAGAACGGAAAGAGTTTGTAGAAGGCGTTGGTATTGGTACAGAGGGGGGTGTAGTGTTATCGAGTACCAAGCCGGGGTGCAAAGGCAAGACACTAGAGTGGTGAGACTCAATAAAAGATACATTGTATGACACAAACACTTTGCGTGACTCGCGGTGGTAGCAGCGGTACGTCTTTGAGTCAAGTGAATATCCAATCAGTACACATTCAATAGACCTGTTAAAGATTTTGAGATTGTGACGGTTTTGAATAAGCACAAATGCTCGACACCCAATTTCACGCAAGTGGCCAAGGTCAGGCTTGCGAGAGAACCAACGCTCGAAGGGAGTGTGACCAGACTGAGATACGACGGGGGTGCGATTGGATAGGTAACATGCGGTGAGTACGAACTCATCCCAACGGTTAGGTGGAACTGCGCAAGCATTGCGCATGGCACGGGCCTTACCCATTAAAGTCCGATGGAGTCGCTCGACACGACCATTTTGAGCGGATGTGTATGGGGCCGTGAACTGATGTTGGGTGCCACACATAAGAAGCCATTCACGCATGGAGTCGGATTTGAGTTCTCCATTATCGGAACGATATATGCCAACCTTAAGCCCTGTTTCAAGTTCGCGAGCTTGTTCCCAAGCGCGAAGGGCCGGGAATGCGTCACTCTTAGCTGCGAGGGGAATGGACCAAGAGTAGAATGAGAAATCATCAATGATGTCCATAATGTACTTATTCCCAGAGGCAGACAACGTATCAGGATGTTCCATCAAGTCCACATGCACAATACCCAGTCTCCGTGATGCCCGATCCCCCACCCGAACTTTAGGAACGCTAGTCTTGGTCTGTTTGCCGAGGACACAGTCGTCACAAAGGGGAGGCTGAGTAGAAAGATCAATCGGCATACCAGTTGCATTGCCGGAGCGTGCAAGATCGTACACAGCACGGTAGTGGGCATGTCCCAAGCGGCGGTGCCACGACTCGAGTGTGGGCTGACGCTGTGCGAGGAAAGCGTGGTCCGCAGACAATTGCCCGCCAGATAAGGCGTAGAGGCGACGAGAAGTGAGGCTACCAGTGAGCATTCGAGTGCCGCTGCGGGCCTGGATCCAACAGGAGTCCGCATTGAAGGAAGCAATGCAGCGGTGGGCAGTGCAAAGAGCAGAGACGGAGACGAGACGCACAGTTGCAGTGGGAATAAAAAGGACGTGCTCGATGGTAAGATGAATGCCTTTCGCAATGATAAGGCGGATAGAGCCGATACCGATGGCCTGGATGGACGAGCTGCCTACACCGCTGACGGAACGAGGTGGGATAGGCTTCAAGGAGTAGAAGTCCGACTCAATGTTACTAATGTGAACAGAAGCGCCACTGTCAAGGAAGAAAGGGACGATAGATGGATCAATGACAGTACACTGACGTTGGTTGGGAGCTTTGTACGTGAGTCCTGCGAAATTGACGTCTTGAGTGTGTTCACGCCAGTCCATGCTGGTCTGTAAGTCCCCAACGGCAGCGAATAACGCGTTGTACTCCTCGTCGTCAGAGCCAGGTAGGCTATCGATACGAGCTGATGGAAGAGGATCAAACGCGAGGCCCGCAAACTCTTGTGAGGTGGTGGATGAAGAGGTAGTAGCAGGTGCAGAGGCCATATATATGGCCTCCCCAGTCTCACCATCAAGTAAGTAGGCGCGTCCTCCTTGGTCATAACGTAGGCCCCCTGGCTTGCCTGTAGCAGCAGCAGCTGACTTAGTAGCCGGTTTGGCGTATGACCCCCCCTTGGCTGCTGCAGCGTCCCTAGCAGTGCGCTTGCGCGCCAAGACTTCGTCACGTTTGCCTTCCATTGCACCACCTTTACCAAAACAGTCCTTGGCAAGGTGGCCCCAACTACCACAGGTTGCGCAGCAAGAAGAGTGCCCAGCAACATTGCATTCAGAGCACACTTTGCCGGGGCGCGCGTCACGACGGTTGCCTTTGGCAGAAGCTACCATAGCGACGTCGGGGGAACCTTTGAGCTTCTCAGAGTCGAGTAGTTGTTGTTCGACGTCAAGACGAGACCGAATATTGGAGGGGCCGTAAGTAGAAGTGGAGGTGCTCGTTGCGAGGGCGTCAGCAATATGGTTACGAACGTGAGGAAGATCATCTGTCATGGCGTTTAACATCATGATCGTAAGGAAGTCATCCTCTTTCGGTAATCCGATCGCATATATGCGTCTGACGAGGTCATTAAGCTGAGTGCTCGTGATGGAGAGTCGGTCAGTGCGACGGTAACGAACAGCGAGAGCTTGCTGGATGAGAAGAATCTGCGCGATGGGACTGACTTTTTCATGACGTGCCTTCAACGCGGTCCATGCCAAGAATGCATTGGTGAAGGGGCGCAAAAATTCCTGTTCTTCGGAGCTAGAGCGGGTGCGTAAAGCCGCGATAACGCAGAGATTGTTGAGGTCCCATGTACCTGCTCCGGCGAAGTCGTTGGCAGGGTCGGGGCGTGAAATGACACCAAGTAAGTAACCGCCGCCGTGTTTAAGAAGCAAATAGTTCTGCAACTTATCCGACCAAACCCCCCAGTTGTTCTGGCTGCGATCGAGGATCTCGATCTTCTCGAGATCGGTCTGGCTAAGGGTGATAACGGTGGTAGAAGACGGCATGATAGCAGCAGGAGTGGACGTGGGTGTCAAAGAGCTCTTGGAACGAGTATGGGGCTGCAGTTTATTGGGTTTTGACATTACCAGTGGTAGTGGTTCGAGGTCAAGGGGCAAGAAAGACGAGGGGCGGCAAAACGGGAGTCTATGCCTGTATATATAGTCGGGGACGTGCACACGAGTCTCAGTTAGGAGTGCTTCTTGCCCGATGTGGAAACCGATGAACGACGAATGGATATGTCAAGGTATACCGGTGAACAATGTTGCACGCCGATGACGTGCAAGTTCGTAATGTGCTTCTTTTCGAAGCAACAGTGTCTAGGTGGTTTCCGCTCGCTTGTATTATGAGTGAGCAGGGCTCATAACCTGTTAAAACTAGACACTTATATCAGTATCCCTCAGTCTGATATGACGGACTAAGATTGCTTGTACCTAGACACTTATATCAGTATCCTGAGTATGTATGTAAGTGATCTAGGTGCGGCGTGATAACAATGAGTGACTTACCCTCAGTCTGATATGACGGACTGAGGGAAAGGGAGGGAAGCGGGAAAACCAAACAAATATACTAAATTATCGTATTCCAAAACTCATACTCCGACCGCCGTGGTCACGTCGTTCACATGCGCAGCACCAATAATTGTTTCCCACACTCAGACTATTGACCCCACATCACTCACTGACCCCCAAAACTATTCCCAGACCACAGACCCCTGGGTCGAACGCACTTGTCTCACCAAGTATAGCAGACTAGGCAGTGCAAGACCACAACATAAAGATATCAGTTTGGAGCCATCTTTGTATTGCCCCACTCTGTGTTGTATTCCTACACCGGAATGCAAAGTATATCAATTTCAGCAGAGACGGCTAGCTGGAGTAATTTTCGTGTGAGTATTGGCTCTACATCAAAAAACTATGTGACCTACAGTGCTAATTGATGTCAGGATATCGAAGACATGAAGTACCTGGTCGTGATAGTCAGTCCAGAACAACTGATGAAGGCAGGAGGAGAGTTTGAAAAACTGCTGCGCAAACCTGAGTTTGCTTCAGAGATCATTGGATTTATCTTTGATGAAGCGCATTGTATCTAGGGATCTGCACGGGTACGGGTAACCCGCGCGGGTCACGGGTACGGGTACTACTGGGGTACGGGTACGGGTCGGGATTCTAAGACCCGCGCTCTTACCCGTACCCCAGCTATACCCGTGCCTTCTATAAATGGTAGCACCTCCTGCATCAGTAATAGCGGACGCCATACTTCCCACGTGCACGCTACAACCGGCACCACCACCAACACCAGCACCTAACGCGCCTTCCCAAGTCCACCAACTCCACGTTCACAGCGCGCGCGCCCGAAACGCGTCAACAAGTGTTGACGCGATGCAAACACACGCGGACAACACGTGAAGACGAAAGGACAAGAGAATCGAGGAAGGGAGAAGGGATGGTATAGAGATGAAGGAGGAAAGAGGAACTCGAGGAGACGAGACTTTGGGCATGCTGAAAGTGAGTACTCACATTGAAGACTCTACCCCCAGCAACAACAATGACGTCATACGCGTCACGTTGTAGAGACTCATGCCTCTCATGGTGTGATATGGCACTTTTCACTAGGGAGTTCATTGCACGAACTTGCAGCACCATTCTGTGTGCTATCTGCAGCTATCCATATATGAGGCGCAGCTTTCCCGCGCAATGCGCGCCATGCGCGCACCATTCCCGCGCTTTACGATGTATACGCGCGCGCGCTTTCCCGCGCTTGGTCGCCCTATAGCGCCAGCCTTCTGGAAGCATCCATCCACTGTCCACCAAGCTCTCTAGTGTGTGTATTTCCATTTCCCTTATTTACATATCATTCCACCTTTATTTATATCATGGACCCTTACTTACATATAGCTTTACATACCTTACTCGGTAGCACTTCGGCTCCGCATGACAGCGCTTAGGCGCCGTATATAAGTGCCAGCATTACATACTATTAGGAATTTTCCAACTTAGACTTGACCTCCCACTTACCACCCACATACTACCTAGGAGAACATAGTAGAAATCTATTCTTTGACACCTCGCGCTCGTATCTCTTGTCTAGTATCTAATCACCACTTAAGCAAACTCACTCTTACTCTCACTCATTACCACTCACGCGCGCGCGCTTCCCGCGCCTCGCGCGCACCTGCGCGCTTTCTCGCGCTTCGCATCAGCCAACCAGTAGCGCCTTCGGCGCGCACTACTAGATCCTTGCTGCACTCGCTTCCCCTTTAGGGTCGAATGCACTTGTCGTCTCAAGTATAGCAGACTAGGCAACGCGCGACCTTACAACATTTACAGATACAGTCAGGAGCTTCATTTGTTCCTCTCAGTATTGTTGTTTCTACAACGTCGCCAGCGCCTATCTTTGTGCGCCCAGCACTCGCACCACCACCAGCTTTCACGCCAATGCCACCATCCACGACGCCAATGCCACCATCCACGATGCCAATGCCACCATCCACGATGCCGACGCCACCATCCTCGACGCCAATGCCACCATCCACGACACCAACACCACCAACACCACCATCCCATCTACGACGCCAACACCTACGCGACACACTGACTCGCCAGCATCAAGCGTACACGCTCAGACCATGCCAGCGAATGCTGGCGTGGCTCGAATGCACACGGAAGACACCAGGACGAAGAGAGAAGGAAAAGAGGAGGAACGAGAGGAGGAAGGAATGATCTTGTCAGTAAGTCGCCGTCCTGACTCTGCCCCCATTTTCTGCAATGAGGACGCGACGCCTGACACATCACACTCTCGCGCCACCACACCACCATCTCCCATTTCGACACGCTCACCTTCGACTTTGATCGTATGCAACACACCACCTGCCACGACATCAGCGTCTATTTCGACGCGTCCGTCATTCGCGCCGTGCCTCCACTCCTCCTTCTTGTGCCATCCACATATGTTCGAGTCACGTCAGCATTCGCTGACGTGTGCTGGACATATGTGCTAAGCACTGGTGGTGATACCTATGGTACCCGCGGGTAAACCCTGCACGGGTGCGGGTATGGGTCTGAGCTTGTTGTACCCGCCGAAAACCCGTACCCGTCAGAGCGGGTACGGGTTTTTGCCGGGTGCGGGTGCGGGTCAGGTCCCCGACACCCCAGGGTATACCCGTGCGGATCCCTAGGTGGCCCACCTACCTATGCGAAGATGTGGAAACTCAACAGCTGCACTCCTGGTATGATAGCATTTGGTGTGACTTCGGTATGTGTCGATGTCAATGATTCAAAGGCACTATCTGACTGATATCATATTCGGTAGATAATCTTCATGCTATCCCCAAATCAAGAATTCTCCGGGGATGGTATTGGAGCCATTTCTTCGATCCCTTACCACACCATCTTCCGCGCCGTGAAAAGATTCTTCATCGTCAAGTGGACCCATGAACGCATCAAAGCCATTGTGGGACAAATCAACGGTTATGTCTTTGACAATGTTGCTCAGACAGAGGAGGACGATACCTCAGGCCAGCCTGAAGACATGGTTGATCGTGTCATGGCAGCATTAGACGATTCAGATAGCAGTTCGGATAAAGACCCCGTTGGCTCTGACAGCCTTCATGCGCACCATCCTACCATCGTTGAACCAAGTTCTTCGACCACCGCATCATCAGGCTCAAATACTGTTGCAGTAGCTTCTCCCCTGCAACACGAACCCCCCCTGCCTTCTTATGTCGCGCCATCAATCTCAACTCAGGGTGCGGTACTCAATCCTGGATCAAGTGCTACAAGTTTGGAGTCTGCCTTAGCTGCTACAGTGATAGCCGCACCCCATCTGGAGCCAGCTATTGAAAACTCCGTGGCTGTCACTACGAAGTCCAAGGGACGTCGGGGAAAAAGTCAGAAGGTTGATTTAACTGGGCAAGATGTTCGCCGTTCCTCTCGTCATACCGTCTCTACTAAATAGTTCTCGTCACTTTATTGACGCATCTTGAGCTTTCAGACTAGCCTCCTACCTATTACCATACCGACTCCCATGTACCAGTCAGCGCTCGAGTTCAATCGATATAGGTCGCAAGCAATCATCATTCTATTTGGTCGTTATCACGCAGATTTACACCCTTTTTTTCTGACTGTGGCTCTTGAGACACTATTCTTGAGGTCTCTGACAGATTCAGAAGCAGCACCGAATGACGGACAACGAGGACGAAGAGATGGCAGATGCAGATGATGACGACGAGGATACTGATCTTAATGAGTGATACTGACTTATTTTCTTCTTTTACTCACAATGCGCATTTACTAGGACTCAGATGATGAAGACACAAGCACGCAGGTCATCCTTTGAAGCCAGGTATTGCTGTCTCTCTCCCTGCGTTCGCGCTGATCCCGAGTGTGCTGCAGGAGCTCAAGACATTCCCTTCATACTCTGCCAGATCCGCCATCAGCCACACCTTCGTATTATGACCATCGCTAACCTTCGCTGCCCTCATATTGCTCCAGCGACTCAAGGCGCGTTTTCCCACTGCTCGGGGTTCTTCCAGTCACCATCTTTTCGTGTCCGCTTTCATGCTCGCATCAAAATCCTGGAGTATTGTGACGCAGGGCATGTTCCAGCTGCGCGAAATTAACCAGATGGAGCGCGAGATGTGTCAGTATCTGGAGTGGGAATGCTGAGGGAGTTCGAGGACATGGTCAAGAAGGATTTCGTAGGTCAGTCCTTACCCGACTTACACTCTCCCTTCCCCCTCAAAGACAACCCCTCCTCCTACCACAGATCCCTTTCCATCTCCTCCAGCTGATTTGGCACCCACGCCTTCATATGGCCATCATTATCCTTCACCACCAAAGCCTCCATACTCTGCCGGGCCCGCCATCAGCCACGCCTTCATATCACCATTGCTAACCTTCGCTGCCCTCGTTTTGCTCTAGCGACAGAGCGCGAGATGTGTCAGTACCTGGATCTGGTAACGCTGAGGGAGTTCGAGGACATGGTCAAGAAGGATTTCGTAGGTCAAGGACCTTACCCGACTTACACTCTCCCTTCCCCCTCAAAGACAACCCCTCCTCCTACCACAAATCCCTTTCCGTCTCCTCCAGCTGCTTTGGCGCCCACACCTTCATATGGCCATCGTTATCCTTCACCACCAGGGCCTGCTTTTCCTCCATACTCTGCCAGACCCGCCATCAGCCACACCTTCATGATACTTCCTACCTCCTTCAGTCACTTTCACAATGTGCACCCCGGCATATGGCAGATTGCACTGCTCATTATCAGGTACATCATGGCCATCATCATCATTAGAATTTTCAATCCTAGCCTCTTACACGCTCGTTTTCCGAGTCACCTCTACCTCAATCTCTTATTTTACTAATTTTAGGTCTATCATGATGACAAACCGATCACATGATCATACATTTACATGGCGACGGGATGACTCATGTGTCATTATGATACTCTCTCACTGTAACCACCATCTCTACTTGAGTTCATTCTCCCAACCTCGCTTTCAACACGCACCTCTGACTTACTATTTCTTCACTTCTCTTCAGAATGAGCTGATGCCAGGGCAACTCAGAATCAACGAGGTGTGGAGGGACGGTCAGTGAAATGCATTAACATTTGGCTTCATTTGCGTGTTTGACAGTGAGGTGAGTCTTTTTTTCATTCATTCGCACCCTTGTCTGATTATACACGAGCACCCTTTCCACTACCCATATCTGCGACTGTCTCACTTTTGTTGTCCAATGACTGCAATGTCACTGTCTCGCTCTCTACGCCTGCCTTACCCGTGTCTGACCAGCTGAAGACAAAACCCATCTGTTGCGGCCTCGTGCAATATCCTTCAACGTTTGGTCCAAACTCCCTTGTCCACTCTATCATGACGTGTATCGCTTGATGTGAGTCACTGGCTTTTTCTTTTTTGTTGGCTCTTTCTGACCGAACGCCAAATGCAGTCAATCGTTGAGCACAAGCCATGAACATTTTGCGAAAATACATGGCAAGCAAGACGACCTCTCGCCTGGATAGAGTCATACAGCATTTTGAGTTGGTCCTGGGGCCAATGTCCACTTTCCTTACCTCGTGTTTCTTACACCATGTACAGTTGTTCTGCCATAGTGGAAATGTCATTATAATTTTTTGCAGAATTCATATTTAGCATGATAGTAATGCTCATCGAATCCTTAATAACGAGATCGTCACAATTCAGTCAGAATGTTGTTGGAATGAAAATGAAATTGTCACGACGTTGAGATGAAAATATGACTTAGTTGTGACGCCATTAAAATGATAATAAAATCTGAAATGCTCATCACATCCTTCTTATGAGACTGGTCAGAATGTCATCGAAATACAATTGTTATGGCATGGAGATGATGTTGTGACTCAATTGTAATAGCATTAAAATCTGCATTAAAATAACATGATAATGCTTATTAATATGTTGACTGTTTGATCATAATCTATTATAATTGGGCCGTGTCGTTAGGCCATTGTAATCCATCAGAATGCCGTAAAAGAATTTCCGACATAGGTCTTGAGCTTAGTGAGAATGGTGTTCACAACTAGATGTCGGAAAAAGGTAAAGTACCATTTTAATGGTGCTGGCTTACAAGTTTGATCACATGCGTTAAAAGGCACATGATAATGCAGGCTCCTACCCAACCGCTGCTGCGAGGTTGAAGACGGACTGCTAGGGCGGGTTTGGGAGATCACGTGCTCCAGCAAAATTTCAATCCCAGCACAACTTTATTTCTTCAACCTCTCAGCAGCGGCTGGCGGATAACATTTGTAAACATTGTCAGCCACAGCGGCTAAACTCTGCCGACACAGTGCAGAGCGTAAAAATATACCTACCTGAAAGGAATATATACATTAAATAAACTAATTGTTTAACCGTGCCACTCAATGGAGACAACTGATCAAGTTGACGCTATCTTGGAAGCCTTTGACATTGTTGGGATCTCGCCATCAGAATTCATTATCAAGCTGCTAAATGATCATCGTTACATCAACCACAAGACAGTAATCAATCTAAGAGAATATGGACAGCAACTCGTGGAACTTCTCATGGTCCAGCCTGATGTGGTTAAAGGGAGATATGCACGGGAGGTACAAATACTGTCAGCGAAAGACACCAGCTACCATTTCTCGGTGCTAAATACATCTGTCAAACAATTGGAGGAGTTTGACATTGATGTGTTAGGTAAAGGGATGGAACTGCACACACCAATGTTGTGGAATTTTGTCATATCCCGCGTTCCGGACCTGGACTTATCATACATCTCATTTCTGGATGTCCGGATCTGGCCGACGTCTATCTATGTCCGGATCTGACCCGCGTCTAACTTCTGTGCCTTATCCCTTTGTACGTTCCTACTCCAGTTAGACTATATCATTTTCCGTACCTCATTTCATTTCCACCTTTATTTCCCTCTGTTCTAATCTCCGGGTTCATTTACTATTTTCCGATAGACTAGCGTTTGACTTTTCTATACCCTCCGTCCACAGCCTCGCATAGCTTCGGACTGCGCTGGCTTACTCTCTGTTAAATCCTCAGTAGTATATAAACCCTGTAGAATCTATGTACATCCTCAGTTCGAATATCATCTTAGACTCTGCTCATTCTCTCCTCCATCCGACTTGAGTTTCTCTCTTGTCGACCTCCGCTCGTCTTAGGATTGATTCCTATAGACTTGTCACCTCCGCCTCTACCTCTGGTAGTCCTCTGCTGTTTCCTTTCTAGTTTGGACTTCGTCCGGATTAGTCTTATCTCTTGTTCCCAAACGTCCGCCGGAATTCCCGCGCATCGGACATCGGACTCCGGACATCGCCCGACGCCCTCCGGACATCGTCCGGTAACCTTCGGACATCGTTCGACAGCCCTCAGAAGTTAGGGGCACATACTCGGGTAAGGGGTGCAGCGCACGAGCTGAAGCCAAGCCCTTCAGATCCAACCTTTGAGCACGTTCTTAACAAATTTGCTTGATATCCTGCTTTCGGCGAGGGGGAAGGGACATCACAGAGATCATAGCAACAGCGGAGACTTGCAAGTCGGTGAAGATGACGAGGCTCTTTGGGAGGAACTAGGTGACTTGGATCTGGAGGGGGCTGTGTTGAAGAAAAAGGACAGGATCATAGCACACTGAAATAAGTTGACTACAATTGTACGTTGAATCAAAGCAAATGAACAGAATTCAAGTTAACTCATGTCGGCAGAAAAAGGTTGTTATTCTGAGTATATTGATGCAAAGCTCGAACCAAAATTCGAACACATTGCAGAGCGTTGTTGGCATATTCCTGCAGTCCGTGCACACACCTCAAAAGGTCATCAATACACTATCAAGAATGGGTGTCAGTGTGTCTGTTGACACAATAAACGCAGCTGTACTGTCATTGTCTGCAGAATCCCACCGTGCTATTCATGCCCTTGGTCAAACACTGCTTGCTTCCTACGCATACGATAACTTCAATGTTGACCTGAAAAAAACAGTACATACTGTCAGTGACTCTGAAGACACGCTGGTACACCTCACCTCTGGTTTGCTATTTCTACTGCAGCATGGTGTCACACGCAAAGACTTACGGTGCTCGATGACACTGTGGGAAAAGTCTCCCCTCAACCTGCGGCTCAATCTATCAACTGTCACAATGAAAGGAGGATGGAAGGACTTACTGCAGTTGCACCCGGACTCCTTGAATGCAGCTGGTTTGTCTTGTAGAGACCGCTTTAACTCATGGAAGATGCTTTCTGACCTAATCAATCATGGTCCCCTATACTTTCGTCAGTTCAAGGACCAACTTGGTGATCTGGAGAGAGTCGATTCTATCCCTGTCATAAAGACACCCATTCTCGCAGCACATGCTATGCATCTTAGCAACTCCACAGTATCCGGAAATATAAGCTCAGTAGTAGAGCTGCTGCGACAGGGAGGTATTGAGGATCCAGACGAGATTGATGATCTGGACATGCCGGACATGTCAGAGTACGTTGTACTGTTCCACGGCAACCTTGGCTCTGGGGAACGTCTCCAGGCAGCCCAGCAATGACAGTCAATTGAGGACACACCTTGGAAGTGCCTTCAACATGTGATTTTCATCCCTGGTTTGTTTCACTTGAAAATGGCCAGCGCAGATGCTATATGGTGCACGTTCCTACAACCACTGTCAGCACATGATGATGAAAATGCTTTGATGCACGACATTGCAATTCTGCGACCAAAAGAAACAGGAATCTATGGATCAAAACCAGGTTTTCGCCGCATGATGAACTTGTCATGTACGATGGTATATGTCGACGACTGGATTGCTGGAGGGTCGAGGCAAAGAAGCTAAACACCTTGCATGTGGATCTTGATGCATATGCAGCATCAGAGCCTGTGTTCGATGAGCTGAAAACTGTGGCTGATCAGCTCGCACAGAAATATATTGCCAATCATGGACTGCGGCAATCGAGGTCTGGAAACTACTCACAGTGGGACAAGCAATACGAAAATGGACTCCTTCTGAATAAATACTTCCTATTGTATGAGGAGCTCTCATATGCGATGAACTCGGGGGACATTGGCCATGTGGAGACATGCATCATTGCATGGATCTTGATATTCAAAGCTACGGGCAAGCATAAATATGCGACACAAATGACTGACTTCCTGTATAACATCCACTTTACTTACCCAGAAGGGTTGAGGTAACATTACACCTTTCACAGTTGACAGGGAGCTAAACGATTGAGCAGGAAGGCAATTCGGTACCATATCCTTATCAACCCGACTGGGAAGAAGGGTAAATTCTGGGGCATTGACTGGTGTGTTGAGCTGAATAATCTGTTTACAAAGGTGAGTCACTGTAACACAAATCACATGCTAGTAGAAGTAATTAGTTGATGTAGGTGATCAATGGAGGAAAAGGTTCAAACTGTACTGCACACTGTATTATCCTTGAATCACCCCTGGTTCAGATATACTGGAACTTGCACAGAACATTTGAGTGGAACATGATACACACAAACGTCACCAGTCGACATGCAGAGGTAGATATGACACAAATGTTCAAACAGCTGTGTAAATACATAGCGGAGCATTCCCCACACGAACTTGAACTAGGACGACATAGCAAATACTCTGTTCCTGACCTGTTCAGCAAGGGCCAGGAACTATTAGATAAAATGGAGGACGGAGCTGATGTAGAGGGAGTTGAAGATCAACTTGAAGCAACTTTGGAAGATCTGGTGGTGGAACTGGGCATATAATCTGTGTCAGTGTATCTGTGGCTGCTTCCAATGAATAACTAGATAGCATGCAGCAGGAAATCACGTCACATACCAAATTTTCTTTGTCCCTAGATGCTGTATCTCCAGTAGTGACATGTCGAGAAGGGTGCATAGCGCATATGCGATTGTGCTCTATGAATTTATTTCATTAAAAATTAGTAAGGACTTATGGTATGAAAAACCTACTATTATGTCCCTCCATATTACAGGTGCTACAATGGCTCGCTTTTTGTGCTGTTGATGAGGTAGCTAGCATTTGAAGAGGAACCTGAGGATTTGAAGGAGGAGCCGTGCTGTTGTTGACAGATGATAATTGACGTTGGAGAGGAGCCAAAGTGAGTAACTGGTGTGGAGGTAGGGACTGGGAAGAGACAGTGTACAATGGCAATGATATCACCACCAAACTCGTCAGAACCAGACCACCATGTCTCTTTGTGGAGGTCTTGAATGGTAACAAATTTTTTATGTTGCGCACAGTCCACGATGCAATCAAGTACGGAGTCAAGCATCACAAGGCTAAGACCATAGTCACAGAGGTTGGAATCTCCATACACTCATCAGGTTGCTGCCTCTCGCCAATCCTCCAAAGATCTACTCAGTTCGAGTCCTGTTGGTCCCATGGTACTGTGCTTTGGAAGACGAGAGCGTTGAGGAACCTTGGGAAGTGTTGGTATAATAGTGTCAAAGAATAGGAATGCATTTGGGTAATGAATATCGCAGCAAGTCTCAGGTGGTGCAGGTGCGCAACGTAAACAGCCTTGTGGAAGTGATGGATCGCAAGCGAAGTGATCTGGAGCTGTTGAAGTATACACGTAAGATAATAGAAGCAGTACATAATATTAATAGACATTCTCACTGGCAGATATTTCGTCAAAGTGAACACAAAATACTCTGCATCGACACTGGATTGTATCCCGGAGATGGGCATTTATCAAGCAATCCATTGCAGGATCCAATTCTCTACTTTTCTTTCATGCGTTCCATCCAGTCCTCCCGTCTGCTGTTGATTTGAGCATGTCACGTAGTTCTGAATCCCTATCTCCTTCACCCGCCACATTATTGCTACTGTCATGTTCATTCCCATCCATGTCCTTATCTTCAACTCGAAGATTCTCATCCTCATCTTGTTCCGTGGATGCTGCAGCTTGCTTGGCTATGTGCCAAAATTTATTTCTGGATTGAGTCATACCAGCAGTGGCACTGGACTTGTCGTCAGCTTTTCGCTTCCTTGTCTCTTGATGCTGATGTCTCTCTTGGCGCACATTGTCAAAATATTCCTTCTTGGCAAATAGGATTGCTGTGCCCTGTAGCAGCCTATCTCTGGTGGCACGTCCCCATCTCTGCCACAACATTGATAACTTGCATGTTGCCCTCCATTGGATCACAAGCATGATGTCCGGTATGTCCATTCCCTAGTTAATCAAGTCACCGATGGCACTCACATAACTTATAGACTACCTTACCATCCTGAATGACTCCGTTGTGCAAAGTCCCCATGTCTCACCAGAGGTAAGGTGGCTGACTTTGTTTTCTTTATACTCTGTGGTCATGTCTGAATTGAACCATTGTATCCTGTCATGCATCTCGGCGGGAAGTCACTTCTGCAGTGATTTTGCAGCCATGATTGCATCCTGAATACTGTCAAAAAAAAACAAGGAATTTGGGCGGTATAGGATCATTGTTCTTCCACCCATCCGGGATGAGAAATGCCAAGTCTTGGAATGATGCAAGTGAGTATTTGATCTTCCAAACACAGAGCTTGATGTTAAAGCAATCAATAGATGTTTTGATGGTTACTAGATTTTCGCAGCGCATTCAAAGAAGGCATTTTGCATGGGAAAGATCACTAGGTGCCAGTGTTGCAGATGCCATCAGAAAGGGCATGTAGCATGGTAAGATGTAGCGTAAGCATTGCAACTCCTTGTACTCTGGACGGAACTCCCCCCATGCTGTGATACAATTAGGGATCCGCACGGGTATACCCTGGGGTGTCGGGGACCTGACCCGCACCCGCACCCGGCAAAAACCCGTACCCGCTCTGACGGGTACGGGTTTTCGGCGGGTACAACAAGCTCAGACCTGTACCCGCACCCGTGCAGGGTTTACCCGCGGGTACCATAGGTATCACCACCAGTGCTTAGCACATATGTCCAGCACACGTCAGCGAATGCTGACGTGACTCGAACATATGTGGATGGCACAAGAAGGAGGAGTGGAGGCGGTTGGTGTCGTGGATGGTGGCATTGGCGTCGAGGATGGTGGCATTGGCATCGTGGATGGTGGCATTGGCGTCGTGGATGGTGGCATTGGCGTGAAAGCTGGTGGTGGTGCGAGTGCTGGGCGCACAAAGATAGGCGCTGGCGACGTTGTAGAAACAACAATACTGAGAGGAACAAATGAAGCTCCTGACTGTATCTGTAAATGTTGTAAGGTCGCGCGTTGCCTAGTCTGCTATACTTGAGACGACAAGTGCATTCGACCCTAAAGGGGAAGCGAGTGCAGCAAGGATCTAGTAGTGCGCGCGAGGCGCGGGAAGCGCGCGCGCGTGAGCGGTAATGAGTGAGAGTAAGAGTGAGTTTGCTTAAGTGGTGATTAGATACTAGACAAGAGATACGAGCGCGAGGTGTCAAAGAATAGATTTCTACTATGTTCTCCTAGGTAGTATGTGGGTGGTAAGTGGGAGGTCAAGTCTAAGTTGGAAAATTCCTAATAGTATGTAATGCTGGCACTTATATACGGCGCCTAAGCGCTGTCATGCGGAGCCGAAGTGCTACCGAGTAAGGTATGTAAAGCTATATGTAAGTAAGGGTCCATGATATAAATAAAGGTGGAATGATATGTAAATAAGGGAAATGGAAATACACACACTAGAGAGCTTGGTGGACAGTGGATGGATGCTTCCAGAAGGCTGGCGCTATAGGGCGACCAAGCGCGGGAAAGCGCGCGCGCGTATACATCGTAAAGCGCGGGAATGGTGCGCGCATGGCGCGCATTGCGCGGGAAAGCTGCGCCTCATATATGGATAGCTGCAGATAGCACACAGAATGGTGCTGCAAGTTCGTGCAATGAACTCCCTAGTGAAAAGTGCCATATCACACCATGAGAGGCATGAGTCTCTACAACGTGACGCGTATGACGTCATTGTTGTTGCTGGGGGTAGAGTCTTCAATGTGAGTACTCACTTTCAGCATGCCCAAAGTCTCGTCTCCTCGAGTTCCTCTTTCCTCCTTCATCTCTATACCATCCCTTCTCCCTTCCTCGATTCTCTTGTCCTTTCGTCTTCACGTGTTGTCCGCGTGTGTTTGCATCGCGTCAACACTTGTTGACGCGTTTCGGGCGCGCGCGCTGTGAACGTGGAGTTGGTGGACTTGGGAAGGCGCGTTAGGTGCTGGTGTTGGTGGTGGTGCCGGTTGTAGCGTGCACGTGGGAAGTATGGCGTCCGCTATTACTGATGCAGGAGGTGCTACCATTTATAGAAGGCACGGGTATAGCTGGGGTACGGGTAAGAGCGCGGGTCTTAGAATCCCGACCCATACCCGTACCCCAGTAGTACCCGTACCCGTGACCCGCACGGGTTACCCGTACCCGTGCAGATCCCTAGGGCAACCACGCCCCTTGGGGAACAATGACATCTTGCCGCACACTGAAACCTTGATAACCTTTCAAAGAAAGATGTGAGTGATTGTCCTATGGTTGAGTCAGTGTATTTTACCTTCGCGATCATCAACCAGGCTCTGAAAATCTTTTTCTCGTTAACAATGTTATCAGGGTACAGTACCGGTGCTTTGAAAACATCGAAGGTCTTCCCCTTCCCCGCCTCCCATCCAATCATATCCGTAATTTGCTGGACGGAAGCACGGTCATATCTGGCAACAAAGTACTCGGGTGACATGTTGAAGATGCTACCTGAAACAGTACGTAGACCATTGAAGAATGATGATCGTGCCTGTTGCATGCCGCTTGCAAACTGTTCCGCAAATAGTCAACTCGTTTACAACTATGTAAAATTTCAAGTTACGTACCAAGTTAAAGAATGAATTTGTTCGCATCTGAGGATGCAACTCATGATCGATTGAGGCATAGAGCTCAGTGACAAGGGCAGCCTTCTCTATCGATTTCTTAGCGTAACGTTGCGGACTTGTTATATCGACCAGAGGATCAGGGCAGTCTGTCTGAAAAATGACCTTTTCAGGCAGGAACATCTCCGTCGTCAATGCATACTTCTTGGCCAAACCTAAGATTAGCTTGTTGATGATGGTCTCACACGTGATGATGGACGCTGTAGTCGATGGCACAGATGAAGGTGGCACAGACTAGTGCTGCCGTGGTCCAGTTCCGAACCGTGGTTCGAACCTGACCATTGGTCAGGTTCGTCCTTGGTTCGGTCCATGGTCCAGCATTTTGCACGGACCGAACTGGAATGAGGTTTGTGGTCCGCTAACTCCTGTGCGGTTCATCTATAGGTTCGGACCTTCCCGAACCGTTCCGAACCCCGAACCGAATCTTCCTTGCAACACCTTCAAGGCTCAATCACACGCTTATGGTCATTTTGACTTCTCGATCCTCAAGATTCGCCATGGTCACTTTGACCTTTGGCATTCTCAAGACTTTTTTCGACTTATCCTGTCCGGAGGTTCGCATCCCGCACACCCTGCTGTCCGATAACGCCTACCTGTTCAATCAAGCTCAAGGTATGACTTTTCCGTCAAATCAAGCGCAATAAACTGATTGACATATTATATTTCTTAGGATCCTTCAACGCATACTATGAGTTAGTAGGAGATTGGGTATTCACATATAAAGGGAGCAAGGTGAGTGATATATTTTGACTACCGGTACAATGTCTGAACCTGAAGCACAGTGTGCCCTCAACCCAGACGGGTCTCTAAAGGACGCCAAAGACATCGTTTTTTACAACGATCCTGATGATGCCGTCCCCATTTCCGCTCCATCCTCCTCTGCCCAGCCAATTCGAACAATCTTCACTCGCGACGACAAACATTGGGTCTGCAAACCTTGCAGGGATGCCGGTGAACTTGAAAGCAAGTACACATTTCGCGGAGGTATCTCTACACTACGCACGCACATTTGTCGGTATGTTCATGTCTTCTTTCTCTTGAATGATCACTAATATTATATATCTATCAGTAATAAAGGCCATTTTCAACTTTACAAGTCACGCTGCGAAGCCGCAAACATCACCATGCACCCTCGAGCGGTTCCAACTGGTGAGGTTCAATCCCTGTGAGTTACATTTGCCGTATTGTAGTGTGTTGTACTGATTCATAGATAGTTCAAGGCAATCCACCCTCGATGGCAGCCTTGCCCCGAAAGCACCCATGTTTACCAAGGCAGGGCTTCTGGAGTATATTATGGAGTTGATTGTGACCGAGGACGAGGCATTGCAACTCGTCGACAAACCAGCCTTCCGCAACTTGCTTTGTTATGTCCGCCCCACCCTTGCTGAAAGTGATGTGCCACACCGCACGAAACTTACGGAGACTGTTAAGGCCCGCGCAGTGCAGGTGGTCAACGTCATTCGTGAGCGTCTCGCAAAGGTAGACAGTCAAGTCTCGATGACCTTCGATTCATGGACGTCAATCATCGGCGACCCTTTCTTCTCCATCACAGGCCACTATATCTGGAGCCCGGATGACAAACCCCAGCAATGGGAGTTACACCGCGAGCAACTCAGTTTTGCGCACATCCAGGGCAATCATAGTGGTCAGAATACGGCTCGCTTGATTGTTGATACCATTGACAAATATGAACTACGAAATAAGGTAAAGTTTAGTCTACTACTTTGCTGCGCTGAATCTAATCAGTGTGTTGTAGGTCGGATGGATGACCTCTGACAATGCCACCAATAATGATACCGCCATGAAAGCAGTTGGACAAGAAATCGATCCTGAGGGTACACGGTGGGCACCTGATGCGCGCCGCATCAGGTGCCAAGAACATATACTTAATCTTGCAGCACGCCACTTCGTTGACGCCGTCGCCCCCACACCTCAAGCTGCTCTCATGAAGAAAATTCGACAAGCGCTTGATAATGGCAACGACGCTGACCTCAACACCTTAAATAAACAGCTTTCTTCCATGGACGTCAGTAACAACAACAACAACACCTTATTCGATACCGGCGATTCACTTGGCAAAGCTCTTGCCCTCATTGAGCAGGTACGTGCTATATTTTTTAGACTATTCTTTTGCTGATCGAGATCCTCAGATCCGAAAGTCCCCTCAAGCTCGAGCATTTTTCCGCAAGGCTTGCAAAGAGGAAAACGTACCTGAACTTGAGCTCTTGCAATGGATCCGGACTCGCTGGGCGTCGCTATATAAATGCCTGGACCGCATGTTGATCTTGCGTCAAGTGAGTTTTTTTTTCTTTCAATGTTTAAAAGTGGCCTGATTTTAATTAAATAGGCCGTAAACCGTTTCACCAACCTTGCTGACAAAAGCCACGAAGTGCCAACTCTTCGCAACAAGACTTACGACAACTTCAAGCTCGATCGAAGCGATTGGAGACACCTCAGGCTTATTCACCGAGTCCTCAAGGAACCAGCCACGGCTCAGCAATCGTTCTCGTCAGCAAAACATCCGACTGCATGGAAAACGATCCCTATGCTAGAGTGCCTCGCTGATCGATGGAGATCCATGGCAGATGACCCGCAATATCTTCCGATCACTGATGCGATTAAGGCCGGACTCAAGAATGTCAAGAAATACTTCAAGAAAACAAGTCAATCGGACGTTTATTTTATTTGTCTTGGTGAGTACTATCAATTTTTAAAACTCGTTCTTATCTAATATAATTTAAGTTCTTGATCCAAACTATAAGCTCGCATACGTTGAAGGCCGGTGGGATTTTGGAGATGTTGCAGATGGCAGAGCTCGTCTGGAGGCCGTGGTGAGTACTTGTCTATGTTGTTTTCCTGCTCTAATCTTTTTTTTTTTTTGTAGTTCAATGACTATTATACACCGCCGAGTCGAACACCTACTACCAACGAGCAATCCGCTCCGCCGACGAGAGCTGCCAGTGTACGCAAGCACTATGGCGACGATTGGATGCGCGAGGCTATTAGGACGCGTAAGACATCAGACCACCTTACTCACAATCCTCGTCAAGAGCTCAACATGTACTTGTCTTCGCCACTAGAGGAGACTGATGACATTGTGGCCTGGTGGGGGGTAAGTTTTCTTTTTGACTTGTTTTTTCGCTACTAAATCTACTTAATAGCTTCACTCGCTGCAATACCCTACACTCGCGCGCATCGCGCGAGACTATCTACCCATTCAAGGCAGCTCTGTTCCTTCCGAACAAGCATTCTCAAGTGGAGGAATCACTTCGACTATCCGACGCAATGCACTCGCGACTGACACGTTCACTGCACTACAACTACTGAAGGGAGCATATAGGAATGGGCATCTTTCTGCAGGAGTAGAGGCTGAGGGACATGCGGCTTCATTGGACATGTAACTACGAGTACAAATATCTTGCCTATGTTTTTTTTTCCTGGCTGTAATTGTTTTGCGTTCAGTTCGCGTTCAGACCAAGAAAAAACCGAACCTGACCGCTGTGAACCGTTCACAAAGGTTCGGTCTAAGGTTCGTTGAAATAACTAGAACCGAACCTTGGTCTGGTTTTTGGTTCTCGTCCAACCACCTCTGAACCGAACGGAACCGGACCGCGGCAGCACTAGCACAGACGAACGCGAGGATGCGGTAGATGAAGGTGGCACGGATGAATGTAAGGACGCAGTAGATGAGACCAGCAATGCAGCAGCAGATGACGTCTGATTTGGTGAGCGCCTGCGATGTTTCAACTGCTGTGCTGCTAGTGTACCATTGGTTGCATTCAGCGCTGCGTTACGCTCTTCCAACTTTCCTTTCTCAAGTTGAAGTTGCTTAATGTACTAGATAAAATGAGTCAGGGAATGGACGCGAGTCGACGAAAGAAAAAAGAGCCTACCGCTTGAAGGTGCTTTGTAGACGCATCGGCGCTTGGTGGTGCCACAGGCCGTGGGGCATCATCATCTGAATCATGCCCTGAATCCGACAATGACAATAGATTAGAGTCGGAATCTTCGAGGTTTGAATCAGAGTCCAGCGGAGAGTCCGACATGAGCTATATGCAAAGAGAGAATGCGTGATGTGTGAGTGGCCCAGATGCTGAGTGAACGAATGGATTGCGAGGTCTTTATATACATTTTGCGGGCAACCCTAAACGATTTAGAATCAATCTGTGGTATTACTAGTGAGTGAGATAATGACAGACATGAGTTGATTCAATAATAACATACATAATACGATTTGACGCAATCGCTTCGGTACACAAGTCGTTATTAGTGAAACGGATCATGGAAGCTGTGACCTTGAGAAGAAATGCTGGATGAAAGATGCGTGTCCAAACACGAGGTGACACTGTGTTACGACACACTTGTGTCAGTAATGTCAATGATGCAGCTTGATGACCTACTTAATGCATATTATACCTAATGATATTGTGTGTTGCAAGCCGAGGCCGCCGCCAAAGTGTCAGGCGAGTTAAGCTTGCAGATACTTGAGCCGAAGAAACATTTCTGCATCAACCGTGTCGATGACGAAGTAATCGCCTTGTCTCCCAGGATCACTGGCAAGCGCAGCCCCTCGGATAATCGACCTTACAGAGATGAATTCGGGAGATGACCGAGGTTTGGCTCGTACACGCCATAGTCCCAGCTCAGTGTCATGCTTGCTACGGACACCGATTCCGACATCATATGGATGTATGAGCGCCAGTGAGAGATTGGTTTCGTCAATCGAGCAACCGAACATGAAGATAAGGCGAGCAAAAAATGGTTGATTGTTGGTTTGAACCATAACACAATCATATCGCGGAGATCCAAAGAACTCGGGGTTGCATCGAAGGAGGTCTCTGCACTGGCGCCAGTTGACCATAGACTCGTAGTTGACTTGCAGATATTTGTATCCGGTAATCTAAATATTATGTTGCACAGCACAATTTTAACAAGTAGTTAGCAGGTTGAGTTGTTGGCGTACCTTGTTGTCAGCCTGCAAATGAATGTGCTTGCCATCTGGTAAAGGAATGTCGTTACTGGGGAAGAATGTGTTCAGGAAGCCGTTGAGTTTGACTCGAAAACCAACAAAGGCCCTGTCGTCTGCGTGCGACTGCTCGAGACTTGCAAATGAGATGTCACCTTGCGCCGAGCCTAACTTTACGTGAGTGCAGGGAGCTGGGGCCACAGAAATCACAGGATTTTCTGTGTCTGCGTCTTCTGTTGTTGGGAGGTTGGCTTTCCGATTGTACTCGTCCAACTCGTCGAGTTCAGAGCGCATTGATGTTGAGGTTAGTAACCAATGATCATAGCGAAGAATCTGAACTCGTTAAGTTAGTTCATGTTAATCCAGTCTTGTTGACACACAAACCTGTGTAGCGACGTCCTTGAAATTCGTTCGATTGTGGTAGATGTCCCTCACGGGGCCGTGCATCTTCTCGTTCGGTTTTGTGTTGTAGTTTTGCATCGCGCCTTTCGCCAAGATATTGTCGAATAGATGCGAACTTGCGTGTTTCTTGGAGAAATTTCAGTCCTTGCCTGTTACAGGCTGTGATTTGAGAATATACTCCTAATAACAGATCATAGGTGAATGATCGAGAAGTATTGCGAAGCATAACTTACCTCCATCAGCGCTGAAAAATCCTGCAGAGCTTGTCTTCCTGCAGATATTGTACCTTCAGTGTGAACCTCAAATCCAGCATAAATGTCGAGATCGATATAGTGGCGTATGCATCGCAGAAGGAGATAGCCGAGCTTACTCTGTGAACGGCGGAGGATCCTTTGCGCCGCAAAGATAGCCATCTGAGGCTCGTTAGCACAGGATGCAGCTTCAGTTGCAGCTTACCTTCGATATGTCCTCGTGATGCGAGCTGTCATTGAAATCAACTCCAACTACCTTCGAGAAGTGCGTCAGGTTAGACCACTGCGGAAAAGCATCATAGCTGAGGTAGTACTATTAAGTTTGAGGCAGCTCATGTCGGATAACAATATGAACGTACTTTGCATCCATCTCCGCAACAGCTTCTCGCCCTAATTCAAGTATCCAGAACTGCAGCTCCTTCCACAGATGGTGCCTCCAAAGCCCTCCATGATGCACATGCATGCGATCAAAGGAGAGCGCTCGGTGAATGTCAGTGAGCAGCATTCTCCAGAAGACATTCTGAAGATCATGTCTGTCAGCGTAATATAAACAAAAGACCTTGCAAAACATACTTCAACGTCACGCAGCGAGTAAGTTTTAAGTAAGTTTTCCCTCTCCTTCTTAGATTTCTTCGCGCGGGCCAACCGAAGGGTCTCCTCAGACTCAGCGCTTGTCCGTAATTGAAGTTCGTGAGATAAGACGGATTGCTCGTCTCGAGGAACCAAGCAGATTGGGCAGGGAAATTTACCTTTCAGTCCGCGAATCAATGCCATAACACATCTATCACACAGCGTCAGCAATATCACAGCGAACTTGAGCATTGTAAGACTCACTGTTCTTCATAGTCGGCACTCAGAATCAAAATCAAGGGCCACAGCAGGCGCCGGATGGCATCACCACACTCGAACCAATATCCTGTCCTCGAGATCTGTATGACAGATTCTAAAAGTTTTAAAAAGGACTCGTGCCAAACGGCATTCTTGAAGTTCACAAAGCTGCTTTTTCCTGCATGCTCCGGATCCTCTGACACCTGCTCTGACATCAGCATGTGTATGAAGTTAAACTAAATACTAACAATAGGCAGCCAACCTACAATTCGGCCACCACCAAGACCAGTACCGTTCCGGATTTCGACAGGCAGGTTTGCGATCCGACAAACAATCGGATAGGCTTTCTGGGTACCGAAAGAGGATAATTTTGCCTTGTCTGCATACAATATAAAAGCGAGAGGCTTTGCCTCAGGTGGAAGTCGTGACTACACAAGGCGCAGTTGCATGTCATTGGACATGCAAAGTGATCAAGACTTACCTGTGCATCCCAGAATGCGTCGGCAGTCCAAGGTTCATCAATAAAGCGTACAAAACGCGTACCATTGAATTTATATAGGCGCTGTGCATCAAATACGAAGTGCGGCGCAAGACGTCGATCTCGCAACATATCAAGAGCCCATTCCAAAAGAGGACGATAGTGCATATCAAACTCGTGCACCTTGTTTTTATACGGAACCGAAACTACATCAACTTGAAACTTGATAAATTACATATGTTTAGTTAAGTGCGTCTAATTGAACTTGTATTTGCCTACCGGAGTGAAGCGTTGGGAAGCGGTTGACCACAACTCCCGGACTTCATCATGGTTTCGTAGTGTAAAGGTTTCGTCACTACGTGCGGAACGATGAACGAGACTAAGCAGACGATTGGTTTGATCTGCGTTGAGTGCAGCTTCAAGGGCGATTTCCGCGACCTCAAAATCGAGCCGTGTTCGGAATGGTTCCCATGGTGCATGATTCCGAGGTACTGAAACTTCTGTGGGACGTGTGCGAGAGAAATCGGCAAAATGATGAATGGTGGACGGAATCTGGCTGTGAGGATGATAATCAACCTTGATATCATCCAGCTGCGGTAATGGTTCCTGATCTGCAGGATTTGCATTGTCATAGTGGCTCTGAAGGCCAGGCGACGCCATATTGAAATCCAATATCAGTGATTGACGACTTCGAGGTGTTGATCCCTGCATGTCTGACACATAAAACGATTGATCAGTTTTTGGGAATCCACTAGACTAATATGCAAACGTACCAATATTATCTTCTGAATCTGCAGCTTCGTTCTCGTGGTTGTGACGCTGCGTCGACCAAATGTTGATAGGATCAACTGACAATAGTGTTATTCGAGTGATCAGTGTGAAAGCAGATTATTAGGTGACTTACCTGTAGATGACGCCACACGTCGTTTGGATTGAGTGTGAGCCTTATGTTCTGTGCAGTTGTGAGGTGAGTTATGGGACAAAACAAAAACGGTGCGCATAATACGTACGTTTTTTCGCCGCTTCTTCGATAATCACTTTGACCTCGTCATCTTCTTCTTTCTCCCGTGCCAGCTTCCTACATTTCTTTTCATGTGGGACCAGTCCACGAGCTCGTACTAGTATTCTGCATGTGTTACACTTCACGTCGTCTGATGTCCGTTGAGGAGGCATAGAAATAGAAATTGATGGCACGAAGAACGAGATGAGAACTTGCGGGGAATTTGAATTTGTGAGCAGCGACAAAGAGGAAATTGACAACAGAGTTTATCCTACCTAGTATGAGTGATGAGCGATTTAGACGTTAGAAATACTGCGCATGCGTACCTTTGTTGCAGATGGCAGTGAGCAGTAGAGTATAATTGAAACTCAGGTCGAGCTGAGACTTAATAGCAGTCTCGACAACATTGTAATGAGATCGTAATCAAATCGTTATCAAATCATAATGAAATTATAATCGAATCATAATGCTGATAAATATAGCATTACGATATGGGAGCATTATGATGCCTGCTGGAAATTTCCGACATAAATCTCAATAACAAGATTTTCTGTTGAACTGAACTGAACTGAACCTTAATATCACTATGAATCACCAATAAAGATGTTGACAACTTCTTTGAGGGCTGCTTTAGAGGCATGATGGATGTCAAAGGGAGCTCAGCAACAGGCATCAAAACTCATGCACAATGTGGAAGGTAGCAAATGATGACATGTGTTTTTGATGAGTAAGCAAATGACAATGTTAAAGATAGCAGGGTTATTTCATGTGTTCCAAGGGTCTCAAGCAGTCAGATGGTAATAGTATAGGACAGGTGATGTTGTGATAAGCACAAAAATGGTGGGGTTTGAAGGCTGTAGTGGTGCCCATCATGCATGACAGCAAGCATGATCATGTGGATGATGGGTGAGAGGTGCACAGAATCAAGTGGGTATCTTACAGCCTAAATATAATCTTAAATAATCTAACGGACCCTACGTTGTTAACGGTTATGGAGACACACGTGCACTGGGAGTGTCGGTGAAGGATAAATATACAAATTCACACGGTTGGGGTCGCAGGCATTCTGGGGTCCAACGTCCAAGGTTCATCAAATGGCGATGCATTGCAGGTAAATGGTGACTCGGAAACTGATTGCATGTAATACCCCTTGCTGCGTGTTAACCATAAATAGGATGCTGTGGCTAACATTTGACGTGAGGCAACGATCATAAGGGCAAGGGTAAAGTTTCTACGTAAATATATCATCCCCGTCTTAATGTCAGCAACACCACCACCACCGCCCTTGCCACCCTTGCCATCGAACCTGCTACCGACCCCACCACCACCCGTGCCACCCCTTCCAATAGAATATCTAAGAGATCGATCCAAGTCACCTTTACCTGCACCTCGTCCACATCATCCATATAACGTGCGTGATTTCTCTTTATTACTCATCCTCAAGTTGACCGTTTCTATTACATACTAGATGGTTAGATTGGACAATGCCGTGTCTACTTATGGTTCTCCTCAGAACTTCCATCAACCTCCATCTAACCCAGGTTTTGCTCCACTTAGAACTTCACCTCCCCGGAACATTGTAAACACAACTGGCTTTTCTCCACCACAACCTCCAATGCCACCTCCTTCACGTGCTCAAAGTCAGAGCGCCATTCCCAGTCTCACAGCCCCTATCCCAACCTCACAATCTCTCTCTATCGCACTCCCCACAATACAACAACCTGCTCATGATCCTGCTCTCAAACTCGCTTGGGCCCGTGACGTCCTTCTCCTCGTAGATCGCACTCAGTATCCTAGCGTAACTGACATCCCACCGGGTCCAGTCACGATCACTGATCCACAACTACAACGTCTCCTCGCAACAGCAATCCCTCTTATACAACACCTTGCGAACGTAAATCATCAGCCACTTCCTCTGTTCGCAGCTGAAGCAATCTACCTTCGTGCTACCCTCGAATCAAGCGGCGCTTACCCAGATCGCATCCCACACAATCCCCGTCAGGCATTCCGTGATTTCGAAGCTGCTGCACGTGCAGGGTACGCCGCTGCATGGTTCCGTTTAGGACGCGATTACGAAAACTTTAACGATGCAGTCCATGCCAAGGACTGTTTCGAACGAGGCGCAAAGCTGAGCGTCGAAAGTTGTGTTTATGTACGTCTCTCGACTTCTTTTTTCCCTCATTCATCTTATAGGCAACTAGCGCATGGGAATGGCACATCTACTGGGTCAGCTAGGTCTCCCTCCAAACCCTGCTGCTGCCCTCCCGTTTTTGCAGCGTGCAGCTACACTCGCAAGTACAACCACTCCTCAACCTGCGTATGTCTACGCACTTCTTCTCCTCGGCGAATTCTCCGCTGCTTCGTTGCCTGCTTCTCTCCTACCCCAACCACCCATCGTTCAATCAGAGGCTCGCCGCCACCTCGAGCGCGCAGCCTACCTTGGTTTCGCACCAGCACAATACAAGCTTGGCCATGCTTACGAATTCGCCAGTCCCCCCTTCCCCTTTGATGCATTGCTCAGTGTCCAGTATTACTCCCTTGCTAGTCAGCAGGGCGAGGTCGAAGCAGACATGGCTCTCAGCAAGTGGTTCTTGTGCGGCGCAGAAGGCGCATTCGACAAGGACGAAAGTCTCGCCTTCACCTTTGCCGAAAAAGCTGCCAAGCGTGGGTTACCAAGTGCTGAATTCGCGATGGGGTATTATAAAGAGGTCGGTGTCGGCGGTGAAAAGGATATCCAGGAATCGATGAAGTGGTACTCCCTTGTATGTCTTCTTTTCAACTTCGTTGATTGTTTCTCACCTGTTTCCAGGCTGCTGAACATGGAAACACAGATGCTGTAGAACGTATCACAGCCCTCAACCAAGTCATCCCTCAAGCCCTTTCTCGACAAGAGCACGACACCATCACCGAAACCCAGCTCGTGCGCAAGCGTACTCAGGCACGGGAGCGAACAAGTACACAGCCACGCATGAGCGCTGAAGATGGAAGACAAGTGATGGAAATGGCCAGAAAGAGCTCCATCGTACGACAGCAATCTCCTCCGCAGGTGCCTGCGTATATAACATCGCTTGTTGAGAGCTCATCGCCTTCCGCTGTACCCCAGCAACTACCTCCACAACAGCAACAACAGCCACAGAGGCAGTTTGTGGGTCAACATCGGTACACGCTAGTTGACCCTGGATCTGGTGCGCCGTCTCGTCAACAGTCACCGTCACGGCAACCGCAGCCACAGCCACAGCCACAGCCGCAGCCACAGCCACAACCACAACCACAACCACAGCCTACGTATGCAAGAGCCGCTGGGAGACCGCCTGGTCAGAGGCAGGGGTCGGGGCCGCCACAGGGGCAGTCACCGCAGGGGCAGTCACCACAGGCTCAGGTCACACCGGGCGATAGAGCTCCTACTCCTCAAGGGGCTACACGTCCCCCAGGTCCAAAACCTCCCACAACATTTGCAGAGATGGGAATTCAAGGTGTAAAATTGGAGGAAAAGGAGTGTGTGATTATGTAATGTAGGTGCATCTATGAATGCATACCATTTTTGTCGATTTTTTCGAACTCTTTCTTTCTTTCTGGCGATGTTTCAATTGTGAGCCTTTTACGTAGAATTGCACGGATGTAATGGCTAGATGTCATGTTTTCGTTTATACATGGTGTAATGCTATCATGGGCTTTACTATAATTATTGGCTATGTAGCCTGGCATCTGCGGTAATGAATGCTGCGGGATCCTCAGGCTCCATCAAGTGTGTACTTACGTCCCCGTCACGCTTCTAATTGATGGCCGTCTGGATACGCGGACTGCTGGGGCATCACATGCATGACAGTTCAGACAGTCGAATAACCAAGCTAGGTCAACGCCAGCGTTAGCAAGGAAAAACTCCTCCGCATCGTAGTACGGAGTGGGAATGAGACCATCAGCAGGGAACTAAATCCTGTAAAAACCTTCGCATTCCCAGCACGGGTGTGCTCACGTATACCTATCTTCCATACTAATCAATAATCTGCCGACAGTAAAAAAAGTTAGTGTATGGTTATCAGTAATGTATGCAAAGGAGGAAGGGAGGCGCGAGTGTCTGGTATACTAATGCAAGGATCGTGTGTAACGTGAAAGTGCAAAATCAAAACATGACGACTTGAAAGCAAATCACGGCGGTATCAAAAAAAAACCACAGAAGAGAAATTGTCCCATTCATCTTTTTTTAAAATCAGAGATCAGCACCGACAGCATCCACAACGTATAGGACCTGCTGTGGTCGGACAAATAGTCCCCTGGACTCGGATGTCGACAGATCGGATGCTGCAGGCGACGAGCTTCGCATCCGCTTAGTACGGTCTATGCCTACGGTCAACTGGTCTCCTTCTCGTTTGAGTCCGCGATTATCCCTCCCTGATCCGTTCATCCAGTCCATCTTTCGCCGTCTGTGCGTCTGATAATCATCTGCGCCAAACTCCCACTCTGACCCATTATTCCCAATATCGAAATAACGGATGCCGCCCCAGGACCCATCGTTCCATTGACGGCCGTCTGACGGGTCACCGACCCAGGCCTCCAGTGGTACTTCGATACCGACCCAGGGTCCAAGCTCGCCCTCGACTTCACCAATATATCGTGCAAATGCCTTGAAACGTTTGCGCTTCGATGACACTATGCACGGAATGCCAACATCGAGCGTCGCACCACGGAGCTGAACTAAAACGTTCGCCTCCTCCGGGGAGGCAGATGATTGTTCGGGAGTCCGAACACTTGTGGTGATCGTGTCTGATGACCCGCGGCGGGTGAGTGCGGGAGGAGAGTCTGCTGCAGGAGAGGTCCCATCTTGCATCGGAGAGTTGGTACTATCATCGAGCTTGATCGTCTCGCGGTCCTTGCCCTTGTCGAGGTCGCTAAGCGTGATGCAAGGTGATTTTTGAGAGTGGTTCTCGGTAACTCTGCTGAGCGGTTTCCTTTGTGAGGGCGTGGTGGTTTTGGCGGATGTACGCTTGGTGGGAGTCAGCTTGGTAAATTCGGACGCTCCGCGACGGATGGATGTTCGTGTGGCGACGGCAGAGGTCGTTGTTGTTGAAGTGGATGCAGTAGATGACAATCTTTCTCTCACAGGAGTGCCTCTGTTCGTCCCCACTGTCCTCGCGCTTACATTTGATATAGTGGATCCTCCAGACACCTTCCTTGAGCGAGGCGTGATCATTTCAGAGGGTGCAGTCCTGAATGTAGCGTCGCTTATCGCACTCGACAAACTCGAATTCGGGCGAGGAGAAGATGGAATACGAAGCGTGGACTCTCTTGCGGAGGAACGGACGGCGGAAACACGTGAACGCACCGAGGGTGCAATTGATTTTGGCTTTGGAGAAGGTGTATAAGAAGTGATAATTTTACTCAGCGCGGGCTTGGTCCCATTTGGCGTGGGACTGATATCGCCTGTACGAGGCGAGGGCGTCTTGCGCTGCATAACCTTCTCTGTTGTACTCGATCGTACGGATATGATGCTTTGCGACTCAGGTGTGAGTTTAGAGTCAGGGCGTATATCGTTAGGCTTGGGAGTCGGAGCATTACGAGGAGACGAACGTCCAATGGTGCGCACACTCGCCGCAGATGATGACGATGTAGCCTCACGGGCATGCTTGTGAGGGTTGTTGATATTACGGCTCAGCACAGATGCGCGCAGAGAATGCACACTAAGTGTATCGGAGTCCGCATCTCCAGCTACGGATGACTTGCGGAAGGCAGTGCGCCGGAGGTGCGAGGGCTGAGAAGGTGATATGAGGTCTTCAACAGAGACTTCCAGTTCTGATAAAGATAAAAGTGTTTGAGGTATAAGAGAATAAGACAAGTACATAAAACGTACCCTGAGAGATCTCTTTAATGGCCCAGCCCTCAAGACCATCGAAACCACCCTGCTGGCGCGTGCCCATCCAACGCTTTCGGATGTACCGAATGAGATCTGCACGAGCGTCCTCAACTTGCACCCGGATGTGTGAGGTGGCAGAGAGCATGGCAGCATCTTCATCTGTCGGGTGCGGTCGTAGGAGGATATTCACAAGGCTCTGATCACATATTAGTATCATGCATAATTGACCTCACCTCAACCCTCACCTGATACATTGTTCCAGCGTGTTTCTCAACCATTCCGCGTTTGATCGCCTCCATCACCCAGGTAACCCTCTCGCCATCATCAAACCTCTCGCCATCTGCCTCCATGACCTGTAGCCAGTCATCCTGTTCGAAACACTCAACACTCTGACTCACAAGGCATTCATCGATCGCCTTCCGCGCCTGTAGTACCATCTCCCGCGATGTATCTGCCCAGGCATCAATGACAGAGTCAAGCTTCTTTATCGCGTGCTGTGCGGCGAATAACAGGGGGAATACATTCATCGGAGTCGTCCGCTTTGCCAGACCCTTGAGCAGGTTTTCCCGAATCTTCTGCGGAAGCGATGCGAATTCAGAGATGCACCAGCCTTCCCCGAACAAGCCCACGAGTGCCCGTCGCGCGCCCCGTTCCAAATAAGTGTTCTTGACATCATCTGCGAGCGCGAATTCGAGTACACGTGGTGCTCGCCGGGCGCACTGTCGACACCGACACCCGCCAGTACCCCACTTGGATCCCGTGATGCGCTCGTATTCGTTAAATTCGAGAGATGCATGAAACAGCCCATGGATCATCTCGTACACGATACGGGCCTGTATTTCAGCGACTAACCCGTCCAAAGACAGGTACGTTGCCGACTTAAGGATCGCGAACGCGGTGTCCAGGTCGTAGGTACGGTGGGAGAACACGAGGGTGCCTGTGTAGATATACCCCAAAGTAAAATGGAGTGAGGCGGGGGTAAAAGGAGGCGAGGGGAGCGTGACTGTGATTGGTTCGCCAGGCTTTGCTGGCTGTGCCCAGTTCAAGAGCTGCGCATGGAAGTAGGGGGAGCGGGACACGAGAATGAAGCGGTGAGAAGAAAAAATAGCGATTGCTGGCTCGTGATTTGTCGAAGAAAATGTACCAGATAGGGCGATGCGCACGTCAGAATAGAGACGAGATCGCCACATAAACACAAGGTCTTTGCGCAGCTTGTCAACACGGTTCTCTTCTGCATCGACAAGCTCACGCGACTCTGAGGTATCAAAGAGAAATTCAAAAGCCTCGCCAAGTCCCTCACCCGTGTACAGATATTCCAACTCATTCGAAAACAGTGTTGTGCTGCTAATGGCTGGTATGCGCATGACGGCATTGAGGTTGGTGGAGGGTGAAGGGGATGATGAACGGTACGGAGATGGAGAACGAGACGTTCGGGCATAGTCCAGAGTAAGACTCAAGGACATGGCAGACTGTGCTGGCGCTGGGGAAGGACTGGTAGAGTAGGGTGTCGGGGAGGTGATAGGAGGGGGGCGGAATTGAAAGTAGCGTTGCTGGAAGGAAGGCGGGGCGCGTGCATAAACGATAGCTGAATTTTATTAGCAAAGATGCAATGGGCTAACTGACATTATAACTACCTTTGTGGCCCCAAACTTCATCGTGATCATCGTCATTATCGTCGGATTGGAGTTCCCAAACGACATCTGCAAATCGATCCTTTGCTTGGTGAAAGAGGTTGGTAAGATCATTACGCCAGGCTTGCGTGGACTGTCTTGTTGCTTCCTGGACAGTATATGATGGCATAGAACTAACACCAACCATCGCCATCGCCAGCAACGACGAATACGACGAGCAATCGAATGGAAGCGGTGTGGAGAATACTCACAAAAGTTTGCAAAGCACCAGAAACACGTGTGGTTAGGTAAGGTACTTACCAATTTGATGTAAACAAATAAATATATTAACTCCAGCCTACGAGGAAGGACATCACCACGCCCAAAACCAACTCCAAATCAAAACAAATCCTCCTCTTCGGGCTTCCAATTCTTTGCCTGATCCCAATACCCCGCCAACCTCTGCCCTAACACCTCCTTAGCCATTGCATCAGTGGGGCACCCCTTAGGCTTAAACGAATTAAACGCCCGATCTCTAAGTTGACCCTCCCACACGAGATAACACGCATTGTTTTCGAGGGAGACTATTTCTTCAGGTTCTGCGGATTTCCGAGGACCTCCAGGACCAGCAGCATCATTAAAAGCGGCACCATTGGTTTCGGTGCCTTCTTCGCTTGCGGTATCGATGATTACATCCTCTCCACCGCGCGGACGCGCAGCCTCGGTCCAAGCGATACGATGAAGCATCAACCGCTTGTAGTTCTGAATGAACTTGGAAGCACCTTCCACATATATCATGCTAAAGACCGGATTGAAAATGCACACGCCCGTTAAGTTGAGTTGTTCCGCGTTTTTGCGAACTTTGAATCGGTGGGAGGGGTCTGTGAGCGTTTTGACCCTGTTGCACAAGTAAACGCAAAGTGAAGGTGGAAGTGAGAGCAAAGTCAGCTTAGATGGTACCGACGAGCGAGGGATACGCACTTGAAAACAGCCCCAACGATACCCTTCTTCTCCTGCTCAGATTTCTTATTCTCGATCTTCTCTCTGCGTTGTTCATCGGTGAGCTTACGTTCTGCATTTGCCTTTTCGTGCGTGTGTTTTCTCATCGCAACTTCTCTGCGCACACGGGCTTCAACACGTGTAGGGTCTTGGACTGCATCGGATGTCAAAACTTTCATGAGGTTCGACAGGCGGACTGTGGGAAACGTGAGCAAAGGTCGGAAGGGTTAAAGAGGTTGAGACGGGCCTTTGGGTGGGTCAGGTGGGATGAGACCCATACGAATACGATCACGTTTATCTTGTCGTTCGGCTTGCCGGCGCTGCTTTCGCATCTTCTTTGTCTCCTGTAGTGCCATGTTAGATTCTACACACCAATACAATATATATACACGCCTTTTTGGTCAACATAAGCGGTTTCAAGCCAATTTTGTGTTCTTCCATTGGAGCTGGGATGGGAATAGGGTGCTGGACATACAACGTGACTGGCGAATCCTGAGTTCGGATATTGAGGTGAGAAAATCCGAGGGAAAGGTCATGGTAGGTTTTGTTGGGCAGTAGCGCTGCGTCCCACCATTCCACTGTGGGGGGAGGTTCACGCTGGGAGCCATGGTCGGGGATGAAATGAACAGTTGAGTAAATACGCACCTTGATATTCTTCTCCAGAGTCTCGAACTCTGAATCAAGTCCAGCTTTACGCGCGCTCTCGGCAATGCGTTGCTTGAGTGCCTCGAGCTGCGCCTCCTGACGCATTTGTTCGGCAAGCTGTTGATACTTGCCCTGGGGATTGAACCGGAAAGTGCGACCATGACGCTCCTTTGGGGCGCCTTCAAAACCACTGTCTTTGGCTGCGGTCGAGCTGGAAGCGTAAGGATTGGCTTTGACTTCAACGATGGGCACAGGGGTTGGCGCTGGAGGAGGGGTTGGGGCATTTCGAATGTTTGCCTTGGAAAGGCGTCAGTTTCAACGATATGCATGAGGGAGTCATGTGCACCTTGATTGAAGCAAACTTGGGCTGCATTGGTTTGTATCGATCCTTCTTCGACTGGGGTGCAGCAGGAGCGGTATCAAGGAGAAGGGGATGAGCAGTCATCTTCAAGCCAGCACCTTGCTGGGCTGGTTCGACGGGCTTGTGCTTCTTGCCCAGTTGAGGCACCGACTAAACGCATGATGTGGAAGCAAGAATCATTAGAGTGTGAGAAGACTGACCATGTACGGGTTGTCCTTGACCGCAAGCTTCGTCTGTGCCTCTGCCACACGGCGCTTGGCCTCTGCAACCTTGCGAGCGAGGTCTTCGGTATTCTGAAGTGGTGTCCCTGGACCTGGTGAGGGGCTGTCTATCTTGACTGGTGGAGCCTTTGCTAGACCTGTGATGCCGCCTTTCATGGCTGCGACCTTTGCTGCAATCTCTGCTCGTTTCTGGGCGATGAGAGCATCTCCGGATAGCTGTTGAGAAATAAATGAGTGATTGAATGAGCTTGAGAGAGAGATGCACTGACGGCTACTTGGGCATTGCTCCCATTAGAGTGAGCCTGTAATGAGCAAAGGGTTATAGAGACATGTGAGAACGATGTAGCAGGTGAATTCACCTTGAAGAAAAGAAAGTTGGACTCACAGGATCACTAGAAACAATACTTGAGCCAATTAAGCATGAGTGCTAGTAGGACTGACCAACCTTTTTTGTTTTTTTGTTAACGAAGACTCGCCATTGCCGTCGAATGCTCGCTTGCTCATCGTTCGTGGTGGCAAGCAGAAGCGACGCGCTCAGTTCAATATCACTTAACACAGATTAACCCCTTCTTGAAGGGGTCTCCAGAGAATTATGGGACACCAAGTGGCCACGGAGTTTGAATTTCCATTGGGGAAGTCATCTATCATTCGACGGGAAATGCACAATTTTCACTTATCACTGAATAACATCACAACAACAACACAAATCTGTATCAGACCTACTTGAGTTCATACCTTAGGTCTCTGCACATTAGGCCCAACAAGAATTATTGAGAGCTTGTTGCACTGGCAGCACTGGAAGTCAAGGTGTCAAAAACTCAATAGATATGCACAATTTTGTCACACTATGTCACGTGCAGCACCTTGGCCAATAGACAATGGTGATACTCAAAAGAGGTTTTGAAAACTCGCTTAACACACATTGAACTCTCAGATAAAAGCATTTCACAGAGTTCAGCTGATGAAGGTCAGACCCAAAGAATTATGATAGTTTTTATTCATATCAAATATATGAGGGCGCAGGGAGCACAGATTTCGGTGATGGAAACACTTGATTAGTTTGTTGAACGATGTGGGAATGTCAGAAATAGGAAGCCATGAGTCTTCAGACTTGGGGAGGGACTTCCACCATATAAGGTATTCATAATGGTGGCTGATTTTGCGACAGTCCAGTATGGACTTGATGTCATGGATGGGGTCGTCAATGAGGTTGAGGGCAAGTGGAGGCGAGTGAGTGTGGAATTGGGAAGGGTTGGTGTAAGGTTTGAGGAGGGAAACATTGAATACCGGGTGAAGACGAGAAAAGTATGAAGGAAGATGGAGTAAGTAAGTGGAAGAGCCAATTTTGCGGATGATAGGATAAGGGCCGAGTTGACAATAATTGAGCTTCAGGGATGGTCGTGTGGTCTGGATGTTGTGGCACAACAACCAGACCAGTTGACCAGGTTGGAATTCTGGTGCTCTTGTGACTTTCTTGTTGTAATGCTTGGCTTGGATGTTCTGCGCAAATTGCAATTCTGCGCGCAGTTCTTCATGGATTGTGTCGAGTCATGTGGCGAGATTAGCAGCTGCGGAAATGGATGAACATTCAGTAATCTGTGGTTCAAAGGTGGGGTGGTAAGCGTAGTTAGCAAAGAATGGTGTTTGATGAGTGGAGGAGTTCTTGAGGTTATTAAATGTGAACTCAGTGAGAGGGAGGTAATCCACCCAATCGTCCTGCTGATACAAACAGTAGGCGTGGAGATAGGAATCCAGCATCTGGTTCGTGTGCTCTGTCAGACCATCAGTCTGTGGGTGATATGCTGTTGACGTGCAAGTGTCAATTTTCAACAACAATGTGAGCTCGGACCAAAATTTAGAGATGAAAATGGAACCACAGTCGGAGATGATAGAGTCTGGGAGGCTGTGAAAATGAAAGATACGGTCAAGAAACAACCAGGCTAGGTCAGGAGCTGTTAGCATCTCTTTGCATGGGATGAAGTGTGTGTATCGTGTGAGACAGTCACAAATGACCCAGATTGAATCATAGCCATGTGATGCAGGGAGTTTGACAATAAAGTCCATGGATATTGCCTTCCATGGATGAGAGGGGACATCGAGAGGCTGTAGTAAGCCATAAGGCTTGTGACGGGGTGTTTTGATGTGTGTGCAGGTGTCACAGGCTTCTATGTAGCGCCTGACAAAGGTTTGCATGCCAGGCCACGAGTAGTCTCGAGCAATGAGTCCATATGTTTGATTGTGTCCTGGGTGACCTGCTATGACAGCATCATGCTGGGAGAATAAGGTTGTGGAATACTAGACCATTCTTGGAGGCAAAGTCTGTGTTGCCACACACGATTGCTTCTCGCCACTCAGTGTCATCTTGGAGTGCTGTTGGGAAATGCTCAAGGAGTGCCGCATTGTCAATAGAGAGTGTTGTCGTGATAGCATTTAGGGTGGTTGGGGATAATGATCATGTGTGTTTGGGAGTTAGTATGATATGGTTTTGACCCAGCAGGGTCTCATCCCCCTTCTGTGGGAGGAAATTGGGATGATGAGAGGGGGTGTCAGCAATGTTACTTTTGTCCGGGGCCCAGGTCAAAGAAAAATCGAAATCAGAAAGAAACATCGCCCAATGTGCCTGATGGCAGTTGAGGACATGAGCAGACATGAAATATTCAAGGTGTTTATGATCCAAAATAACAGAAATGGCGAATGGCGAACCAAGTAACCATGCTCTCATGTCATGGAAGGTGTCCATGACAGCAACTAACTCCTTGTTGTGCACCTCATAATTGATTTCCATGGGAGAAAGCTTCCGCGAGTAGAACATGACTGGATGAAGGCAGCCCTCGTGATTAGGCTGCTGAAACACCCCCAAAATGGTGAAGTCTGAGGCATCTGTGGCCACAGTGCATGGCTTCTGGGGGTCGAAGTGCTGCAAGATTGGGGATAAGACGAAAGCTTGCTTGAGTGCATCAAAAGCACAGCGAGTGGCACCTGAAAAGTCAAAAGAGATGTTCTTTTTTGTTAAATTAGTCAGTGGTTGAGTGATGCGCGAGTAACCATCAATAAAATGACAATAAAAATTAGCAAACCCTAAAAATGATTGAACATCCTTTACGGACGTAGGTGCGGGCCACAATATGATGGTGTCAAGCTTTTTGGAATTCATCTTGATGCCATCAGCACCGATGATGTAGCCCAGATACTCGACCTCCAATCTGTCCCACTCACACTTTGCAGGATTAGCGCAAAGGTGAGCGTCGCACAGTCGGTCAAGTATGAGTCGGATGTGCTTGTCGTGCTCGTCCTGAGAATGGGAAAAGATCAGAATGTCATCTAAATAGACGACACAGACAATATCCAGCAGATCATGGAGAGTGTCTTAAATGAAAGCTTGAAAGGCAGCAGGAGCATTAGTGACACCATAAGGGACAACAAGATGTTCAAATAAACTGATGTGTGTGAGGAATGATAGCTAGATGAGAAGGGGTGAAAGGGGAAGAAAGGGTGAAGTGGGGTAAAACTCAAATAGACCTCTGGACGCGAGTATAGATTTGGCCCAAGGGGATTGCTACTGAGAACGATTCCTCTAAGTAATATATGGAGGGGAAACCTTGAAACTAGTAAGGGTAACTGAGAATAGAGGGAGCACAAAAAGTTGCGCTGATGCAATGCTAGCACGAGCGAGCCGCCGAAAGTATGATATGATGCACGACTGAGCAGCCGAAAGTTTGACGAAGCGCAGAAGCACGAGGAAGAGCTGAAGGATATATGAGAAGGCTTTAGCGGAACACGAAGGCAATGCGACGTGACAGTGAAACAGGAGGAGAGTTTAGTGATACATGTGGTAGATGAAGTGCGCACAGTAGTAGGCCAAAGTTTTAGATTTTCAGTCAGAGTGTTGCATGCAAACAGATGATAATTTTGATGGGGGAAAAAGAAGATACATGAAAAGTCATAATTACTGAGTATATATGATAGCATGCTAAGCGCTGCTCGGAGCCAAGTAGGTAGCGGTAATATGTAAAAAGGGTCCATAATGCAAGTACCGTGAACATAAGTGATATAGCTTCGGAGATATGGTCAGTCTAACATAAATGAGATAAGGTACACACAAATGGACAAGCGGAGGACATGGATAGGACAGAGGAACGATGCGTGACAGAGCCAAAGAAAAGCGGATGCGAGCCGATGTGCATGCTTGAGCCACAGCCGTCAGCTGACAATGAAAAGGATATGTGCCAAATGCGTGCAGTGTGCATCAACAGTGTCGATCGACGATGACATGGTAGCACAGACATAGGCGGGAGAAGTTGGGGAATGGTAGTGGAGAAGGCAGGCATTGTCTGGGTGAGCACGAGCTGTCCTTGCAAACTTCTTTGCTGAGATGAAACAAATATTAGGTGGCCGAGGGGACAAGCTGGGGGACATGGAGTGACCATAGCCATTCTGTGCGATGAGGGAGGAGAGGAACAAGGTCTTTAAACTGCCCAGACTGGGATCCAGAGTAGTCTTAGGCTGGTCAGAGGACAGCACCAATGGTGTGGAGAGTGCACGGGCCGAGTACGAGGTGGCATCAGAGAGGCCAAAGCCTATTCCAACTGTAGTAAAGGAGCTGAGTTTTGAGGGTGATAAGGGCAGCTTAGGACCAAAGCCCTTTGCTGAAACAATGACAGGGTTTTTGCGAGTGAGCCCGCAACAATCAAGGGAGAGAGTGGATTCTTCTCAGTCGATGTTGGGATTATGCTGGCAATGCCAATCTAAACCTAAAATGAGAGGGTAAGCCACAGACACAACCGCAAGTGGTCATATCTCTTTGTGACTGGAGACAGAAATATGGGTGATGACATCATGGGTGATCAGCCCAGATGTGATAGGACGGTCGTCAACCGCCATGATAGGGATTGGTGTCTCTTTGACGCAACGCGTAAGCGAATGACGGGATGTGAAATGATCAGAAATACAAGATGTGGTAGCACCACAGTCAACAAGGGTGAAAGTGTCAATGGGTTTTCTGTTAGTAAATGAAAGGTGAACAGAGATGAAGAAATGCAAAGATGAATTCAAGTAGGAATTGGAAGAGAAAATAAAAGCAGGGGCAGACTTTACGAGTGGGGTATAGTTTCCATCTGAGAGACAGATATGAGTGGGATCCGGTGCTGCAAGGTGGTTCTGACGTGTCCCATCGTCTACAACCAGATGCCCAGGGACTGGATGGCAGCCGGTTAAGCTTTTCCCGAGTCGTTCTGTGCATTGAATTTCTTCTTTGCACATTTAGATATATTTGGGCAGTTCTTGACAGTGTGCTCAGTGCCTCCACAATACAGGCAGAGGCCTTGGGTGAAACAGTGTTTGCATTCCTCCTTGGTGAGGGGTTGGTGCGGCACAGTCTTCATAGCATCAATTTCCATCGGTATTCCAGGAGAGAGCAAGGCTGAGGCTGATGGTTTGGCTGGGGTGTAGTGTGGGGTGTAAGTAGTGGATTGTTGACGAGGAGCAGGCTTCTTTGCTGTCTTGCGCTCAACCTCTTGATGATAAAGTCGATTGTCGATGGTGACAGTGAGTTCGACATAGTTGTTGTAGCTGGTGGGAGGATCATGAACAGTCAGTAACAAGTCCTTCACCTCATCCTTCAGACCCTCATAGTACTTTTGTACCATAGTCGAGGTGTTGAAGTTGACATAGACTAATAATTTGCAGAACTTGGATGCGTAATTAGCACAAATTCCAGTCTGCCAAAGGTTCTCAATCTTCTGGAGAGCAGTGCCCTCAGTGTCGGAATCCACAAAGTGCTGTCTGAAGTCCTCAAGTAGCGAGTTGAAATCGTGAAGCAACTCCTCATTGGTTCAGTGAATCGCTGTGAACCAAGAATGTCGTGAGCCATTGTCCAAATATGTGGACAAGTACAAAGCCTTGTCCATGTCAGTGGGCAGGGACGAGCAGGATAGTTTAACAGCGCTGAGGACTTCATCTACGAAGGCATCTATCTACTTCAGCAGCATTGCCCTTGAAGAGGCATGGTTTCCGGAATTTGGTGACACCCCGGCAGGACGACCAATCCTGAAGAATTGTGGTATCCTGCAGCACTGTGTGGCATGGTGGAGAATCTGAGGGCAGCAATCTTGTCAGTGATGTCTTTGAGGGCACAACCTATGGTGTGCTGATGCTCATCGAGGCGGTAGGAACTTTGTCTGAGCACTGTGATGGCCTGCAGGACTTCATGGAAATTTTCCAGGGTGGGGACAAAGGTAGGCTGGGAATGGAGTGGAATCTCCCTTTCTGGGTTCCAGTTGCTAGGATCAGACATGTTAGTAGAATAGAATAAGGGGTTATACGAGTTTCGAGAGTCGAGAGTCAAGTTGACAAGTTTGTTGGTTGAAGCAAACTGTAACAGGTACTCAACGAGCGGAGGAAGCAGACAATATGTGAGAGGAGAGAGAGGCCAGGAACTGGCATTGATTCAACAAAGAGAAAGATACAAATCTCCAAGCCACATATAAGTATCTAGAATGTGATAGTGTAAGGTGAAACATAGGAATGAGACCAGGTATAGTAAACACATCAGTGAGATAATAAGTCCATAAATATCCAAACAAGCTGTTCTGCATGGAATGGAGTACATCAGTGCAATACTGGTATCATAAAGTGACCATGAGCTAGGTAGAATAGCTGTGGACTACATAGAGTGACCATGACCATGACAAATAGAGACATAATGAGCAATACGAGAGAGTAGGCTTCATGCAAACCATCAAGAAACCTGGTGAGGAATGGACTAAGGAGCAATTTAATGATCTCCTTCTCTGATTCATAGTTGAAACTAACCAAGCACTTTCGATTATTGACCATGACACATTCCATGAACTTCTACTCTATAATGATTACAATAAGACGAAGTCAGCAGATATTCCACATCAAACTAAAGTTACTAAATCAGTCTTAGCATGTGCCACAGAAATACAGGCAGATCTCGCAAATGAATTGCAGGTAAGTGTACCATTGCATGGATGATATACATAGCTCAAGTTTAGTAGGCTTCTCCAGGTTGTATCTCTCTTACATTTGATGGATGGACATCCAAAATCATGATGTCTTATCTTGCGGTCACAGCTCATTGGATGTCGGAGCATTGGTGGCTTCAATCAGAATTATTGTCATTTTCTGAGATTGATGGTAGTCATAGTGGTGAGAATCTGGGTGTGGAACTGTATGATGTTCTCAAACAGTATGGTATTTGTGATAAGGTACTACTTTGCTATGTGGAATTCTCTGTATGCTGTGTTCTGATGAGTCTCATACAAATACAAAATCTTACATCTGATAATGTCACCATGAATAATAAGAGTATGCAGAGTCTCTGTCATATCCCACATTCCGGACCAACATCCGATGATGTTCCCACGCCTCATCCGGACCTCTGGACCTCCTGTCCATGTCTCCAGACCCAATCCTCTATCCGTCCGGATCCCTGTACTCCTGCATCTGATATCCGGACGCCAGATCTGATATCCACATCTCCGGATCCCTGGATCCGACCTATGCTTCATATCCGAACCCAAACCTTAAATCAGCGCCCATCCCCTTATGGTAATCACCTGTCTCCGGACTTCCGAACATCCGGATCCGACCCGCGTTGGAGAGGCTGCGCCTCGACACTAGATGTCTAACAGGTGGTGAATGATGATGATTCTACACTGGGAAACTTCTACTCTAAAAGCTCTGCCAACTGGGTCCGAGACCCCAGAACCCTGAATCCTAACTAAGAATGACCCCTAGGAGGTCCCTAGGAGCCCCTGGTGCCAAACATCCTAACACAGATACCCCCCTCTAAAAATGCAATGCTCCGGGGTCGCTGACATCCTTCACTGAGTGGTAGCTACAACATCAGTCTCACTAACTCTCTCATTCTCTATCTCCGCTAACAGAGTGCCTGTTCAAGGCAAGAACAACCATAAGCGTCGTGCATGGTGCCATCCTGGCATGGGGAACCCTTCTAACGTCTCCAGCGAGTAAGAGTTGGTGCGTTTGGTGACTACTCGGCGTGGAGCTGACCAACGTGGAACGATTTTGCGTGAAGATTTAAAGTTATTGTCGATGTCACTAGCATATACTTGAACGAGTTGTCCAGGACTAAATGATACCTCACCTTGATGTGATGATAGGACTTGTTTGTCAAACGTTGCCTTCCGTCTTATAGCATTGGCTACTGCATTGCCAAGAGCGTCCAGACGTTGTTGCGTTACGTAGGCAGAGTGAACATGAACATCTTGTGGGATGACGGCGCTTGTCGTATCTTCGAGCGGGGTGCGAGGAGTGTTGATGACGAGGCCCAGGAGTAACTCCTTGGGTGAAAACTGGAATGAAGGCAGAACACGGCTGTTGAGGTGCTCAATTGCCGTTTTGAAGTGGTTTGACCACATGGTAGGGACAGATTCGGGTTCTATCGTTGTGCTACTGTCTTCTCCAAGGTGGGGTGCGCACATGTACTTCAGCCTTCCTAATAATAGTTTGTTAGTTCCTTCTACCAACCCATTTACCCAGGGTGCGTAGGCAGCAGTGACGTAGTGTTTCGTGCCGTGCTCTTCACACCAGGCCTGAACCTCCGCGTTATCAAAATGCTTTCCACCATCAGTCATAAGTGTTTCTGGCGTGTTGAAATCGTGTCGGATCCTCTCGAGTTCCGCAATCGTCGTTTTTGCCGTTCCGTGAGTTTTGAGCTTGAAACCCCAAACGAACTGTGAGTATGTATCAATGATTAAGAGAATGTTGGTAAAACCCCCTTTTGTTTTTGGCATTGCTAGATAGTCAGCAATGAAGAGCTCGAATGGGTGCCATCTAACGATAGGTTCAAGAAGTGAGTTCAGGTGGGTTGCTCCAAAGTTCTTGCATTGTCCACAGTCCATGATGGCTTTGGTGATCGAGCGGTCCAGTTGAGGGCTGCATATGTGGTCAATAAGTTGGAGTTTGATCATGTCGCGTCCCCAGTGTCCATGTTCAGCATGCTCGCTGCGTGCGAGTTTGATTGCCTCATCTTGTGTAACGCACTCTAGCTTACTACGAACCCTAGCAGAAGAATCGTTAGGTACTTTCCATAGTTTATCATTCGCAATAAAAAACTGTTTGGCCCGGTGACCCGCTTGCCATTTGATGGTGATTGGTTTGTTGGAGTCAAGGTCGCATAAGGCTTCGATGACTTCAAGGAATAAGGGTTCGTGTTGGAACCGGTGACGTAGATTAGCTATGGATGAATCGTTAGAATTTGTCGTGATTTCCGTTGACGTTACCTCAAATAAGTCCTGCATGATTCCTCTTGCTGCTTCCCAATCTTCGTTGACGGTCCACTCAGCTCCATCTCCTGGCGCATGTTCCCTTGTTACAAAGCTTTGGCTAAGTCCATCAGCCGCTGTATTTGTTGCTCCTGGTCGATGACGGACGTCTACGATATGGTACCCCAGTATTCCGTCCCACCAGCGAGCGTGCGCTGTGCTTAGTTTCGAACTTAGTAAGGTGTCCCTTAGAGCCTGACAGTCAGTTTCAATTTCTACTGGTGATCCCCAAATAATGTCTGAAAACTGATCTAGACCAAATTTTAGTGCAGCAAATTCTAGTAGATACGGTTTGTACTTCTCTTCCGCAGCCGAAGTTCGTTTTGACGTGAATGAGATTGGGTGGACAGTGGTAACTACTTTTCCTGACGGGAGTGTTGAGGTATGCTTCTGGGTTAGTATCGCGCCGAATCCTTCTTGGCAGCCATCTGTAGTTACTATGAAGGGTGTACCATTGAAACAAGGTCCTTTCAGAATGGGTTCACCTACTAAAATTCTCTTAAGTTCTAAAAACGTTTCAGTATGTCTGGGTCCCCAATGTGATTTGAGCTGGGTCATTCATAGATGCTGCCTGTACTTGTATCGTCCGACATGTTGTCCTCCTGGGGGGGTTCCTAACCGTTGTACTAGGTCCGTGAGAGGTGCTGCTTTCCTGGCGTAATCTTTGATTAATGATCTGAAATAGCCTGTCAGTCCAAGAAATTGCATAAGGTTATGAATCGTGTTGGGTATCCCCCAGTTCACAACAGCCGACAGCTTGGAGAAGTCTGGCTTTATCCCATCTTGTCCGACCCTGGCTCCCGTGAAGACAATCTCTGTCATGAACAGCTGCATTTTGGATGGAGATAATGAGAGGCACATAGCCCTGACTCATTCGAAAAATCTGCGTAAATGTGTTAGTTTTTCCTCGAATACATCACCTGCCATTCCCGTATCGTCGACATAGAGTTCAAATAACAAACCGATAAGATCCCGTAGCACCATGGCAGCCATGTCCCCGAAATTTGTTGGTGCACCCGTTAGCCCGAATGGCATTCGACAGTAGCAGTCATATCCTTGGCCTTCTGTGTAAAACACCAAGTATGGCTGAGTTTCCTCATCTACTGGGATTGCGTAGAAGCCTGCCGCAAAATCGATTACGCTGATCCAGTGGTGTCCACTAAGTCATTGCTGTTTTGTTCTAATGTCGCCTTGGGGCACCGGTGGTATTTGGCTGGCGCGGTTAATTTCAGCGAAGTTCTGACATACTCTCCACTTTGGTGCTCTGTTTCCACCTTTGTTGACGGCCGGGTTTGGTGGTCTTTGCGGTAGGTCATCCCTCGTTGGCAATCCATGTGCCGCACATTGGTCGTTGACGCGATGGAGAAGCTCTTCAATTGGAAGGCTTCCCGAGCTGTGTGCCTTTTGGGCGAGTACAGTGGGGCTGGCAGCTTTGACTTCTTCTGGGTCGATGTGACATATTATTCCGGCTTTCTCCAATTCATTGAGTCGTTCGTACAAGAATGCGCGTTGAGGTGGTGTTAGTGGCCTTTGGTTTATCTTGGTAGTGAACTTCGTTCCTTCCAGAAACGTGAGCTTGAAGGTTTTGAAATCCACCGGGAAGACTTCACTAACAGCTAGAGCAAAAGTATCAGCAAATTCCATACATAGATCGCGCACCTGGTTTCGTTGTGTTGGACTTAAATTGTCCCCAATTTTGATCTGTTGCATGATCTCCGTTACTCTTGCTGGATTGAACGGGTCCGAGTGTCTTGAATACACGCTGGGTGCCGATGCTGATGCGGGGAATTCAGGGATTTCTCCCAGGTTCTGTTCCTCCATGTCTTCAAGTACCGGCCAGACTGAGGTGCTTGGTGGCTGGGTGTCGGATGGAGAAGTTGTTCCTGTGAATAAGATTGGGGAACAAGGCATTTCGGACGGGATATCAGTTTTCAGGGATAGTTGTGGCTTGCTGTTGGCTGTGATTATGTGGGCTCCTGCATGGGACAATGTATCCGTATAGGCATCAATCTGCTGATTCGTGTACTTTGGAGAAACTATAAATACAAAATGTTCATTAGCGATTACTGGTGGACTAAGAGAGGAAATGTTTTGCTCAGGATCTGCGGGAACCGTGACGGTTATGTAGACGGCGCCGTTATTATGTACTTGATGGTCTGGTGCTTCTGGTTCTATATTACGATTTTGATGTTCTGATTCTTCTAATTCCATACTATGTGCGTGGGGTTCTGATGCTTGTGAATTATGTACCGGAATGGTGTTGTCTGACAATCTAGATTTGGGTGCTGCGGATGAATTAGCTATGTTATGAATTATATACGGTTTTGGTAGGGCTGGAATGATGATGGTGTCGTTTGCGTAGTCGTGCATAGCTTGTAGTTGTTCTAGAAGGGGTTTTCCAATCAGTAAGTTCCAGAGACCACCGCTATCAAAGACTTCAAATGATGTTCGGACTTTCGCCCTGTTCCACTGGAATGTTCCTGTCCAGACTCCATGTGACGGTACTTCGACGCCATTTGCCATTCAGAGAATGCGTGCCGATTGCGTGAGCTTCTTGAGGTTCTGTGATGCCTTGCTGAAGGCCTTTAGGTCCATTATGTTTACCATTGCTCTGTCGTCGACATTCACATGAAAACATGTCGTTTTTGCGCCGGGTCCATATAGGATGACCTGGGTGATGAATGGGGTGCTTTCTGATGCGTGATTGGGGTTCTCATTTTCTGAAACAGCGTAAAGATCAACAGTTGTTTGATCATTTGTGCGCGAATAGCAGTCAGACGTTGGGATTGATTCACAGGTAGATACGGGACTTAGCGTAGGGATAGAACTATTGATCGATGTGCTTTGGTCTACTGAGTCAGGTACAGCGATCCACGAGCTTTGTACATGGGTTTCTGGAGCAGGGTCATGCGGTTCAACATGTGAGAAGGTACTAGAAGGAGAATTGGGCATAGAAAGAAAACTAAAGTCCAAATCTGAGAACGGAAAATCTTCTAGAAGTGAGTCAGCTTCATGTGTTGCTGGCGATGTCGGTTTCTGTTGAACTTCTGGGGAGGTGATTTCAATTGTTGGCACAATGAATTCATCGACCGTTTCTTCATCATTCAATATGTCCTGCATCTGAGAGGCTGGCGTGTTGAGAACCAAGGTACTGAAATGCGATGTGAAGGCTGACGTGATCTCTGAGAGTGGGATGTTATATGCGGTGTCTGGTGAGTCGGGGGACGGGGAATTGTCTTCAGTGTCTGTGCCTGTGGTTGCAGTAGGTACAGGTGAGGCTGAGGTGTTCTGAGTTGGGACTGCAGGTAAGTCCCCTACTACTGTGGTCCGTACTCGTTTCCCGCAATGTTGTAGACGTCATATGGTTCCGTGAAGTAAGGATGGTGGAAATATGGAGCTGAGGATGGAGGTGCTGCGTACTGGATTAGTGGCGGGCCCGCTGCAGGTGTTATGAATTGAACGTTCGCGGTTGGTCCCGGTGTGGCCATTGACATCAACGTCCTGGAGACTAAACACGATACTGTCTCTCGCCATTTAGTTTCCTAGATGGGCACTACTTCATTAGGGCATTTGTAGGACTGATGCGAAGGTGTTGTTGCCATTCCACAGCTAAAACATTCTCTGGACCCAATGGGTGACGTGCCCGGTTTCAAAGGGTAGGGTCGTTGTGAGTTAGGGATGGCATTCGATCCATGCTGCGTATGCCATTCTTGGACTTGTTGAGCGTAGGCTTGTCTTCCTGCCTCCGAATTGGGGTGGTGCGGAATGGTGGTGTATTGAGCTGCAGTTCTCAGCCGTTCTGCAGGTGACCCTCCTCGTCGAGTTGGCATCTGCAGATACCCTCTGTACCCATAGAATAGGTTACCCCGTGTTGCTGGGACTGCGGATGTGAACAAGTTGGTGATCTGTGGTGTTTGGGGAAGTACGGGAAACAAAGATATCTGAGGTGCTTGGGAAGGTACGATTGTTTGGGGCTGTGGTGTTGCTGCAGGCTGTCTGCTATAGCGTTGTCCATATCTGTAGGCAGGTGGTGCGCTATATGGGACTTGCGTGGTCGGTGACGTTGTCTTGCGGCTGCTCGTTGTTTGGTTCTGAAGTTTGTCAACATCTTCACGAAGCTTTCGCTCCGTGACAAGTCGTTGTTTCGCTCTCAACAGCTGTGACGCAGAAATCCTTGCGACGTCCATCTCGAATTCCGTCCACGTAGTGTAATTGTCTGACAGGAAGTCGTGTAGGACTTTGGGGGTGTTTTCCAGTACCACGTCCAGCAGGTGACATTGCGCGTCGTTGAAACCTTGAGCCATTCTTGTGACCTTCTTCGCCCACTTCACATGTCCCCATTCTCTGCCTCTGTCCTCTTCTATCATTATGCCAATCTCTTCCTCTTGCAACGCTAATGCTTTGATTCGGTCCTTCTTCTGTGCGACTGTTAATACTACTTGTACCGGTGGGGGCCGACGAATCTTAAACGCTGCCAGGAACGTGGTCCACAACACTTTGTCTGATGCCTGAAGAGTTGCGAACCAACTCTTGGCTGGACTGGCAGCGGCACATTGTAGTTCAAAGTGATTGATTTTTTCGGTGTCTGTAGATGTCGAGGGAAAGGAAAGTTCATACTTCCGGATCCAATCGGTAGGTTCCTCACTTTTTTTCGTAGTCTCCGTAAAAACTAGGCTGGGGCGTAATAGTCGTTGACATGCTTATGCCGGTTACAGAAGAATTCGGAATGGGTGGGGCGAGTGACTTCGGGACTTTCGACAAAATGAGTCGTTGTTGTATGAATCGTAAGTTAGCGCTTGTGGTACTAGTGTTATCTGTCTGTGGTGAGAGAATTGTCAGAGCGTGACCAGGGTTTGAATCTTTGGGAGGTGAAAGTTTGCTATCTGATACTATGCGTCTAAGTGGAGGTTTATTGTCGTACGACCCAGATATGTTGTGGAGTCGACAGAGTTCGTTGAGGGTGATCGCCGTGATGTGCGCTCGCTCTAGTCACCAGGTGGAGAGGCTGCACCTCGACACTAGATGTCTAACAGGTGGTGAATGATGATGATTCTACCCTGGGAAACTTCTACTCTAAAAGCTCTGCCAACTGGGTCCGAGACCCCAGAACCCTGAATCCTAACTAAGAATGACCCCTAGGAGGTCCCTAGGAGCCCCTGGTGCCAAACATCCTAACACAGCGTCTATCTTCTGTGCCTTTTCCCTTTGTACGTTCCTTCTCAAGTTAGACTATACTCATTTTCCGTACCTCATTTCATCTCCGAGTTCATTTCCTATGATCCATCTTATTTTCTAATACATTTCCACATGCTTGTACATAGCCTTACCCCTCTGCTTACTGATCTGCACAGACTTGCCTCTAGTATATAAACCCCAGTAGATACTCCTGTATTTCCTTAGTCTGAATATTACACATATTAGTCCTCGCACTAGCCTTCACCCTAAGTCCTCATAACAGTTCTAGTCCTCTGACTTAGTAATTATCTATCTCAGGCCTAGGGAGGAATTCCCTAGGCCGGAGCTCCGCTCCTCCGCTCCTCCACTCCTCCACTCCTCCAATCCACCATTCCTCCAATCCTCCAAGTTTCCGGAAGTTCCTCCAGAACTTTCCTGCGGTCCTCTGGACCTATTCTGCTTCGGACTTTGTCCTTTCAGCCTTTCCTCTGTTTGCTTCTACTCAGGACTTGTCCTGAGTAGCCATTACACATATCCCCGTCAGGACGAAACTCCATCGTAATTTCCGGAAGTTTCTCGCACTCGTCCGGAAAGTCCTTCCGAAGTTTCCCACGCTTCTCCGGAAGTCCTTCGGACTTCACTGGACTTTCTCCGGACTTCATTCTGAAGTTAAGGGCACATACTCAGGTAAGGGGTGCAGCGCACGAGCTGAAGCCAAGCCCCTTGGAATCAGTCCTACCTTTTGTGCACGGTCTTAACAGTCTCGGGGAGAACTCAAGGACGACAAAATCACATTTGATGCAAAACAGCAGCGCTCACAGTAAGTTTCTATTGAATAATACTAGGCTTACACTGGTCTGATTCTGGTGTCAACAGCCATTTCTCTCATGCTGTGGCCATTGCTGAGTGCAAATTCTTATCAAAACTCTCGCCTTCCATGAAAAAAAGAGCAAAGACAGAGAGTTTAAAGATGTGCCCATTATACTACCACAATCTGAACTGGTCTTGTTGTAAGCAGATGAAGAAGATACTGAAGAAGACATTCAAGCCCTGGAGTGAGAAGTTGAAGCTGCTCCAAGCTCTAAGAACACATGAGCTGTCTCAAAGCTTCTTTTGAAGATTCAGGGATTCATCACAAAGGTTAGTCTCAAAGGTTTGTCATCATATATAGCATAATGTTAATTCACAAGTATAGGTCCGATATTCACCACAGGCTAAAAAATATTTCAAGAAGTGTTGTCAAGATGCATGAAATGAAGTGCTCGAGCTGCTTCCATATTGCAAGACTTGTTGGGGCTCATGGTATAGTGTCATCACTTGCTTACTCATTTTGAGAAAGGTTCACCACTAGGTTATTAATTGTCTAATCCTTAGCCTAATGCATGTACAGGCTGTCAAATTATTCACCAGCACAGCAGATGACTTGGATGATGTGCCAAACATTGACAAAGGCCAGCTGACATATGCAAGCTACTAAATTTCTGAATCTGACTTGCAGGCTGCAGCAGAAATCCAGGAAGCTTTTTCGGCCAAGGATTACCCTGCTGTCTGGCACATCCTTCTGCTTTATGAAGACTTCATCACAAAATGGTGCGACTTTGCAGCTGATCTTAAAATGGCAGTACTGTGGCTAGCACTCAAGGCAGGCATCGAGAGCCTTGAAAAATACTACAACAAGACGGACAGCTCCCCAGTACACATCATTTTTATGTATGAGCAGTCTTGTCTAGTATATCCTATACACTTATTAATCACTGACAAGTGATTTTCAGACCTGAATCCATGTGTCAAAGACAAGTACTTCAAGGCAGCATGGTCTGAAGATGGTCAAACATAAGCTCGGATCGTGATGGAGCAAGTTGTGAGTAACAACATCTTTCGTCATTCACATAGTACACTACTGACACAGATCAAGTTTGACAAGTATGAAAAGCTGTATACATCACAGCAAGCAGTAGATGGATCATCAAATGTTAGACAGAGTGCACTGTCTGCCGTTTCACGCACCAGTTCAAGTAGCTTGATTGCAAGGGCTACAGAAAGTTGTTGTACTCACGAATAACTATCAGCCAAAGACGCTTGAGCCGAGTTGAAGATTTTCCTCACAGAGGACTTATTTGCTGTTGACAGACGTAGCTCATCAGAACAGCAAGCATCATCAATTTTTGCATGGTGGAAGGTACATTCTCATATTGTATTATCCAGCACCGAGTCAGCTATCTTACACCCAACATATCAGACCAATGCTCCCCATTTTCCCATCCTGAGCTGCATTGCACTCGATTATTTACTGGTACAAGGTTCCTCAGTGCCATGCGAACAAGCATTTTTGGATGCAGGACTTACAAACACAAAACAGCACGCAAGATTGCTTCCTAAGAACTTTGGCGACATTCAGACGGTGAAAGGCAAATACAAACAGGAACAAAGGCACAGAGACACAGAGAGAGCTGACAAGGAGGCTGTAGAGAGGAGATGATGGGCAGAAGACACCGTTTCTGAGTAGAGTATGGTATATGTATAATTTGCAGTTATATATAAGAAAGGCCTTATAGCCAAGTGGTTAATGTTGCTCACAAGTCATGTGACATGGTCACATGACCCACCCTGCACTTTGAAAGTCATGAGTTCAACTCCTGCTACATGCACTAATTATTAGTAATACTCAAAGTAACTTTCAAAATCTTTTGAAAACTCACTTAGACGCCAGCTAAATACTTGGAACTCTCAGCTATAGTCTTGAAGAAACCTTGGCCCATGACCTAGATTCAAAGGACCATGCCTCCTGCCTGTCGTTCTGCATGCCTCAATGCTCATACTCCATTGCACTTGGGGGCAATAGATGAGGAATCAAATATTCAAGGTCATTCCACCTCCCACCCACCTCTGGAACAATCTGGACCCCGGCTCACCATCCAGTGGCACCATGACCGTGCACTTACCGACACACTGGTGAACTATCTGACCACCCACCCTGCCAATTGTCGAATTCTATTTTATTCTGATGGCAAGAAAGCCATGGCTGCTGCAGATGATGGTCCCTCAGGCTCAGATAAGGGGCAGATATACAGCATTCTCACTAAGCTCATCTTCACGGACCACATCAAGTACGGCCCTGCATACTCGGTCAATCCAAAGAAATTTTGTGATGCGGTCTGCAATCGTATTGGGACGTAAGTCTAATCATATTTTTTATTCCATTAATAAAAATTCTACAATTCACGCAGTCTCAGGGGTAAATACAACAAAATCAAGGCATCGTTTGGCAGTACGGGTGCTGGTGTCATGCCAGTTGAGGGGACTTCAGCAAAAAATCTGCTGGGTGAGTTTTTAGTCCCATTTTTTTTCTTGTTCTTGGCTGATCAATTGTTTTAGATGCCGTTGTCTTAATAACCGAGGGTCTTATATAAAGCGTGTAAGAATGTAATGACACCACAATTACACTTGGATAAGACTTCTTGCCAGTCCTCGATTAACACGGTCTACGACTTTTCTTCTTTCGTGGTAGATAACGTGTGAGTTCTTGGGAGGCTCGCTAAACCAATCAGGTGATCAACTTAGCCAGAGCTTTTATGTGTACCTCCAATTGCTTTGTCTAGGATTTGCTACCTAGATTCAGAACTGTGGTCTGAAGTACAAATAACTTTGCCTAGATTGCACGTTCTAGGCACTGAAATGAACTGGGTAGATTTGACCAAGGCACGAGTTGGTCAAATAGGCACGAATAGGAGTAGAGACAAAGGGGTCTCTGTAATATCACGTTGACCAAAGACTGGTTGGTCAAATAGGTACAAATAGCACTGGTGAGACAATGGTCTCAAGAATAATCACGTTGACCAAGGCACAAGTTGGTCAATTAAACAGTAAAACAGGAGAGACAACGGTCTCTAAAATCACGTGGACCAAAGACTGGTTGGTCAAATAAACAGTAACGTAAGCTTCTTATCGTAAGAAACTTGTATTCTCAAGGGATACGTTTCCCTGCACTTGTTCTGCTACAAGTGGGAGATCTTAACAAGTGAGATGTCTTGTTCAACTGAGGGGTTTCTCTGAGAAAAAAAATTTCCTAGAAGAGGGATCTCTATTTTTTTTGGGGAGAATGGGCTCTCCTTATATACATTTTGTGTGGGAAAGTAATGTAGGTTCGCAAACAATAAAATAAAGAGAGAACCAATCAGAATATTGGGTGAAACCCAATAAAAGTATAAAATACAAATAAAAGATGGAGCAATGACATCAGAGATGACATCATAGTGGAGCTAGAATATTCTAGAGCCTATGACATCATTATGACTTCATACATTACATCATAATTTCCAACAGAATAGTCTAGAACTTTCTGTGGAGCTATATGACATCATTATGACATCATACTCAGAAATAATATTTTCTGGAGTATCTGGTAGGTCATAGCATCCTAAATAAAAGAAAATAAAAGAACAATGCTAGAGAAAACAAGATAGAAACAATGATACAAATACAATATGCAAGACACGGGCTTTTTAGATAGGTTTTTGTTAGGCTTTGAGCTTTTCTCAATGGTTTTCTCTGGCCAAAGTGAATAAGCCAAAGATAAGGCAATACCTTGACCTTCATTTTACTTCACATATGACTTTTTCTTCTTCTTCCATATAAAACTTGAAATATAGGACCGAGGTTTGATACCAAGGTATGGGGTGACTAGTCTGAGGACTGTGCTAACAGACATAATCTTTTGAGGGTTATTCCTAGTAGTAGTTATGTCCATGCATGATTCCCGTATCATGCAGGACACCGTGCTTCTTGAGCTGCCATGGTACACAGAACTTGATGCCATTTGGCACTCTAATCCGTCCATGGCTGCAAAAGTGCACTCATCAAGACCTGGTGTCGACCACACAGGTGCCTTTTACTCCCTCATTCAACCACATGGTGGGGCTGGTCCCTCCATGTACTATGGCAACAGTCGGCGGTCATCACACACTCCCAATGTCTCAGATCATCTGTCTGCCTACCAATGTGGGCACCACGTACCTCAAAATTTTGCTGGCGGTATGTATCCACCAGCAACACATGACTCCTTAATGTTGCGACACTCTGCTCCCCCTCCCCCCTTACCATCACATTTGCCCTCTCACGTATATATCGCCGACAACTACAGTCCATTGCATTCCCCCTTGGGGAATGCATTGGACCATGTTGAAGGCGACGACGACATCATGATGCTCAACGATGGCCCTGGTAGCCCTTGCCCAGTTGCGGGGAAGAAGCAACAACTCCCTTCATCACCCTCTCCTTCTGCCTCCCCTTCCTCCTGCCTCCCCTGCTCCAGAACTGTTCATCGTGCTGTCAAGAACTCCGGCATCTACGTACAGTCAGACATGTCGCAGCAGGTGGAGCAGGTGAAGGACGAAATCGAGAGCTTCCAGTTGAGCGTGATGTCATGCCATGAGGGCAAACATCAACACTACATCGCCAAGCTTGAAGCCAAAAGCGAGCACAATCATGACATGAAGAAATGCGAGTGGCTTCGTGCTACCCGGGAGCACGAAGCCTCCCAAGCTGCAGTCAGCCATCAGCGCCAGCAGGAGGTCAAAGACACTGAAATTCGGCTTTGTGAGATGGATATTCGGGTCCACCAAGCACATTCCTTGGTGCTTGATAAGGAAGCAGAAACTCTCCGCCTCAAGATCCAGTTCCACCAAATGATGCAGGCCTCCAAGGCCTCATTAGATGCAGGAACTGGATGAGTTATTTCCTCGTGTTGTCCGCATCTGTTGTTGTCCATCCCCTCGTCGTGTCTGCTTTGTCATCTTGTCATCATTGTCGTCATTTGTTGTTACTTATTTGTTCCATTGGATATGTACATGTTTTATGTCTTGTAGTACTTTCATTCATGCTACATAGGTATATACATTTGTTGTACAGGTGTATTGGTGGTAGTACATGTTCAAATAAGCATTGTTTTTGGTTGTCATCCTTCCCTGTGGTGTGTACCTGAGTGAGGACTATCAAAGAGTGCATCCATCAGCCTTGCACGAGCAGCTTGACCTGGAGTGCCTTCATATGTCCTGTCACCAACTACTTCTTCACCATTTGGACTCTCAATCTCTTGATCAATAAAATCTTCCCCCTCTGCACGGGCCCACTTTAGAGAACTCTGGTATGTTCCATCCTTCTTGTGATGCTCAATTTCAAAGTGAATGATCATGTTGTGCAGGATGATGCAACACTTGATCCACTATACAGCAAACTCAAGGTCTTTTTCAGCCTGGATCCTGAACCAGAGCTCTTGAAAGGACTGGAACCATCCCTTTAGAACAGCAAATGTGTGTTCAACACAAACACAGATCTAAATAAATGAATAAAATTAATTTATTAAAATATGGCCCTTCAAAAAAATACCTTAGAGAGGTGATAATTAAATGACTTCTGGTCCTTTGTCAGCCACCCATTGCGAGGCTTCTTGAAAGGGGCAATGCACCATGGCTCCAATGGATATGCACTGTCAGCCCACACCCAATGACCATCAGGTAGAAGGTCAGCATGCTCTTCATAGAGACAGGTAGATCAAAAAGCGAATGCATCATGGACACTTCCAGGATGACCCAGAGCATAATCCACAATAAGAAGGTTATGGGGTAAAATGACTGCCTGGAATTAAATCAATTTTTGCACAAGAATATAAAAAAATAAAAACAATACCTGACAGCCAAGGGAATACTTGGATTTCCTATCAAAAAATGTCTCACCATAGTAACCAGGTTTGGTGAAAAGGTCCACAGTTGAGCCATCAATGGCTAAAAAGCCACCTTTCCACTCTGGGCAGGTACATGACTCAGCAAATTTGCGAGCCAAATCAGCATCCTCAGAGTTATCTACTGGGAAGCAGATAAACTGATCATGGGCATCAAGCACCACAATCATCACACGATTAGTGCAATTAACCATGGACCCAACACTCACACCTACCCATTGAGCAACATCCTCAAAAGTAATGGCATTGCCATAGTGGCCTGCCCGATTCAAAAAAATGGCAAGCTGGATGGAGACAGGGAGCTGAGGATTGTTGGATTGTTGGATATGTTTTGGAAGATAGGGTGATTAGAGATATGATTGAGGATGTCATCAAAAATCTTAGGGTCGACACAAAGTTTCTGCCGAAACAAGTGAGGGCAGTGTTCTTCATGATGAATTAACATGTGAAGCTGAGGGGCTCATGGAGGAGGCTCATCAGGCTTATGGAGTACACGAGCTTTCAGATCCTCATCACGGAGGGCATTAATGGTATTGTAGAGCCTGTTGTAAGGCAAAATGACATCATCTGAAGATGTAGAACCGTCGCTAGAAGAATTGGAGGTCCCTGTCATAGGGGAGAGGGGGGATGGGAGGGAGCTAAAAGTCAGATTGATTGTGTCATCATTTGAAGTAAAGTGAGGTGCCAGAGCTGGAATCATCAGAGCTAGAGTCAAAGTTGGAGTCAGAGTCAGACCAATCATCTAAGATATCCTGGTGCTGTAGCTTGGCCAAAGCAAGTTCAGTCTGATCTACAATATCCAGGAGTTCTTGACGTGTGGATGGCTGAGGCATACTAGTTACAGTGGGGTGGAATTGATGGGATCAAATCTCCTATCTATGCATATATGTGACATTGTTTTTGGTGGAGTCTAAATGTTTGGCAAATTCCGAAGCTTCGTCTCATGCTGAGCATGTTGGTGTTGTCGACCTCACCCTCAAATCACCTACAGCGCTGAGCATGACACCATCAAGTGTCATGCACTCAACAAGGTAAGTAATTTTTTGTTCTATTTGTAAGTTGTAGCTAAGATTTATCCTTATCTCACAGAAAATCTATTCTAGTGCAGACATACCACCTTATCAGTGCCTTATCTTGGCTGGTGAGCCACCCACCTGCCCTCTACCTCATTCCCTAGACCTTCTATACTCTTTCTTAAAGGCCAACTCTATGCCCATTTCAATCCGACTGGCTCGAGGCTGTTGGCGCTCTTGCACACTATCTCGAAGATGGCCATACTCTCAGCAGCTACAACATCCAGAAGTAGTCCACCCTTCGCAGGTGGCGCAACAGTTTGGCCTTACTTGACTGTGTAAACACCACGTTCTCCTGAGCCTATCGACAGTAGCTGGAACCTTCACTGGCACTAGTATCTACATGGCTGTACGTCCGTTCCTCAATCATACATCCATCACCACTGATGCTCACTATAGCTGGAGCGCATCAGTGGAAAGGAATATAGCATCTGTTCCCTTTGATACTCTACCTACACCTGGTTTTGTTCTCGCTGAGAGTTAGTTTTTAAAAAAAATTCATGCATGCTGCGATTTGAAATATGATACGTGTTGTAGCATTTAAATCTTACGAACCTACATTGCGGTTAGCTCTGTAAAGTACGACTAAGTACGACTTCCCACTGCATATAACACACCTTGAATACCCTAAGTCTTTTGATGCCCGACTTCGTGCCGATGTGTGCTGAGCGCGATTCAACTTTTCTTAAACTACTTTAGCCGAGAGTTCAAAGTGTTTAGCCGGCATCTAGGCGAGTCTTCAAAAGGTTTTGAAAGTTATTTTGAGTATCACTATTTTCTTCAGTTTTAACCAAACTGTCTGAAATGTCTAATCCCAGACATTTGTCTGACTGCAGACCTGACATGTCTGACATCAGACATATAACTGGCCTCAGGTCAGTTAGATTTAGTATCTGAAATTAGAACCACATGTCTGATACCAGAAGTGGACCTCTCTGATATCAGACAATGTCTGATGTCTGATAGTGCTGAATGTCCTGGTATTAGGCCCGGCAGATAAATCAGGAAAAATCTAGGTTTTCTGAGGACAGCAAACAGGTTGCAACATGTTCTCCTTCATATGCTGCCAACAGGCTGTTTGCTTCAACTGAAAACACTGCAACACTCCCTGAGAAATAAAAGAAGCATTAGAAACAATGCACAACCATTAAATTGATGAGACTTACCATCGAAAAGTTGATAAGGGAGAGACTTGATGTTTGAGAATGTGACAGATGCAATTGACTTCAGTGTCACTTTCATTTTGACAGCTTTTGCCCACAGAAGATCATAAGCAGCTTGCATTGCATCTCGAGGAACTTTCCAGGTGTTTTGCCCACCATTGACTTGAGTAAATGCATCACTATTAACATTGTCCTGGAAGTGGATGAACATTGTTTCAGGGTGACTGGTTCAACAAGGGCACCAGGAACAGACATGATAATATTGCGCTCTGTGGAATCAGGTGTTCCCTGAATGATTGAGTGAGCAGTAACATACCCTCCATCCCACAAAAAATAATGTGAGGCATCAGGCAAAGCATTGGTTGGGATAAGAGTAAGAAGTTGTCCTGTGATCTTTGCAGTGGAAGGTAAGGCTTTCATGACAGTGATGTTGATAGAAGCACGTGATATACCATTGAGACTTGCTGATGTGGAACGAAGCACACCGATAGATAGTGTACAACCAGAGTGAAGGATAGTCAGAAAATATTGCTGACAAGGAAAGGGTTTTAGTCTGTGATCCATCCCACTAACATATTGATCCATTTGTTCACTTTTGTATATTCTTTGTGCACACATTCAAGTCAATTCAACAACTTTGAGACAAAGTCTTTGTTGATGACTAATCGACAGACCATTTGCTTATGAATCCACTGTTCATTGTACAAGAGATAGTCATCAGGATGTATGCCAGGACCATGTGGCAATTCTGGGGTCGACAATGTCGGAACTATAGGATTGAGTTGGTTGAAGGGTCCAGCAGTGGGTGCATCACTGGGGGACTCATCGATCAATGCCTCCTGGAAGGTTAGCATGAGTTCTTCATCCTCATTACACTCAAGCTGCAACTCCTTGTTGCAACAGGGAGAGGAGCATTAGGTATCTGACTGGAGTCCATGAGTTTTTCATCTGTACAGACACCAAAGTATCTGTTTTGTCCAAATGGACATATCATGTCAACAGAAGGGTTGTTAAAATGTTCTGTAAATGAGTAGTGAAGTGGATTAAGCTGGGACATTGAAAGAATGGATAGAGCAGCATCGCGACCTTTGCGCCAAGCTAAGGGAAGATCATCATGACCAGCAATAATATTACCTTCCCAGATCTCACAGTTTATGTAATTGACTTCCTCATGGTGCATGAGTTTGAGGTGTCGATGACCTGGATCAAGCTTGGGATGGCATTTAAAAATGCTGTCGATATCCTTTGCAGCAGCAAGACGATTGATAGCCTGAGCATAAGAGCATGCAGAATTATGACCCCCGATCATGCATGTGCGACCAAAACAGATCTCAAGTGGGTCATCTCCAACGTCTCCAAGGTAAAAGTGAGTGTGTGGGTCCAGTAACTGTTGCTTGGTGAGAGAGAAGGCAACTGTTAAGACCATGCACAAAGGGTAGGACTGATTCCAAGGGGCTTGGCTTCAGCTTGTGCGCTGCACCCCTTACCCGAGTATGTGCCCTTAACTTCAGAATGAAGTCCGGAGAAAGTCCAGTGAAGTCTGAAGGACTTCCGGAGAAGCGTGGGAAACTTCGGAAGGACTTTCCGGACGAGTGCGAGAAACTTCCAGATGAGTGCGGGAAACTTCCGGAGGAACTTCCGGAAATTACGATGGAGTTTCGTCCTGACGGGGATATGTGTAATGGCTACTCAGGACAAGTCCTGAGTAGAAGCAAACAGAGGAAAGGCTGCAAGGACAAAGTCCGAAGCAGAATAGGTCCGGAGGACCGCGGGAAAGTTCTGGAGGAACTTCCGGAAACTTGGAGGAATGGTGGATCGGAGGATCGGAGGAGCAGAGGAGCAGAGGAGCAGAGGAGCAGAAGAGCAGAGGAGCAGAGGAGCAGAGGAGCAGAGGAGCAGAGGAGCAGAGGAGCAGAGGAGCAGAGGAGCAGAGGAGCAGAGGAGCAGAGGAGCAGAGGAGCAGAGGAGCAGAGGAGCAGAGGAGCAGAGGAGCAGAGGAGCAGAGGAGCAGAAGAGCAGAGGAGCAGAGGAGCAGAGGAGCAGAGGAGCAGAGGAGCAGAGGAGCAGAGGAGCAGAGGAGCAGAGGAGCAGAGGAGCAGAGGAGCAGAGGAGCAGAGGATCGGGGCTCCGGCCTAGGGAATTCCTCCCTAGGCCTGAGATGGATAATTACTAAGTCTGAGGACTAGAACTGTTACGAGGACTTAGGGTGAAGGCTAGTGCGAGGACTAATATGTGTATGATATTCAGACTGAGGAAGTACAAAGATTCTACAGAGTTTATATACTACAGAGGACTTAATGGAGAGTCAGTCAGTGCAGTCCGAAGCTATGCGAGGCTGTGGACGGAGGATGTAGAAAAGTCAAACACTAGTCTATCAGAAAATAGTAAATGAAGACGGAGATGAAGACATAGGAAAATAAAGCCGGAAATGAAATGAGGTATGGAAAATGAGGAAGTCTAACTCAAGAAGGAACATACAAAGGGATAAGGCACAGAAGATAGATGCGGGTCGGATCCGGATGTTCGGAAGTCCAGAGACAGGTGATTACCATGAGGGGATGGGCGCTGATTTAAGGTTTGAGTTCGGACATGACAGATAGGTCGGATCCGGAGATCCGGAGATGTGGATATCAGATCTGGCATCCGGATATCAGATACAGGAGTACAGGGATCCGGACGGATAGAGGATTGGGTCTGGAGACATGGACAGGAGGTCCGGAGGTCCGGATGAGGCGTGGGAACGTCATCGGATGTTGGTCCGGAATGCAGGATATGACAGCAACATTCTTCACCACAGTCTGAGTGTTGTAATAAAGTTGATAGGACATAAATGAGTGTCAATGAGCATGAAAGAATGTGAAAGCGAGATGTGTGTATGGGCTGAGATATTCAAATTGTTCGGATAATGTGAGAGAGACTTTGTGTTATGCACTCAAATAGGTCTGTTATGCGGAGCCCTAAGAGAGGTGTTGTTATGGTTCTTGGGCTTACCTTCACCTCTTCACCACTTCACATCTTCACATAGTCACTTATCACCTTTTCACTTATTCACTTATTCACAGAACATCATTCTACCTAATTTCCACACCACATTATCGTATGACTCTTACTATGATTATTCCCATTGGACGATTACCATTTAGGCTCCTATTCTATATTGGAGCTCCGCTTCAACTCATGCTTATATACCTAGTAGTTACCATGTATGTTTCTCTAACTTGACCTTAGCAATCTACCTTGTAAACCTACGGCTAGTAGTAAAGGGGGTTCATTGTTAAAGCGTAACAGGCATTGTCCACTAACGTTCATGACATAACCGGAAGGGTTTGGTATAGCGAGTGAGACTGGCAACGTCAAGTCGGCACAGATGTGCGTGTCATGTGACTTCTAAGATGGATGTCTGTGAAGTCACTGAACTCAAAGTAAGGACTGTCTTGTCTAAATGATGAGCGTTGATCGAGGTAGACTTAGGTGCAATGAGCACCTAAGAAGTCATACTAGAGACAAGAGCTGATGGGGCTCTTGAAGGAAGTAGTTTTGAGGGAAGATTGAGTGGATTCAAGTTAGAGAATCTAGTACAGGATGACCGACTACTTATACTAAGTGGGAAGGGTTGAGGGCTGGGTTACTGTACTGTAGGTAAGGGTAAAGGGGAAACAGAAAGGGTATAGGTATGCTGGCAACACAGCCTGATCAGTGATGGGAGGTTGAATGCAGAATGAGACCAGGAAACGTTGGAATGAGCCAACGATAAAGATACAATGCACAGCAAGCGCAAGTCAAAGGAAATAGAAAAGGAAAGCCACATTGGTGGCACAAGTCATGACGAGTCATAGTGCTAGGGTACATGCACATGTTGGTGCATTATCTGCAATAAGGTCAGGGAGGGGGGTGGAGACAAGGGATGGGAACAGTCCCGAGGATCCAGTCAACGGATATTCAGTAATGGAGCGTGAGCCAGTAGATGGTGAGGGCAAGGATAATAAGAAAATGATAGGGGGGCCATGTGACTGATGTTACTTGTAACACTTTGATAAACCGTAGTGTTACTCAAAATAAGTTTTGAAAACTCGCTTAACACGCTTAACACACTTTGAACTCTTGAATAAAGTTGGTTTCAACTCGCTCAGAACATGCTCAGCGCACGTTGGCACGAAGTCAGAGATTCAAACACTTGTGATTTTTCAAACTGTATGTTCATAGGGGAAAGTTGTACTTAGAGTAAAAAAAGCAACCCATAGTAGATATACATCGTATTTCAAATGCTAGCATTCATTAAAAAAAGGGAGCCCGCAGAAGAACGAAATCAGCCATAGGTAGTGAACACTGGAGGGACTAAATAAGTGTGGAGGGAAGGAGGACACATGAAAAAGATCTGCGTGAATCTGCAGAGACATAAGGTAAAGTGAAAGATGATGTTGTAGTGGTGGAGAGTATGGCTATCTTCGAGCTGCTTTCCAGGATCCTGCCGTGGCTTGGGCCTTGAGTTGAGTGGATAATGAAGCACACTACTTGATGGGGGCAGACAAAGGCTGGATCTTGAGTGGTGCTGCGCTCTTGTGAGCCCATACCAGCACGGTAATGTTTGGCAGATAAGTGTCATATCCCGTATTCCGGGCCTACATCTGACAATATTCCCATGCCTCATCCGGACCTCTGGATCCCCTATCCATGTCTCCAGACCTTCAGTTCCTCTATCTGTCCAATTTCCAGATCCAATATCCAGACATCTGATCTGACATCCACATCTCCAGATCTGACCTATCTGTCATGTCCCAACTCAAACCTTAAATCAGCGCCCATCCCCTTATGGTAATCACCTGTTTCTGGTTATCCAGTTATACCTATAACCGACTGTACTCATTTCCCGGACCTTGTTCATTTCTGTCTTCATTTTATTATGTTCCGACACACTAGTGTTAGGTGTTCCATGTGCTCCGTCCATAGCCTCACATAGCCTCACACTGCACTGACTGATTCTCCGTTATGTCCTTTGTAGTATATAAACCCTGTAAAGTCTCTGTAATTCCTCAGTCTGAATATCATATTAGTCCTGGCACTAGATCTCACACTAAGTCCTCACATCAGTTCTAGTCCTCCAACTTAGTCAATATCCATCTCAGGCCTAGGGAGGCATTCCCTAGGCCGGAGCTCTGCTCCTCTGATCCTCTGATCCTCTGATCCACCATTCCTCCAAGTTTCCGGAAGTTCCTCCAGAACTTTCCCGCGGTCCTCTGGACCTATTCTGCTTTGGACTTTGTCCTTACAGCCTTTCCTCTGTTTGCTTCTTTTGCATGGACAGTTTAGGCTGTACTGCATAGTAGTACAGGTTGGGGTGGTTGAAAGACTGCATTAGGTATAAGGGGTCGCCTAAACCTAAGTGTGCCTTGAGCCAGCTGGATGAATGCAAAGTCGACCCCTCGAGAAGGGGAGTGTAGAAGGTATAGGGAGTAGTGATGAGTTGGAGAAACCAGTGGCTTGGCGGTAAAAATGAGCCACTGTTGGTCATGTGTGGGACTGGCACTAGAATAGATTTCCTGTAAGATAAGGGTGAATGTTAGCTGGAACATACAAGAGGCACAAAAAGTACTTACCTTGAGTTGGTGACACCTGAAAATTTGGTGTCCTGCTCAGTGCTGTGGGTGAGCATTGAGGCTGGAGGGTGAGGTCAACATTGACACCAACATGCTCACTGCGAGATGAAACTTCAGATCTTTCCAAAATTTCAAACTCCGCCACAAACGACGTCACATATACACCAAATGGATAGGAGTTTTGATTCCCTCGACTTCCGCCCTCACCCCCCAATTGTGACTATGCCTCAACCATCCATCCATAGAGAACTCCTGGCTATTGTAGATCAGGCTGAACTTTCCCTGGCCAAGCTACAGTACCAGAATATCCTGGACAATTGGTCTGACTTTGAGAGCAATTCTGACTTCGAGGACTTACTATCCACTACTTCAGATGATGATAATTCAATCTATCTATCTTTTAGCTCACCTTCCCTCCCCTCCCCCCTCCCCCCTCCCCCCTCTCCCCTATAACAGGGACTTCAGATTCTTCCAGTGATGGTTCTATCTCTTCTGATGACATTACTGTGCCTTATGACCACCTCTGTGACACCATTAATGCTCTTTGTGATGAGGTTAAGAGGGCTCGTGTACTCCAGAAGTCTGATGAGCCTCCCCCACAAGCACCTTAGCTTTACATGTTGGTTCATCACGAAGAACACTGCCCTCACTTGTTTCGGCAGAAACTCCGCGTTAACCCTGAGATCTTCGATGACATCCTCAATTTTATTTCTGATCATCCCATCTTCCAAAATCAGTCCAACAATCCTCAGCTTCCTGTCTCCATTCAACATGCCATTCTTTTAAATCGAGCCAGCCACTATGAACATGCTATTACTCTTGAAGATGTCGCTCAATGGGCAGGCATGAGTGTTGGGTCTGTGGTTAATTACACTAATTGTGTGATGATTGCAGTGCTTGATGCTCACGATCAGTTTATCTGCTTCCCAGCAGATAATTCTGAGGATGCTGACCTGGCTCGCAAATTTGCCGAGTTGCGTACCTGCCCAGAGTGGAAGGGTGGCTTTCTAGCAATTGATGGCTCAACTATGAATCTTTTCACCAAACCTGGTTACTTCGGTGAGACATTTTATGATAGGAAATCCAAATATTCCCTTGGCTGTTAGGTATTTTTTTTATATCTTCATGTGCAAAATTGATGTAATTCTAGGCAGTCATTTTGCCCCATAACCTTCTCATTGTGGATTATTCTCTGGGTCATCCTGGGAGTGTCCATGATGCATTCTCTTTTCTATCTACCCGTCTCTATGAAGAGCATGCTGACCTTCTACCTGATGGTCATTGGGTGTGGGCTGACAGTGCATATCCATTGGAGCCATGGTGCATTGCCCCTTTCAAGAAGCCTCGCAATGGGTGTTGACTAAGGACCAGAAGACATTTAATTATCACCTCTCTAAGGTATTTTTTTGAGGGGACCATATTTCAATGAATTGATTTTTTTTAGATCCATGTTCATGTTGATTATACATTTGCTGTTTTAAAGACCGTATATCCACTTCATGAAGGCAGATCTCAGTGTCTTTATCCTTCTGTTGGCACCAATGGTTGAGGCTGCTTGAGACACCTCATGCTCCCGTGTTGAGCGAATCCACTCATATTTCTTCGTCTCATGATGGTGCTCAGACTTTACCTCGAGTTTTGCGAGGAACTGCTTATGCTTGCTATCATGACGTGACATAGCATCAGACTGTAAGCTCTCAATCTCACCCTGGAACTGGTCCACCTGCTGCATAACATCAGATTTAGTCTTCTTCTTCGAGCTCCCTGCACTGACCGGCAGTGAGGTCTGTGGGGTCGGCGACCCAATATAGTCCGATGACGATGCAGATGTGGTGTTGCGTGTTGTCGATGATGGCATTGACATGCTGCGTGCAATCTCTGGCACCACTGTGTGTCACCCCCCAACGGCTCAATGGCCTCTGTGCACCGAATGCAGAGCGGTTGTCATATGAAGATGCTGGGGATTTGGTGGGGATTTGAAATGGTCGTGGTTGTAGGGCCAAAGGAGGGGGAGAAGGTGACACAGCAAATTGTCATTTGGTCCCCGTAACTTGGGGAGGGTTATCGGTGGTACTGGTATCATTGTACATAATCTCATCATCATCAAGGTGGTTTAAAGCATCTTCAAGGGGGGAGTCTAATTGGATGCAGTTGCGGATCAATTACAGGATTGCCGTGCAAATTCATAGCAAGAGAGGCTCTAGGTGGATATGTAGTGCTGGTGGAATATGTAGTTACAGCAGGAAATGCGCTATGGGAGGTATATACATTGTAGGGCTGGGAGTTTGAGGAGGACTGAGCATCATGAGTAGGTACAGAAGACCATTGAGCACTGGCATCAAAATGTATGGCAGGACCAGCCCTGCTATGTGGTTGGACAAGTGAGTACAAGGTACTTGCATGATCGGCCCCCGGCTTGGATGAGTGAGTCTTAGTGGCCATGGATGGGTTGAAATGCCAGATTTGATCAAGCTCTGTGTACCACGGGAGCTCAATAAGAACTGCATCTATAAGAACCAATCAGCAAAGAACCAAAAGCAAGTGACAGACGACTCACCTAACAAATTTTTCATAGCCATGTCACCTAGTGGCACCACACCGGCATCAGTATCACTGAATTTCACCTTGAGTTTCTTGTATTTTGTTCTGAGACTTAAGGGACTTAGTGTAGGTATGAATGAATGAACGAGAGAACTTACTTTGTGATGCAGTTGGAGACTGCATCACAAAATTTCTTCTGATTCTGTTCATATGCACTGCCATACTTAGGGTGGCCCTCAAAGATGAACTGGGCGATACAGCTATAAATCTGGCCTTTGTCTGAGCCTAAGGGGCAATCATCAACAGAGGCCATCGCCTTCTTCCCATCAGAATAGAAGAGCATCCTGCAGTCAGCAGGGTGAGTTGATAGATGATTTACCAGGACATTGGTTAGGGTGTTTTCACTTTGCCACTGGATCACTATCCTGGGGCCAGAAGATTCAGGAGGGAGCTTTGCCAACAGTCCTTCAGGGGGGGGTGGTTGAGCATCCATAGATTTTGAGCACAATTGAGCATTAGCCCAAAGTCTTGCAGACCGGCGACCACATTGATGAAGGGGAGGCATTGGAGTTGAAACTCCGCCTTGCGGTGGTTGCCTGACTTTGAATTGAGCCACATCAAAGGGTGTTTGGCCAAGAGTTTGAAGTCTCTAGCCGAGAGTTTGAAGCTTCTAACTGAGATTTTGAAACATAGTTAGCCGAGTTTTGAGTAACACTAGTGTAATGATACAACAATGGCTGATCAGTAATACACAGTAAGCTCTCAGCCAAATATAATATTGTGGCCTTGCACAGCCTAGTCTGCTATACTTGCAAGACAAGTGTGTTTGACCTGAGAGGTTAGCTGTTTGGGCTAGATCAATAGTTAGTGAAAAGATAAATGGTCAAAAGTCCGAGCACAGGAAACAATATCCGAAGGTATAATTATGAGTCCAATGTCAAAGTGTCAGGTCCGATGTTTTCGGGTTTAGCACTTTGGTCACCCCATTTCAGGTATGTACCTCTTAGGTTATATTATACCTCTAAAGGTTTTCACCTAGGGGATACTTTTCAGGTGGTCTGGCCAATGTTTTTTTGGTCTTTCCCAAGTATGTATAGGGTCCAAAATGAAATATATTAGGCAAAGTCCAAGGGCCAAAATAATTTTTGTGGGAAAAACCACTGGCTAACTTTTGACCACACATATATTGGGAATTTCCCATGGTGTAGGGGTGTCAGGGGTCCTATCATGATCCAAAAACTCTGGCAAAATAAATAAATCAAATGTGGTGACTAATTGGTCCCACTTTGCCTTGCAGAAGCACATGCAGTGAGGATTAGCCAGCAAAAGGATTGTTCTGGAGGTATGCTCCAAAAAGATCAGATAAATATCAGACCAGCTAAAAACAAAATTGTAGGCAGTATCCAGGATATATTGATGAAAAGCTAGTACCATAACAGAAACAAGTGAGAAGAGGCAAAAAGTAAAATACTATTTGCCTACATACATAGTGCAATAACAAACAAGTAAGAAGAGGTGAAGACCTGCCCATACTAGGTAAAATCTCTGCAAAAGCAAAGAATACTCAAAGCATGTGCCACAACTGAGGCAAGAAATAGACTCTGAGTAAGCCTGCATATGGAAACTCAAAAGTATAGTCCAATGAGACTTGTACAAATAAAATCACACTTCATTAAATTGGTCTTGACATAAGACTGTAGTCTCAGGCTGTGGCTTACATTGGAACTGCAATTGAACTTTGAAATAAGACTTGTGTTTGAAAAAGCAAAGAGGTGAAGTGATGAGCAAATCCAAGGTAGTAGAAAATAACTTGCATGAAGTGGAGGGAGCAATAGTGAGATCAAGCCAACATATTGAGCATTAAAAGTGAGGACATAGAATATACATTGAAACTATCAAAAGGCCAACTGCAGGAAGGATCACAGTAAATAGGAAGAGACAATGAAAACATGTGAGAAGAATCATGGTAAATAAAGAAGGACCATAGAGACATATGGGAAGAACCATAGTGGATGGGAAATGACTATTGAGACACATGGGAAAGACCATGGTAAATAAAAAGAACCACAATAAATGGGAAATGACCATCAAGATATATGGAAAGGACCATAGTAAATGAAAAAGAACCATAGAGATATGTGGAAGGACCACAGTGGATAGGAAATGACTGTTGAAACACATAAGAAGGACTACAGTAAATGAAAAAAGAACTATAGAGACAGGGAAATAATCATCAAGACACATGAGAAGGACCACAGTGGATGAGAAATGATCACCAAGACACATAGGAAGGACCATGGTAAATGAATAAGGACCATAGAGACACATGAGAAGGACCTGTGACAGTGGATGAGAAATAACCATTGAGATATACAGGAAGGACCACAATAAATAAAAAAGACCATAGATAAACATGGGAAGTACCACAGTAGATAGGAAATGACCATGTAAATGAAAAAAGAACCATGGTGAATAGGAACAACTCATGGTGACATGTGAGAAGGATTACATTACATGGGAAAGGCCCACAATTAGATATGGAAAGAACTGTAGTAAATAGAAACAGTCTATAGTGATGTGTGGGAAGAGCCACAGGGGATAGGAATGAGAAGTAAGTAGGTCTTGAAGTGAATGGTCTTTATCATGATTTGAAAGCCATAGAAGCACTAAGCTTCAAAAGAAACATTCAATGAGACTTTCATTAACAATTTCATCAGATATATTCAAGAAGGAAATATCTAAGAAGTGAAGGGGAATGATGTACAAGGGTCTCACTACCTTGTGTGGCTTTATATCCCAATTGCAAGTGCAGGTACTTATAGCTATTTCCATGACCCTATAGTATGATTTATCATGTTTCACTGAGAAAAGTATAGCTAACATGGGAGTCAGGGATGTTATGTGCAGTACTGTTTTTTAAGTGACAATTTAGTATACTCATCAGCTAATGCAATCTCTTCAATCACATCCACTAGTTTATCATCTCTGATATCACAATATGTCTGATCACCTTCCTCATCACTCTCTTCCCCCACTCTGACACTCTCATTATCATCATCATCCTGCAAAAAAAAAAGACTGCACCTGGTCTCAAGCAGCTCAAATTAAATCTTCATTTGAAGGACCCCAACTCTCGACTGGCCAAGCAAAAGGAATCTCTTAAGTTTTTTTCTTCCAGATGACAGAGATGCACAGAAGTTCCTCCACACAGGCACTGAGGTGGAACAACATCACAAGATCATCGGCTGCTGACAAATTAAATATTAATCATGGTATACTGTGATTACATGCACCAGCATCTCTCAATGCAGTTTGTATGGCCTCCCACTCTGTGAACATCCACTCCTGCATCACAGACCACTCTTGCATCAAACAAGTCTCTTCCTCAATGCACTGATCCACTTCAAGCTATAAATGAATACCAGACCTGGTGGCCTCATCTAATAACCAGGCCAGTGGGTGCATATAGTCATTGTCCAGGCCAACATCCTGCCAGATCTCATCATCCACATTGAGTAGAAAGATGCCCTCGCGTGTAATAGAGTGAGATGGAATAGCAGAAGGAGGAGCTCTCTGCTGATGTATAAGGGATTGTTACTGAGTACACAGGCTATTGTAAGTCAAAACCAATTTGAGAATCCCAGGTTCTTGGCATTTGATTGAGTGCTGGGTGTTTATGTGAAGCTTGTGTTCTGCTGAAAATATATGAGACACACTGGAAGTGAGGTCAAATAGAATTAACATATCATTAACTGTTGCTCAATACAACCTCTCTAGTCTCTCCAATTCAAACTTGTGTTGACGGAGATGGTCCCGAATACGAGTTTGTATTGACGAGCATTCAAGCAGACTTTCAGATAAATATTGTTCTTCATTATCTCAAGATCGGCCTTTCCTTGCATTCTAAGAGCAGCTTTATGATGTCAAAGGGTATCTGTGATTTTGGCACATTATGACCGAGCATCAGCAAGCTGCAGATTGAACTCCACAATATTAGGAACACCGCCTACATAAAGCTGCATCTATAGCTCATAGACAGAAGTCTCATGAGCATCCATGGTCTTCTCCAGTGCAAGAATAGTTGTAATGACCTCCGCCACCTTGTTCTGGGATTGCCCTATACAATATACTCAGTGAGGTGGCGAGAACACTAGTAGAACTCTTATGTGGGGTGGGTCATGTCTGGTGAGTAATTTGCACCTTCCATTCAGCATGTAGGACATCCTCATCAATGTCTAAGTTTAGTAAACTGCCCATAGCTGTGTTCTTGTTCATTTGACAATGTACCCATTGCCAATGGAGCCAGTGTCCCAAGCCTTGAATGGATTTTGTGTCCAGGTGGCAAATTTGAACATCAAGAACAAAAAGACGTTGATGGAACTACAGTATAGTCAGAAATGTAGTATAATACATGAATATAGACTTACCCCAGAAACATGTAACAATGGGATGAGTTGTTTAAGAGAACTCCACAGTCGTTCACATCCCTTGCCGTCAGACAGTCCAAAACCCTTGTGCTTCCTCAGGTGGTAGATGATCTAACAGGGCCATTGATGGCCATATGCATGGAATACTGCAACAGTGAAGAATATATGAACAGAGTGTTGTCATCAAGGAGTTTCCATTTTCAGCAGCTTTGTTTTTTGAGTTAACACCCGATGTCATAGAGAGGTCCTACGGTCATCTGAGCAGCAGATGCTTGAACAAGTGATCCAGAAGAGCGAGCACATAGTGTTGCATTTCCCCTGCCAATGTGAGGTTGGCAAGCCAGAGAACATGTTCATATCCACATAGCAGGGCCATCAGGCCCGTGTCACTAAAAAAACGAGTACTTGTCTTTTCATGCTTTTTGTTGGCAGCAATGAAGGATTCCCCACATTCATTCAACACAGATACTGGCACACACATCCTTTCTTCATAGCAATCTTTGTTACCTTTCGCTCTCAAGGCCCGTGTTCAATGTCTTTCTCCACAACAACTTTGTACAAAATCATCCATCATTTTGACATTGTCGTTTGACAGAAAGAAGGTTGGAGTCGGATTAGGAGGGTCAATACTACTAGCACATTGGGGTTATCAATATTTAGGAGATGTTTTTATGTCATACCAAATGTGAAGAAAATATATGAAATTTAAACTGACATAAAGATAGGGACATAACTTCAAATATTGGTAATGTTTTGGACGACATACAAAATTTCAAGCATCGGCAACCATATTCCCATCAACTATATGTCAATAATAATAAGAAATTTGATCGAATTTTCTGTGTGTGCTCAAATTTGAAGTTTAATTCAGACCTAAAACAGCAGACAAAACATGAAATTTGGGACATGACCATATGCCTGCTTATTTATGAAGTTTTGTCCAACAATTAAGATGCTCTGAAAATTTGAAGTTTACACTAGTGGCAGAATATGATGACAAAACTTCAAGTTTTGTCTGCAGACAAAATGAATCACCCAATCATCACCTGCCCATTGCCCAACCATTGCCCACTCACAACTCAGTTGTTGCCTGCTTACCACCTGAACTCATCACCTCATGTATAACATTTGCAGATATGCGAGAATTCAAATATACACTGTGATTATCATGGGTATCTAGTAATAACATACAACACTAATACAATACAAAAGATACAATTGTCAGTATGAATCATTGAGAGGGTTCAGTTGAATTTCTCAATCCCGAGATAGGGATAAAATTACTGCATGAGACTCAGAAATCACCCACCTTGCAAAGTGGCCAACCACCCAGGACACTTTGACTTTTTTGAGACAACTCTGTAAGTTTGTCAAGTACAACTTGGCCAGAAAATCAGGATACATCAAGAAGGGGTCAATTGTATGGTTGTGAATATCCAGTGGGAGATGTCGCTGTACAGGGAACAACATTTCTCCTGTTGTCGTACCATAGATATGATACTAGTGGAGACAGGGGTCAACAATCTATCTCCGTCAGGATAGAACAGAATCTGGCTGTTTTCCAGGTGCATAGATGCCCTGCTGTAGATAATACTAGCAAACTTGAGTGAGGCCTGCAATACTGCTTTTCACCATCTGATAAGAGTATATAAATCCTCAGGTACTACACTGGTCATTGCTGAGTCAGGCGCCTGGACAATATCATCCATAGGATCTTCAGCAAGCTCTTGGTAGGGATCTATACCACCCTTTGGGGTACATACTTTATCCAACAGGACCCTAGTAGTCTAACTGAGGTTTGTCTTGGGGAGCAGCTGAAGACTTTCCACAATGCTGTATATAATCATTAGAAAACTCAGGACAGTAAATACAATGGCAAAGAACTTACCCAATCGAGAAGGACTTTGACATAATCTATCTTAAATGTTCCACCAGCTTTCCTTGGCATACAACCCAGGGTATTGCAGATGAACTTCAATGGTTCCGTATTCTTGTGCAACAGAGAGTCTTTCAGCTTGTTAAAACAAGCCTCTTTGTTGGAAATACTCATCTGGGAAACAAGGAGAGTCTGGATCACAGATATCTGTGTCATTGTCCTAGGAGACACTTCGCCAAAATCATACATAAATGTGGGAATGACAGAAGTCGATGTGGTTGACCTCGAAGTCAAACCAAGTAGATTATGAGTGTGGTGAGGAACTAAGCCTTCCAATAGGCAGTGCATCGAATCCACATTGTCTCTATTGCGAGGTTTCCAATTCTTAAAGTCTTTCCTCTCCTCTGTCAATAAAAGGCAAGCCTGGCTCCAGGCCACCAAACTGACAGAGGAATTGAGATTCAAACAGATTTTTGATGAAGGGTAGATGAGGAGAGTTAATGGATTCCATGACATCATCGCATGCCTGATCCATTACAGCCTCGATATCTCTACACGAGAGGAGACTAGCAAGATAATCTTTGAAGTTGTGGTACAAGAAAATCTTGGTATTAATCTCGACGGATACCAGCACATCATGAGATGGCTTATGCCTGCTGATCTGTGCAGCCAAGTCATCAATCTGAGTGATGATTGCCTGCTTTCACGTCATTATGACATCTGCCCATCAACTGACATTCTTGACAGCTTTGTGAAGCAAAGGTACCTCGCGGCCAATGTCATTAAGGTCACCAGAATCCAGTAGCAAGCAGAAGATCCATTGAATATGGGACTCGATGTTGTCAAGGACATCTAATGCCCTCATGGTTTGCTGACCATGCTCCTTCTTGGATACTTTCTCGCCAGCACCCTTGCGGGTTGACTTCAATGGTGGTGACAATGTTAACTGCCCGAGTTCATCTGCCAGAATGCAAACATGGGATGGAGCAATACTGCTGCCAGTGGTGATGCATGCAGAAAGATTGGAGGTGACAGCCACGGGCTCAGCATGTTCTGCCTTTACACGCTGGATATGAGCAGTGAGTAAGTGTTCTGCTATCAACACTCCTTTTGGTGCACCTGATTCGTCACATCCGCCCCTGGTAATACACTCCTGACACATGCATCATTTGAGCGATGGACGGGACATGGGCATCAGGTGAATGATGCTGACGATAGTATGTACCGTCGTCTATGGGTGATGGTTAAGTCTAGGAGAGTAAAGACCGGGATGACCATTTAAATACAATAAAAGAACAAGGGCAAAGTGAGGGCAACTGTCATATCCCGTGTTCCGGACCCGGACCTATCACGCAATCATCTTCGGACTTCCAGATCCGATCAGCTTCTATCTTCCAGGTCTTTTCCCTTTTCGTACGTCGCTTCTCAGTTAGCCCCTGTTTCCAGTCATCTGGTTATACCTATAACCAACTATACTTAATTTCTATACCTTCTTCATTTCTGTCTTCATTTTATTGAGTTCTGATACACTAGTGTTAGGTGTTCCACATGCTCCGTCCATAGCCTCCCATAGCCTCGCACTGCGCTGACTGATTCTCTGTTTTGTCCTCCATAGTATATAAACCCTGTAAAGTCTCTGTATTTCCTCAGTTCAAATATCATCTTAGATTCTGCTCATTCCCTCCTCCATCCGACTTGAGTCTCCTCTCATCGTTCTCTGATAGTCTTAGGATCAACTCCTATTGACTTACCACCTCCACCTCTACCTCTGGTAGTCCTCCACTGTTTCCTTTCTAGTTTGGACTTCATCCGGATTAGTCTTATCACTTGTTCCCGAAACATCCACCAGAATTCCTGCACATCGGACTCCGGATTCTGGACATCATCTGTTAGCCCTCGGAAGTTAGGGGCACGTACTCAGGTAAGGGGTGCAGCGCATGAGCTGAAGCCAAGCCCTTTGGATACAACCCTTGAGCACGTTCTTAACAGCGACTCACAATAACATAAACTTTACAAGGAAAACAAGGCGACAAAGTACAATGTGCCTACTGACATGGGCACTGATAATGATAAATGAATGTGGATGAACACTCTGAGTATTTGCCAGAAGGAGTGCAGCCATACAGGAACGGAAATGGAATAAAGATCCAGTGGAGGCAGGCGATGAAAGGATGACACGACAGTACATACCGTCGTGCCAAATATTATTGATGATTGATGATGCCCCAGCAGTTGAAGTCGGCTCCTCATAGAAACAGAAGAAACAGAGGTGAGCGACAACATGACAGTACATACCATCATGCCAGGACAATAAAGGTGAATGATGACTATGCTGAGAGCAGTAAACTGCACTCACGTGACTAAAGCCTAACTTATGCAATTGTAATCAACAAGCCTCAACACAACCACCTCCAAGTCCTTTTTGACTGATCAACTCTGAATGCTCAGTGGTATGTACTACTGAGTCTGAGTCGAGTCCAAGTCTTCCTCCCACTACGCAGCAATCTGTACCACTGAGAAGTGTCGGGTTATTGTCCTCGCCTTTTTGGCTCAGCTAAAACCCTTTGGTCAATGACAAGCAGTCCCTCCTTCAAGCACCTCGTCACCTTGCAGTCTATCCCGTCCTCCACCTCATCAGTCAAGCGAATTTTTTTGGCAGTCAGTTGCCTGCTTGCAATATATTTATATTCAGCTCCCAATTGTTTGCAGGTTTTTGTTCACCTAGGTTCTTAATCTTTTGTTTTAGTGAATCCTGAGTTACTACTTGTAGCACTATGTACTCATCTTTTTGTAGTCACTCTGAATCCGACAATCTGACCTCTCCTAATATAATTTTACCCTTGACCTTCGACATACTTTCCTTACTTTCCACATCACTCCTGGCGTGATGTCTTGTTACCTAAGGGTCTTATATAAAGGTTGTGTATAATGACAACACAATTATACACAGTGAAGACTTCTTGCCAGTTCTTAAGTCCATGGTCTCCGACTTTTCTACTCTGTGGGAGGTAATGTGGTCAGTTCTTGGGAGAATTTAGTTTGTTGTCCTCTTCTTGTGTAGTCTTATATGAAGTGTTGTGGAATGTTCTGTGTTCTGGATAAATTCATTAGGTTTTTTTCAGCCTGATAGGTCGTGTTTTAACTTTGTTGTCCTTAGATATGTGTCTCACTTTCTGTTGAAAGAGAGAGTCTTATGGATACACATAAAGCTTCAGAATGAGAGCTGTTTGATGGTTATTGTCATATCCCGCATTCCGGACCAACATCCGATGACGTTCCCACGCCTCATCCGGACCTCCGGACCTCCTGTCCATGTCTCCAGACCCAATCCTCTATCCGTCCGGATCCCTGTACTCCTGCATCTGATATCCGGATGCCAGATCTGATATCCACATCTCCGGATCTCCGGATCCGACCTATCTGTCATGTCCAAACCCAAACCTTAAATCAGCGCCCATCCCCTTATGGTAATCACCTGTCTCCGGACTTCCGGATCCGACCCACATCTATCTTCCTTGCATTCCGGACCCAGACCCATCACGCATTCATCTCCGGACATCCGGATCCGACCCGCATCTATCTTCCGTGCCTTATCCCTTTGTATGTTCCTTCTTGAGTTAGACTTCCTCATTTTCCGTACCTCGTTTCATTTCTGGCTTTATTTTCCTATGTCTTCATCTCCGTCTTCATTTACTATTTTCCGATAGACTAGTGTTTGACTTTTCTACATCCTCCATTCACAGCCTCGCATAGCTTCGGACTGCGCTGACTGACTCTCCGTTAAGTCCTCTGTAGTATATAAACTCTGTAGAATCTTTGTACTTCCTCAGTCTGAATATCATACACATATTAGTCCTCGCACTAGCCTTCACCCTAAGTCCTCGTAACAGTTCTAGTCCTCAGACTTAGTAATTATCCATCTCAGGCCTAGGGAGGAATTCCCTAGGCTGGAGCTCCGCTCCTCCGCTCCTCCGCTCCTCCGCTCCTCCGCTCCTCCGCTCCTCCGCTCCTCCGCTCCTCCGCTCCTCCGCTCCACCATTCCTCCAAGTTTCCGGAAGTTCCTCCAGAACTTTCCCGCGGTCCTCCGGACCTATTCTGCTTCGGACTTTGTCCTTGCAGCCTTTCCTCTGTTTGCTTCTACTCAGGACTTGTCCTGAGTAGCCATTACACATATCCCCGTCAGGACGAAACTCCATTGTAATTTCCGGAAGTTCCTCCGGAAGTTTCCCGCACTCATCTGGAAGTTTCTCGCACTCGTCCGGAAAGTCCTTCCGAAGTTTCCCACGCTTCTCCGGAAGTCCTTCGGACTTCACTGGACTTTCTCCGGACTTCATTCTGAAGTTAAGGGCACATACTCGGTAAGGGGCGCAGCGCACGAGCTGAAGCCAAGCCCCTTGGAATTAGTCCTACCCTTTGTGCATGGTCTTAACAGTTATATAGTCAACCCCTGTAAGGTAGTATATAACCTAGAACAAAATAACGATAACAAAAGTTATATAGTTAACCCCTGTAAGGTAGTATATAACTTAGAGTAGATAATGATATCTTAGATGTTACCTCAAGGCACTTATGTTGGCCTACACTTTAATTCTTAGTGATCTCACACGGTTTGAGACAAGAGTCAAGTGGGAGGATTGTATGTTAAATGTTGTTACAAAGCATGACCAATCATGACTAAACATGTTGAGTCAGCTTAAATAATGTTACAAACCAGAATATTTCCTAGTCACACAATGTGATGACAAATACAATCTGGTGGCTGAAAGAAGCCAAATAAAAGTAAACAGTCAGATATAAACAAAGACATATAAAACTTTGACAAACAAATCTGAAAGAAGCCAAATAAAAATAAATAATGAGAAATAAACAGAAAGTCACATGCTCATAAAAATACAAGGTAAAATAAGCCTGAAAAGTGAAAAATAAAATACAAGACAATGAAATAAAGGAAAAATAGAGAGGTAACTTAGTGACAGAGGGCTAGATAGTCTCTCATATCTTCCTTATCCCTCTAAGAATAGGACATAGTTATTATTCAAAAATCCACTCGATTTAGAAGTCCATTATGAACTTCTATGCACTCCTGATGGAAATGAGCCTAATTGGGACTTTGAACTGTCCACTTGGGTCAGTAATATGGGCAAAACAACCATGTTTTGTGAAATTAAGGAAGAATTGCTGAATTCAGAATTTAGCATGCAGAACTCTAAACTCAAAAGTCACATGACAAACAATTGCAAAATGATCTTCATGCCGAGAATTTTATTTGTAAGGAATTTATCAGCAATGATCTGGATTAGTCAGCCAAAATTGAAATAAAAGAATTCATAAAATCTATCAAAGAAGTGCCAGAACCAGTGCTATGGCCAGTGCCCACTAGCCTCATGTCTAATCAATACAGCATGAGGCATCCACAAATCACATGCACATCCAATTTTGGTAATTTATTGTGTTCTTGGAATATGCTGGAACACACATTCAACAATACTCGCGCCAAAGTGGCTGATTTCCTTTTTCAGAACCCTGGCAACTTCCGGTTCACCACTTCTATTAAGAATGGCAGTTTGACTCTCTCTTTCTACCCCACATCCTTATCCCCACCTTTCGACCTCTTGCAACTGGACATCCCTTCTCCCTCTCATTTGCCCATTCAATGGGAGGGAATGAATCTAATCATCTACAAAATCTAACAAAATCAAACACTACTTCATATTCACCTCCTCCTTGACAAATTTTGCCAACACCAATGGTAATGTTGCATGTGGCACTTTCGCCAATGCCAATGCTAACATTGTGCACAGCACTTACACCAACACCAATCCAGACCCCCATCTTCTGGCCAATGCCAATGACGCTCACTTGCACCTATTGCCTAACACTACCAAACCACATACACTATCTGTATGCTGTGTTACCAATGAACCTTGTTTTGAAAATATCCTTAACTCCAAACCTGATCCAGACCCAGATCCTTGCACTAACTCTCTGATACCTCCCATAGACGCTATCCCAGATAACGTCTTCATCAGAGACTTCGCTTGTGATGATGAACAGGATAAGGAGGCTTTTGTGAAGCCAGTATTAGAGGAAGGTGTTAAGAATGTGCTCAAGGGTCAAATCTGAAGGGCTTGGCTTCAGCTCGTGTGCTGCACCCCTTACCCGAGTACATGCCCCTAACTTCCGAGGGCTAACGGACAACGTCCGGAGTCTGGAGTCTGATGTGTGGGAATTCCGGCGCAGTAGAGGCGAAGGTGACAAGTCTATAGGAGTCGATCCTAAGACTATCGGAGGTCGATGAGAAGAGAGACTCAAGTCGGACGGAGGAGGGAATGAGCAGAGTCTAAGATAATATTTGAACTGAGGAAATACAAAGACTTTACAGGGTTTATATACTACAAAGGACATAATGGAGAATCAGTTAGCACAGTGCGAGGCTATGGACAGAGCATGTGGAGTGCCTAACACTAGTCTATCAGAACTTAGTAAAATGAAGACGGAAATGAATAAGGGATGGAAAATAAAGCATACTAACTGATAAGGGAAATGCTCAAGGGAAAAGGCACGGAAGATAGGAGCTAACTGGATCCAGAAGTCCAGAAGTCCAGAGATGATTGCATGATTGGTCCAGGTCTGGAACGCAGGATATGACAGAAGGAGAAGTTCTTTCAGCACAGGACCTGAAGGATGAGGCACATGATGCTTCCAATGGTGAGCACATAAAGACTATAAGTTTTTATGATGCACTCATCACAATTCTAGTTTGCACAGCTCAGGATAATAATGTCAAACCTTTTGGTACCTATTCCTCATGCTCGTCTATAGCATCAACACCACCACACACATCACCATCTACCTACTTGTTTGATGATGAACAAGCAGGTCAAAATGATGACTCACTCAACGTCTATTTTATTCGTCTAACAATAGACCAAGAAGAGTCTACCTACTTGAACTCTAGTTCCCCTGTACCAGCAAGCACCATCATAATGGCACCTCCTAATTCAAAGGATTAGCTGAGTCTTGAGAATGAGTACATGCCTTTTCTTGTTCTATTGCTTCTGTTTAAGCATGATATTGACACTCCCTCTCATCATGCATTGCTTAGATACGAGAAAGATGAGGACGATGTGCATATACCTCATCACCTACCCCTGCAGCAACTTCAGGGAACATCTCCTATTATGGACCTGCTCATGCAGATGGTAGGACCAAAATCTCTTTTATAGGACCGACTTGCACGGAGGCTGAAGAGCACCTTAACAGCGAGTCAGCCAAGTATGACAACTATCATTCAGTGTATATCCCTAATGTTGTGCAGGCCATCGAGTCATTCTGCTTCTGTCGGGACGAAATCATCAGAAATGACTGGAACTCTCATATGTTCCAAGACGGGTCATACTCTGGGCACCCTGTTATATCTGGGGGAGCTAAACTCCCTACAGGAGGCCCTCGATCCAGACGAACATGGTACAAACATGTTCATGAAATTCAAGATCATCATGCTCACAGCTGGCACCTTATTAACGTCATCGAGAATCTAGGTCATTACGAGGATGTGAATCTATTCTTTTCTGAAAGTGAGTGAAAATAGCTAAATTCCTATGCTGCCATTATTGAAAACCATGGAGAGCCTATCCTTGCCTCAAAGATCTTAGAAGACCTACTCATGCCCTTCCCTGACAAGGACACCATTCATGCACTCACAGAATCTCTACTCCTCGATGTTGGGACTGTCAAGGACATCCTTTGTCTTGCCTTGGACAGAGACCTAGTCCTTGGCATCGCACACACAGGCCTCACTACCATTGCTACCTCCCTCTTGTCCAGTGAGATGTTACTTTAATATCAGAGAAGCAATAGTAAAAAGTTGTGAAAAGCACATCTCACGATGGCCTGAGAAGGTTGCTCAGGCACTCTTTGCTGAAAACATTACCACAAGCCGTGCAACTGGATTCTCACCTTTCTACCTATTACATGGAGTCCATCCTGTTCTACCTTTTGACCTAGTGAAGCTACATTCCTTGTTTAAGGATTTCACATGGATCTGAATCCTGTTGATTTTCTCACATTATAAATATGCCAAATCGAAAGACATCCTGAAGACTTGAGATGTGCCGCTAAGACATTAAAGAAGGCCAGATTTAAGTCCAAGCTTCAGTTTGAACAGAAATATCATCTGAGGATGCACAGAAAATCATTCGCACCAGGTGATCTTGTACTAGTTGAGAAAGAACTGAATCACAAAACTAAACAACAATACTTAGGACCCTTTGTTGTTGAGAGAGAAACCAAAGGTGGATCCTACATTCTTAAAGAAATGAACAGAACTTTGCCTAGACGTGGTGTAGCCTCCTTTAGACTAATTTGGTATATAAGCCGGAATGATCCTACTCTGCAATCAATTGCAGATACTCTTGATATGTTAAGATGGGACTAAAGTGGGCCGCTTCTAGAGGCTACTGAGAGACCAGAAGAGATCAGACTAGAGTCCAGAGTAAGTTGCCAAAGAGGCAGGGAACACTGGACTCTGGGGTATGGGCGACGTATGGCAAACAAATGTAAACAGACAAGCCACAATCAAAGGTAAGTAATAACTCGACATATGGACGTCCTAGGGAGGTTAAGAAGTCATGTAAATGGTAAGTAAAGTGTCAGGAATAATACTATGAGTATGAAGGCACAATAAGACACATAAAAGACATAGACATGCATACTGTAGAGGTGAATGATCATATAACTAACACTTGAGGAATTGAATTGTTCATATTGTTCAGCATGCAGGTCTACTGGAAAGCTCCTATCAATCTTGGAAGAAAGTGGATGTACCGGATGGTGGTTGGTACTCTCTGGAAGAAGGAACTTCTGAAGAAAATTGAGGACAAAACTGGTGTGAAGGCTGGGGAAAAGGATATGTATTACTCTAAGTATCTCAAAACAAGGAGTTCCTCCTATGTTCAAGTGGATATGGCAAGATAAAAGAGCAAGGACATTCTGCGACATGTCACTGCTGAGATGTTCAAAAAGGCAGGAATGCGGCTATTCATACTGTCAGCTTGGAAAGGCGAAGAAGGAAAACTAATGGTCTCGAGGTAAGTCACCAACTCAGCAGATTTCAGACAATCTCAGGTCTAGTCAACCAACAGCCACAACTTCAATAGAGAAATTAGTAACAGAGAGAGTTTTATCAACACTCACAACTGGATGGATATAGTGCCAGAATGGAAGTCTTGCACGTCCAAACAGTTCAATGAGCATTCTTGGAGTTCTTTTTGGCAATCAAACTTCGCTAACTGATTTGGATGAGAAAAACAAGGAAGTAGACTCTGACAATACCCTGGTAAAAAGAGCAGAAAGACAAGAGATATGTCCTGAGGATAGGGACAGGTTTCCTGTCTGGTCCTGTGACATTCTTTGTTATTCTCACATAGATGATAGAGGACTGCACCAGATGGCCAAAAGAGGTGGTGCTATGGAAGGAAGTAATACCAAGGCAGGAGGAGCTGATCCCACTGCTGTATCTTCCCGATGGAAGAAAACTTTGGGAGTTCTCTCGGATAAACAGACAAGAGGCCATCACAACCAGACAACTCATAAAAATGCGCCCTGCACAATCGACTGCATTGCATAGTTCATCATAAGCTGTGGATGTGACACAGGGAGTGGTAATGCCAGAGCCATCGGCTTCCAAAGCACTGCCGATGCCTTTAGACAATCTTATTTGGAGCAATGGGACTCCAGTTCAGGTCAAAGGATATTAAAGCTCCTATCAATCTTGGGAGGAAGTAGACATACCGTATCATCACAAAATCGGGCTGGCTTTGTTTTTCATAGATATTTTTAGCAAAATCATACAAAGTATCCATAAATTATACCCAAATACAAAGCAATATATTAGTGCCACCATCACGACGCCCAATGACAATAAACCTGTAATTCCGATGAAAACATGTATGCCTCATAACTGTGGTGGTTATAAATAAATCAATGAAGGGAGGCTGGCATCTCTCCTAAAGATGATCATATGCTGTCTGAGCTTGAATTTGTGACAGTTATGTGCAATGCTAACCAGTTGGCAATCTAGAGTTGCAATATTCTCATCATAGGTGTCAAACTTTACAATATGTAACAGTTATGCAGTATGGTCATGTATTACCTAAGCTTGAATTTGTGATGGTCGTTTGCAATGCCAACCAGTTGACAATCTAGAGGTACAATATTCTCGTCATATATGTGAAACATTACAATATATGTGTAACAATTATGCAGCATCATCAGTTACTGCCCAAACTTGAACTTGAGATGGGCCACTTGCAATGCCAACCAGAATTGTACCATTCTCGTCATAGGTGTAAACAAGTTATTTATGTAACAACTATGCATTAGTACGATTGTCTTTGAAGTCAGTTCAAAAAAGTATGACAAAGATATCAGTCTTGGAGATCTCTGTGATGCAACCAGCAACATAAGTCTGGAGACAAGTACAGAGTTGCGCACCCTGCACGCTGCACGTCCTGTCAAATAAAAGAGCTTGTGCGTTTTATTTTCAAGATTTCCCGCTTATGTGCACTGTGACTGCATGTTTTCAAACACATTGAGAGCCTCTGCCTTTGCAAAGCCAACCTTTCAAATGTCGAAGCTCAACCATTCTGTGAACACCTGCAGACGGTAGGTTTGATAGGAAACATATTGTACAAGTCGAACACTGATACAGCGTAAAGTGATGAAAACATGCAGTAATACAGTTTGAAAACCAGAGTGATGAAAAACATGTCAATTCACACGAGACGCACAAGTAGGAACAATATGTATTATGTGATCCTTCCTCTCTTCTTGCTCGTTCCAGCTTTACCCATATCCTCACTCTCATCTGCAGCACACTTGAGGAGGTTGTGTTGCCACGAGCGATACTGATAGAATCCCGTCTGCTTCACTGCTGCCCACAGTTGCTTGGTGCATTTGTCCCAACCAATCCTTCACAATCTGGAGTGCGTCACTGAAAATAATAGAACTGGTGAATTTACGATAACAGTAAATACTAGTAGTGCTTACAGTAATTTATCTTCATGTGCATGCTCAGTCTGTAAGTGCTCAACAACTGCATCACAGATTTTCTCGAGCATGCATTGGAACATATGTTGGACTTTCTCCAGGCCCCTCTCGTTTTTGTTGGGGTAAAGTACCTGTGAATGTGAAGTCAGCATTAATATCAGACAACTCTAAGGATACGTACAGCACTCGCATAATATCTAGCATTACGATACTTCAGGTTCAACGATTTCTTAGGAGGGCGTATCCATGTAGTTATAGTGACTGTCGCAGGATGGAACACTTGTGCTGCTACAAGTGGGAGATCTTGACAAGTGAGATGTCTTGTTCAACTGAGGGGGTTTCTCTGAGAAGAAAATTTCCTAGAAGAGGGATCTCTATAGAATAATGTAAGTTTCTTATTTTAAGAAACTTATTATCTTAAGGGACTTGTTTCCCTGCACTTGATCTGTTATAAACTTCAAAGGGATTATCTTTGCAAGAACAGATCTATCTTTGAGATAGCTAATGCAAGTGGGAGATCTTTACAAGTGAGATGTCTTGTTCCCGGGTTTCTCTTGTGTGTGAGAATGATTTGTCCAGAGGAGGGATCTCTGTTTTTTGGGGGGGAGAATGGGCTCTCCTTATATAATACATTTTGTGTGGGAAAGTAATGTAGGTTTGCAAGCAATAAAATAAAGAGAGAACCAATCAGAATATTGGGTGAAACCCAATAAAAGTATAAAATACAAATAAAAGATGGAGCAATGACATCAGAGATGACATCATAGTGGAGCTAGAACATTCTAGGGCCTATGACATCATTATGACTTCATACATTACATCATAATTTCCAACAGAATCATCTAGAACTTTCTGTGGAGTTATATGACATCATACTCAGAAATAATATTTTCTGGAGTATTGGGTAGGTCATAGCATCCTAAATAAAAGAAAATAAAAGAACAATGCTAGAGAAAACAAGATAGAAACTTACGTCAAAAAGCTGCATTCAACTGTCACGTGCTGGCATCAAACACTGGCGAAATTATGTTTGAAAATGGACAATTAGTCCAGGTCTACGCTAGCAATGTCGATGGGAACTACTCATCTGTACGCAAGATTGTGCCTTGCTGGTTCGCACCACGATGAATTGTCACCAAATGAGGCAACTCATATCAAGTCTCCACCCTGGAGGGATTCCCAATAGCTAGATGGGTGCATGCTAGATGCCTCCATCTGTTCTTACCATGGACTGGCTCCTTGCTAGAAGAAGTGGAAAGAGAAAGGGCACAAGACCAGGGAGAGGAAGACCCACTAGGACGAGATATGGAAATGGGGAGTGTTGAGAATGAGTTCGACAATGGAAACGACAATATCAAGGATTGAATAAGGACACCACTACACTGATGCTCACTGATTGCCTTGTTGTGCGACCCCAGAGTGTTGCATGTCCTGGGGGGGTACTTGTGACGGTTAGGGTTGGCTGTGGTTGTGGTCTGGCGGCAGTTGGTTGTGGCTTGCTTGTGGTCTGGCAGGGCTTGCTTTGGAGAGAGTTGGCTTGAGGTTTGGGTGCGAGCAGCCTCAGGGTCAGTAGATGCTAGGGGCAGAGTGGCAGGGCAGGTTGTGAGGTTGCGAGGCTCGGAGGCAGTAGAGAGGTGGCTGTTCGGAGTTGTGCGGTATAAATGTTTACCAGGTGCTCTACAGTTTCTTCTGGAGCTACCACAGTATCTGATGGGGTTGCAAGGGTATTAACTATTGCTAGCTGTGTCTATTCTTGCAGGTTTGCAATCATAGCATTAGTGATCTGCATGAGACTATTAACAGTGTCCAATAGCTCACTAGACAAGCAAGGGGGAGGAATGGGAATTCCACTATCATAGGAGGGTGGAGGGGTTGCAGTAGTTCATCCAATTGGTTGTGGAGACGGTGGACAAGCAACTCTGGCAACTCATTCAGCAACGACATAAATAGCCGTCTGGATATCAAACTTAACTTCCTCAGGAATAAGATGCAAAGCGTAGGAATGAATGTGTTTCTGTAAATGCATGATACCATGCTGAACATGTGGTTTCTCCACATGTCGAAGGAACCTCTCAATGAGGTTGGTGGAACAGATGATGTTGACGATGAGGTTGACGGAGAAGGTGTTTCGAGAAATAAGGATTCTGTTGATTTTGATAGCATGTTGGGGGCAGAGGATTGCTGCTTCAATGAGCGTGAGGTCTTCGACTTCTGAGACAAAACTTGCAAAACTTCCTTCGTCAGATGAGAAGTTGGTTTGTGCAAACATAGATCCATAGGGGAGAGTGTAGGAGACTGGGAAGGACATTTTGGTTTAGGCTGGGAAAAGGTGATGCAGTTGTAATAATTTCTGATTTCAGAGTGCATGTTGTCTTTTATAAGCTGAGACTCTGGGTTTCTTCGGCATTTCCCAGGTTTTCTGTGGGGATCCACTCATTGCTTGCAGAAGAATATCCTTTCCACGATACCAGATACCAGCAATGTTTCCCATTGCCTTTATGAGCAAGGATGGCTTCAATTTCATATTCTTCTTCTTCTTCTTCTTCTTCTTCTTCTTCTAGAATATCAGGTGGGGTTCTAGGAAGTCGGACCATGGACGTCATTTTGCTATAGGACGATAACTGAGAAGCATGGAACGTGGGGTTTGGCTATTCCTTCGGAGGAAATAGTTTTGTGACAAGGAACAATAATCACCCCCTTACTAAGCCCATGGTCTACCATGACCATGATAGAATCGAAGCCAGAGGACAGGGGCAAATCTGTGATAAGATCTACAGAGATCTGAGAGAAGGGTCTAGTGGCGGCAGATGAAATAGGAACCAGGGGAGGTGTTACTGGATGGGTGTTTGCTTTCATCTGTTGACAAGTAGCGCAGCCATCAACATATTTCCAGATGAATGCCCCCATACCAGGCCACCAGGCCACTCGTTTTACTAGTTCTTTGGTATTTATAGCCAATAATTCTCGATCGAAGATCTGATAGTTTCTTTCGGCTGGGTTAAGGGATTGGGATAGATATGCACAAGGGTGATAAACACCGTTTTCATCGGTTTGTAACAAGACTCTGCCTATTGCAACTAAAGAGGCATCGGTAGCAATGGCGAATTGCTTGAGTGGATCAGGGTTTCTGAGGACGGGATGAGTTGTGAAACAAATCTTGAGACAATCAAAGGTTTGCTGGCAAGTAGAATCCCAAAGAAAGGTGGTGTCTTTCTTTGTTAAATCAATAAGGGGTCGGGCTATATCAGAGTAGTGGGAGACGAAAGCTCGGTAGAAGTTGCAGAATCCCAAAAACAATCAGACTTCTTTAATGGAAGTGGGTACCGGCCAATTCTTGATGCCGTCAGTCTTGGCTTTATCCATTTCTACATGTCCAGGCTTGATGACCATCCCTAGGTATTCAACTTCATTGGCGTCAAAGGTGCACTTTTCTGGTTTCAAAAACAACTTTTCCTCTCTGATTTTCTCCAGTATTCATCTAGTCTGATCTTGATGTTCTTTAAGTGTTTTTGAAAAGATTAGGATATTGTCCATATATATCACCAACCATCCTTCAAGAGATGAGAGAGATGGAAATGCAAAGTTCTTTCTTTTCACCAATAGCTCATATAAGACATACAGGTTCTTCTGGAGATACTATAGTCGATCTAGTTCTCCAGTTTAAAAATCCTCTTGGATGCGCCTGGTTTCTTCTTCTTCATTCAATTTGCAAATAAATAGGGGTCCTTTCTTCCTTTGAGGACATTCTTTGGCATGATGTCTGGTCTGATGCAAATGAAACATTTTCTGACACGCATGTGTTCCTGGCAGTCTGATTCGGTGAGCCAGTCTATGACCATGGCATCACGGTCTCTGGTTGGAAGAGATCTGATGAATTGTAGCTGCATGTAGCAATTATCAATATCCACTACGACCTCCACAAAGTCGTCAAACGTATTAGGGACGCCTCCTGCATTGAATAGTTTGACGAGTATCCCCATGTTAAGTCCTTCTTGGAAATGGAAGATCTTGGTGGATTCTTCCTTTATCTTTGCTTGGGCAACCAGTCTTTGATAATCGGCTATGTAAGTCTGGAGATCTCCATTTCCTTGTTTAAGGTTTCGGATCTTTGCCATTGCTGTTCCAGAAGGGTTGATGGAAGAGAAGGCCTTTTTGAATGATTCCAAGAAGTCTTTCATTGTTCCATATCCCTTCTTCTGTCCAGAGGAGTCAATGAATTGTGCATCCTCAAGGAATTCTTCTTTCCATAATCTGGCATTTCCTTCATTCATGAAGGACGTGATGAAGATAATGTGTTCCTTGTGGTCCTTGTAAAGCTTGTCATTGATGTCCATGTAAGCATTACAAGAGAGGAGGAACGATCTGGAAAGTTCTCTATCTCCATTGAAAATGGGAGGATGGTTAATCTTGTATTCAAATTCTTTGACATTCAACGTGTTCGGTGTGTTCGACATGTTAAGTGATGGTACAAGAGTACCAAGGTTCAGGGCTTGAAGTTTTGGGGTGAGTGATGTCAGTTTGCTTGCCTGCACTAGCTGTCTTGCTCAGCCAGGTATTTTCTTGGTTTGGTTTTTTTGTTTCTTTGACACACACAGATAGGTGGTGTCTTTTGACTTGAATCTTTTGAAACGAACTAGGAAAGTTCTAACAACGACAACTCGACAGAGTTAAGTTCGTTGAAATTCTAAGTCTCTCAAAAGAGAGAGAGTTCTTTAGACTTAGTCGAAGGAGTGCTTCAACTAAGAATCAGTTATCAGACGACCTAAGATTGGAGGTCTTAGGCAAGAGATGTTTCAGGTAAAACCTAGTAAGATTCAAGTAAAGAATATAATAGCAATACAAGTGCTTAAATAGACCAATATGTGCGCACGGACCAAGACAATTGTGAGATACAAAGTACAGTTCAAGAAAGGAAAGTGTGTCAAGCAGAAGAACAAGTTAATAGGTAACTGATTGTAACAGGTGGTAGCACTTGGAGCATTGTTGTATGCAAATTCGGCCAAGGGTAACAGTTCCGACCAATTATCCTGCTGATCGTTGCAGGAGATCCGGAGGTATTGTTCTAGGGTTTGGTTAGCTCCCTCAGTTTGTCTGTCGCCTTCCAGATGATCATATGTTGGGATGAATAATGCTTGCTTGGATAGTCAATCTATGACTACCAGAATGGTGGTGAAGCTGGAATAATCAGGAAGTTGTTCAATGAAGTCCATGGATATAGAATTCCATGGCTTCTTGGGGATGGGAAGTTGTTTCAACAATCTGTATGGTTTGTGTCTCAGAACCTTGGCTCGGGTGCAGGTTGTACAGGACTTGACATAGTCTTTGACATATGCATGGATTCTGGGCCAAGTATATTCCCAACAGATCATTTCCAGGGTCCAGTTCTCACCGAAATGTCCGGATAGGAGGTGGTTGTGCGTATTCCGGAGCACTTGGAGATGGAGGTCATTGGATTCTGGAACATATATACAGTTGTCACAGCGGAGGAAACCACTTTCGTCCATTGTCCATCTCAGGTCCGACAGATCCGGAAGATGACTGGAAGCAATAGGGTCTTTGGGGAGGGCGGACAGAATATCCTTATGAAGTTGCTTGACATCCATTAGTACAGCTGCCTGGAGTACCGGAATTGCTAGGTGTGATGCCTGGAGGGACGAAGCGAGCTGTTCTGTGGTAAATATCGGCTGGAGGTTGTGTGGATCCACTCGAGCGTAGTCCTTATCCCCCTCTTTGGGATAGATGTTCCAATGTCTAGTCAAGGAGTCAGGCTTTGCTCCGAGTTTTCCAGGTTGGAAACGGATAACGAGGTTGAACTGATGAAGGTATTCCAACCAGTGAGCTTGTCAGCGGGTGAGGAGTTTTGTTGTAGCGAAGTACTCAAGGTTCTTGTGGTCTGTGACAATGTCTATCAGCTCAGCAGAGCCTTCAAGGTAACGTTGCCATGACTGGAAAGCTTTGTAGATGGCTAAAAGTTCCTCATCATGAGTGTCATAATTGAGTTCTGGAGCCAAAAGGGTTCAGGAGTAGAAGGCAACTGGGCGGAGCTCCTGGTCCAGACATACATTAGAAACATCCGGCATCCAGTGCATAAGGACCGGAGCTGTAGTGAAGGCTTTCTTGACAGTTTCAAAAGATTTCCGGCAATCCTCAGAGAAATTCCAGGGAGCATCCTTGCAAGTGAGCCATGTAAGCAGAACTACAATGTCCAAGTAGTTAAAAATGAAGTGACAATAGAAATTGGCGAATCCAAGGAATGGTTGAATATCCTTAACTTTCAAGAGTTCTTGGCCAGTCACAGATAGTCTGGACTTTTTTGGAGGACATGGTAAGGCCAGCTGGAGATAGGAGGTAGCCGAGGTATTCTACAGAGTCAGAATGGAATTCGGAATTCTCCGGTTTAGCATATAGGCAATGCTTCCAGAGGCGTCAGAGGACTTCAAGGACATGTTGCTTATGGGATGCAAGGTCGTGGGAATAAATGAAGATGTCGTCGAGGTACACAATAACACATATGTCAAGCATATCAGCGAAGATGGTATTGACAAAGCATTGGAAAGCCGCTGGAGCATTGGTGAGACCCTTGGGCATAACCAACCATTCATATGAGCCATAGCGCGTTCGGAAAGCAGTTTTCCACTCATCTCCTTCTGCTATCTGGACTAGGTGATAAGTGGACCGGAGGTCAATTTTAGTGTAGACTTTTGCGCAGCTCAGAGAATCGAGGAGGTCGGAAATGAGGGGAAGCAGGTAGCGATCTTTCTTTGTGATTTTATTGAGGCCTCGGAGATCTACACAGAGATGTAAGCTCAACTGGAGAAAGGGAATAGATGGTGCCAAGGGGTGGAGCTGCTCCATCTTCCAAATCATTCTTCAGATCATAGGGACGATGAGGAGGGAGCTGTCCAGCTTTGCTTTTATCAAAGACATCCGCATACTTGTGATATTCCTAAGGAATTCCGGACATGTTCGGAGGTTTGGAGGAGAGTGGAGTGGAGTGGAGATTGACACCGGAGGGACAAATGAAAATACTGAACTGGACTGATCCTTCTAACTTGCAGGCCCGGCAAAAGGCAACTGCATTGATTGGGGAAATGTTCAGAACAGCATTATCAGTGGAGGGACTCGGTGGAGTTATGGAAGGGATTTCCACCGGAAGCTGCAGAAGTGAGGTCGGAGGGGTCGGAGGCACTCTATGAGGTATTGGATGGAAATCAATGCTGCCCTTTACCCAGTCAATCAACAGATTGTGTTGGGTGAGCCAGCTATATCCTAGAACGATGGAACAGGATGAGTCGAATGGAGTAACATAAAATGTTTTGGAGGTAACCACACCGGTCAGAAACTGGATTGGTAAATCGACAGCCTCAGTAATAGTGGCATTAGAAGTACCATCAAACAGATGGAGCGGAAGCAGAGAGATTGCATAAGTAGGAATGTTATTTTCTAATCGAGGACTGGCAAGAAGTCTTATCCAAGTGTAATTGTGGTGTCATTACATTCTTACACGCTTTATATAAGACCCTCGGTTATTAGGACAATGTTGCAATACCGCAGCTAACACATTCCCTTGACCCCAATGGCGACATGCCTGGCTTCAGTGGGTAGGGTTGATTAGTGTTTGGCATAGTGGCTGCACCATGCTGCTTGTGCCAGTCCTGTATCTACTTGGCATATGCTTGATGTCCTACTTCCATATTTGGGTGCTGGAGCAGGGTTGAGTACTGTGCAGCTAGACGAGTGCGATCTCCTGCAAATGTGCTTCTTCCATGTGTGGGTGTCTGTGGGAATCCTCACCCTCCGTAAAACAAGTTTTTACACCCCATAGGTGTGCTCATTGTGAATGGGTTATGTGTTGTCTGTTGCTGGGGTGTCTGAGGTGGTGGTGGAGGTGGTGTGGCTAGCTGTGGTCCCAGTACAGTGGGCTATGTGAGATGCTGCTGTTGTTGCTGTTGCAGCTGTGAAGTTGGTGCATATCTGGGTGGTGGTGGATGGTACGGGTATCATGCCTGTGTGGTTGGTTGAGTTGTGGTCTGCAGAGGCGGTGTTGACAACTTCTTTGCCCCTGCTGCTTGTGGTTGAGTTGTGGTCTGCAGAGGCGGTGTTGACAACTTCTTTGCCCCTGCTGCTTGTGCCTGTAGTCTATCCACGTCTTCCCGAAGCTTTTGTTCTGCCTTGATTCACTTCTTAGCATGCTCTAGCTGTAAGGTGGTCACTCTGCTGACATCAGTGACAAAGTCCAGCCAGGATGTGTACTGCTCTGTGAGGAGATCCCTGAGCATCCATGGAGTATTTTCCAGAACATCATTCATCAACAAACAACCCATGTCTCCAAACCCTTGTGCAGTGCATTCTACCTCTTTTGCCCATTTCACGTGTCCCCACTCTCATCCTCATTCCTTCTTAATCATCTTTCCTATATCTTCTTCTTTCAGTGTCATGGCCCTGATACAGTCCTTTTGCTGGGTCAGTGTGAGCATGACTGCGACAGGTTGCGGCCCATCGTCTTTCAAAGTCTGCTATGAAGGCGGTCCATGTCGTTCTGCTTGCCGTTGGAAGGTTGCAAAACCATACCTCTGCCTGACTTCCGGCAGCGCATAACAACTCAAAGCAGTCTATCTTGTCCTGGTCCATAGTTGTACTGGGTAACAACAAGAGGGAAAACCGGTATTGGTGGAACCATTCCGTTGACTCCCTACCCTTCTCATAATTTCCGGAAAAGCAAGGTAGCATTGAGACTCCCATCATCAAACTCGAAGTGACCTTGTAGGTTTCTAATGAATGCTGACTCTCTGGTTTGATGAGACCTCGTGGGGGCAACAACTGAGAGTCTGATGCAACTCTACAAATCTGTGGTGACATGAATAATTATGTTGGAAGCTTATGAAGATGACAGAGGTCGTCTAGTGTGATTGCCATCGTGAGTATGCTCACTCTAGTCACCAGGTGGAATGGTGACCTCAAGCAAAGCCTCTCTCTCACTCTACCTGCAGGCAAACAACTGGGACAAGACTGAAGACCAACAACAACACATGACTACTCTCTAAAACTGCTCTCGGAAACCTCCAGCAACTCCAAACAGCCACCTCTCTACTGCCTCTGAGTCTTGCAACCTCACAACCTGTCCTGTCACTCTGCCCCTGACTCCAAGGCTGCTCACACCCAAACCTCAAGTCAACTCTCTCCAAAGCAAGCGCTGCCAGACCACGAGCAAGCCACAACCAACCGCCACCAAACCATAACCACAGTCAGACCACAACCACAGTCAACCCTAACCATCACACCATCTTCCATGTCTTTCAATTAGAACCCGCAACTCTGAACATCATTCCCAACCACATCCAACCTCCTCCACCTCCGGTATTAGTTGACGGAGAACCAGAATACAAAATCTCTGAAATCCTGGACTCAAAGATCGACTGTCGGAGATGTCACTGCAAACTACTATAGTAAGGTAATTGGGTATGAGACAGCAGGGAGCTGTCATATCCTGTATTCCGGACCTACATCTGACAATGTTCCCACGCCTCATCCGGACATCCAGATCCCCTATCCATGTCTCCAGACCTTCAGGTTCTCTATTTGCCCAATTCCCGGATCTGATGTCCAGACATCTGATTTGACATCCACATCTCCGGATCCAACCTATCTGTCATGTCCAAACTCAAACCTTAAATCAGCACCCATCCCCTTATGGTGATCACCTGTCTCCGGACTTCCGAACATCCGAATCCGACCCGCGTCTATCTTCCGTGCCTTTTCCCTTTGTACGTTCCTTCTCAAGTTAGGCTAACTCATTTTCCGTACCTCATTTCATTTCCACCTTTATTTTCCTATGTCCTCATTTCCATCTTCATTTACTATTTTCCAATAGACTAGTGTTAGACATTTCTACATCCTCCGTCCATAGCCTCGCATAGCCTCAGACTGCGCTGACTGATTCTCCGTTAAGTCCTTCGTAGTATATAAACCCTGTAAAGTCTCTATACTTCCTCAGTCTGAATATCACACATATTAGTCCTCGCACTAGATCTCACACTAAGTCCTCACATCAGTTCTAGTCCTCCAACTTAGTCAATATCCATCTCAGGCCTAGGGAGGCATTCCCTAGGCCAGAGCTCTGCTCCTCTGCTCCTCTGCTCCTCTGCTCCTCCAATCCACAATTCCTCCAAGTTTCCGGAAGTTCCTCCAGAACTTTCCCATGGTCCTCCGGACCTATTCTGCTTCGGACTTTGTCCTTGCAGCCTTTCCTCTGTTTGCTTCTACTCAGGACTTGTCCTGAGTAGCCATTACACATATCCCTGTCAGGACAAAACTCCATCGTAATTTCCAGAAGTTCCTCCAGAACTTTCCTGCACTCATCTGAAAGTTTCTCGCACTCGTCCGGAAAGTCCTTTTGAAGTTTCCCATGCTCCTCCGGAAGTCATTCGGACTTCACTGGACTTCCTCCGGACTTCATTCTGAAGTTAAGGGCACATACTCGGGTAAGGAACGCAGCGCACGAGCTGAAGCCAAGCCCCTCAGATCCAGTCCTACCCTTTGTGCATGGTCTTAACAGGAGCAGTGGCTTCAAGCAATGCGGGAGAGCAAACTTGTCAATACAGTAAGACAAGTTTCGGTCCTAAGGCTACTAGCCAGCTTCAAACTCTTGAAAGGTAAATGTCCATAACACTGTATTTTGCAGTGTCCTGGATCATTTGCCTTGAAATGATACTCAATGACGGTCTTGCAATATATAGGGACTGCTATGCTGTTATTTTGGACCATTCAAGATGCTGCTATTATTAATACTCAGTTCACAATCAATGTTTTATGTTTTGGTTGGAGTTTTATTTGGCATCTGATTGGCTGCTTAAGCTTCTCAAGAGCATCTCCAGATGCTTGTGAGATGCTCTTGAAAGTCCTAACTTAGTAGTACCTAGCTTCTCATCTACAAACTTCTACATATGATTCACAAACTATTTACATCAAATCCACATCAAATTCATGTTGTGTTGTGTCACATGATCAATTTGTGTACTGGACTCAACATTTGTTGTATATTCTGCATGACTTGCATCAATAGTGAGACAGCCACTGTGAGACAGTTATCCACAGCCTAGAACTCGTCCTACACTGGTCGTGTCTACATCCAACCTCCCGATAGGCCAACACCTACCTTCAAGCACCTCTTGCACAACACTCATGCCACCTGTAGCCACTCACTCGCATAAGGATAAGATTGAGGCAAGTGTATAGTTCATACTGCAGGTCATCCCTACCATTTAGTTGGTGTCTTGACAGGTACTTCAAGCCACCGAGTCCATTGGGGTGCCACTGGTGACATCCATTGAGCAGCCTTCAGCCCTATTATCCCGCTGCTCAATTTCAATGATGAGCATGTTCACCTCCATGATGCACCCTCGAAGTGCACCAATTGGTCTAGGTAAGTTTTCTAATCTGTCAATGTGTATTTACACAGGAGAGTGACAAGCCTAGAGATGTCATTGAAACTTTTAGCACTGTCTGTCGAATAGCCAGTCACTGCCGATTCTTTGTGTAAGCTGTCTGACCGCTGACTTACTTACTGACAGTCTCAATCATCAATTCCTGGTTGGTGTATTGATCTTCAGACGTACTCAGGTTATCTGCGAGTATGTATTGTTGTTTTGTTGTGGCAGTTGGACAGCAGCTGAACCCACTGTTCTTGTGAAGAACAGCACATTAGAGACTTTCGATACCAAGTAGATTATTGACACCAATGGTGCTGAAGGTGAGATACCATCAAGCACCTACTGGGATGAAGGCAACTGAATATGGTTGTGCAGGCATCATACACATTTTGCACTTGCATTCATTCTTCCATGTCTACATTCATTTTTGCTCACTTTCACTCATTACTTGTTTTTCCTTTGTTCTCACTGTGCAAAAGGTACGATTCAGCCACACTTCATCCACAGTTCCACTCATTCTACCCACCCTCAGCCTTTTTCTACCACTCATCCTGAAGTCTCTTGATTTCTGATGTTGCATCTCATTCATCATTTGTTTTATCCCACCATCATGTGTAGCAGCTAAGAGAGTGATATATTGGACTTCAAAGTAGGTCATCCATACTACTTTTATATTTGTTGTGGATCCGAACACACTGCCTGTAGGACTGGTCTCTACATCGAATCACATGGCATCATTAAAAATGTTTGTCCTTCACTATGCTCATCGACTGTCCACATTTTTTCATGTAGGCTTCCTCTACAGCCGCTATCTTGGTCTGAATAACATACCCAACCACACCCTCTGGCATTACCCTGTACTGCCTGCACACTAACAGCCCTCCAACATGCAGGTATTCATGCCCAAGGTGAGTATGCCCACAATGCCCATCCTTGTGCAGATACTGCAACTACCACTGGCTATGTAGCACCCACCTGCATATCAACATTCAACCCTTCAAAATCACATTTGAGTATTACCCTGTGCGCTCTTTTCTTCTTTTTAGCTTGCACTTTCTCACTATTCTAACCATGGTGCTATATCATGCATCCACTGCTCCATTTTATGCGCCATTTGTGGTCATACATGTCTTCTGAATACACCCTCCTTCTTGCTCATTCCCACTCGACTTCAGCAACCTTGAAAGCCAAGCACACAGCCGGGACACATCTCAGGAGGCTCATAAGAGGCTTAAGGTAGGCACAGATTGTTATGCACTCAAATAGATCTGTTATGGGGAGCCCTAAGAGGGGCATCGTCCGCTAACGTTCGTGACGTAACTGCAAGGGTCCGGTGTAGCGAGTGAGACTGGCGACGTTGAGTCGGCAGATATCACAGACGCGCGTGTCACGTGACTTCTTAGACGGCTGTCTGTGAAGTCACTGAAGTCAAAGGAAGGACAGTCTTGTCCTAACAATGACCGTCGATCGAGCTAGACTTAGATGCAACGAGCACCTAAGAAAGTCGTACTAAAGACAAGAGCTGAGAGGCTCTTGAAGGAAGTGGTTTCGAGGGAAGATTGAGTAGATTCAAGTTAGGGAATCTAATACAAGATGACCGACTACTTATACTAAGTGGAGAGGGTTGAGGGCTGGGTTACCGTACTGTAGGTAAGGTAAAGGGGAAACGGAAAGGGTATAGGTATGTTGGCAACACAGCCTGATTAGTGGTGAGAGGTCGAATGCGGAATGAGACCGATGAACATTGGACCGGGCCAACGGTAGAGTTACAATGCACAATAAGTGCGAGTCAAGGGAGACGAGAAAGGAAAGCCACATTGGTGGCATGAGTCTAGACGAGTCAAGGTGCCAAGGCACGTGCGCACGTTGGTGCGTTATCAGAGATAAGGCGGATGATGGGATGGAGACGAGGGATGGGAACGGTCCTGAGTGTTACAATAACATTCTACCCCTATCTTCATTTTCCTTATCTCGCTTACAAACGGGCTGTCCGTATCATGCTTATCTCTTATCTTCGCCAAGCGGGCCGTCCGCCTTATCTTTCCTCTTATCTTGCTTCTATCTTGATAAACATTTACAAGCTCCGCTTGAACATTAGCTATATAGACTTAGCTACCAACGATTGTATTCTTTACTTTAATCTACTGGGTTTTACCTGGAACATTGTCCTTCAGTAAGGTCTCCAACCTTACTGTCTAAAAACCACTATTCTAAGGGAGTCAGCGACACTCGCCTTAGCCAGAAACCTTGATCTCTCATTCAAGAGCAGACCCCTGTCTATCTGGCATCTTGCCGATTGTCTATTCAGACACAGATAGCTCGACTCATCCCAGTCGTAACACTGAGGATCCGGTCAACGGATATCCGGTAGAGGAGTACGAGCCGGTAGATGGTGAGGATGAGGATGAAGGGAAAATGATAGGGGGGCCACGTGACCAATGTTACTTGTAACACAGATGATAGCAGTGCCTTCTCAAACTGATCTACTACATATGATTCACATCATATTCGCAACCTTTGTTCCTTCGACATCAAGTCTTCCACCACTGGGAGATTCTAGGGCACTCAGGCTGATCATCAAATCATCTGGCATCCCGCTCGGCAAGCTCACTGCATACTTTTGACCTTCATGTATTAGCATCTCTAGCAAACAGCTCCAGATCACAGATATACACAAGCTCCAAAACAGTCTCCAAAGTGATTTTCAATGGTGGTACACCATCCTTGTATCTCTCTAGCTGTTAAGACTGTGCACAAAGGGTAGGACTGATTCTGAGGGGATTGGCTTCAGCTTGTGTGCGCTGCACCCCTTACCCGAGTATGTGCCCTTAACTTCAGAATGAAGTCTGGGGAAAGTCCAGTGAAGTCTGAAGGACTTCTGGAGGAGCACAGGAAACAGACTTTCCAGATGAGTGCGAGAAACTTCCGGAGGAGTGCGGGAAACTTCCAGAAGAACTCCTGGAAGTTACGATGGAGTTTTGTTCTGACAGGGATACATGTAATGGCTACTCAGGACAAGTCCTGAGTAGAAGCAAACAGAGGAAAGGCTATAAGGACAAAGTCTGAAGCAGAATAGGTCCGGAGGACCATGGGAAAGTTCTGGAGGAACTTCCGGAAACTTGGAGGAGTAGAGGAGCAGAGCTCTGGCCTAGGGAATTCATCCCTAGGCCTAAGATGGATATTGACTAAGTCGGAGGACTAGAACTGATAGGAGGACTTATTGTGTGATCTAGTGCAAGGACTAATATGATATTCAGACTAAGGAAATACAGGAGTATCTACAGGAGTTATATACTGGAGGTAGGTCTGTGCAGATCAGTAAGCAGAGGGGTAAGGCTATGTACGAGCATGTGGAAATGTATTAGTAAGTGAAACAGTGTAGGGAATGATTCCTAGCTAGCCTTGCAGAGACTGTTTTTACCTTACTGTTATGTTTGCACTTTTGTAGCTTACATAATCAAGTTACCTTTTTACCAGTTCTACTATGAGTCTGAGTCTTCAGCAGTTTTCTATCATATTTCCTCTCCTCTGAGCCTTGAGCCTGGTCCAGAAACCCTTTAGGGTCGAATAGCAGCTAGGTTCTGCAAGACCCAACACATTGTTCTGAATCACCATCAGAATTGTTGTACCCACAACTGGAGCCCACCGTGAGGGGATCATCTGAGATAACCGGTAGGGTACTCAGGCCTACCAAAGACCGTGTCACAAGAAACAAAGTCTTAGAAGAATTCCGAAGAGCAGTCGCCTCTTCGCGCTTATCAACCATTCAGGAAATTTTGACTCTGGTCAAATACAAGCGCCCGTGGAACTTCTTGGAGCCTACGCGCCCCGATGTATCCCTACTGTTGCTGAACCCGTTCGCACCCGCATTGCCAGTCATGCCATCACCCAAAGAATCAGTACATGGCAAATCCTCAGACGACTTTGAATCACACGACAATCCTCACAATCTGCCACCTGGTGCATTTGTAGAAACACCTAGAAACCCATTAGAGCCGAACTTTATTTCTCTATCTCTGCTTCTCCCACTCACCATTTCTAGTGCAACGATCAAAGAAGAACCTTCATCTTGGATATGGGCACCGCTATCAAGCGTAGCACCAGTTATTAAAATGGAACAAACAGAACCCCTTATTGCGCCAAACTCAATCTGGAATTGCGCCACCCTATATATCCCTCATTTCACTCAAGCAGGACCATCAAATGTCACATATCCCACACCCACCATTAGCAAACCTCAGCCTACCATGATGTCTTCAACTATCAGAATGCCAATCCGCAGCTCGGACAAAGCGCTGAAGTTCGAAGGCACGGCGGAAAACCTCCTCACCTTCATCGAGGATTATGAGTCATGTGCCGATGACGCAAATATGATTGTGGGGGATTGCATCAAAGGTATCATTCACTACTTGCCTAACAGCGAGCGTGCACTTTGGTCCGGCATGCTCAAAGCAAAGTTAAGTGACTATGATGATTTCATTAAAGAGGTAAAAGAAATGTACCCTGGCTGTGAAGGGGAAAAGTGCTATGCTGTATCCGACCTCCCGTCAGTAAAGTGCAAGTACACAGCTTTACCAATGCCTTCGCTCACAAAGCTTGGCAATTATCGCCACATGTTCTGAGAGATCGCTGATTCCTTGATCATGAAAGATCACATAGATAAGGTGAAAAAAAAACACATGTGGCTTGAAGGTTTCCCAAGCGACATCCAAGTGCTACTCCGCATGCGCTTAATGATTAAATTCCCAGATCACCATCCACGTGATCCTTATCCTTTTGCAGATGTTGACGTGGCCACCAAATTCTTGATTCCAGGAATGGGAGCTGCAGCTCCAGAAACTGTCAGTATGCCGGTATTAATGCCATATCCAAGCGCAGCCATGCCAGCAGTAAGAGCACTGCAACAACTGGTGCAAGGAACAGTCGTCAAACAGGAGTACCAAGTGCGACATCCTGGCGGTTCTCCACCAAGCAGTTGCATGTTTTGCGGAAAGAACAACCATTTCTTGAGCCACTGCCAGGAAAAGGATGTGTATATCAGTGCCGGCAAGTGTAAGTACCATGCGAAGCCGGCGCCCGCATCTAGGCAAGCCACTGAAGTGGAGGAGATTTTCTCTCCTGCCGTCCAAGCTTCATCTAGCAAAAGCAAGGTGCCAGAAGTCGCGAAAGCAATAACCACGCTAGTGGCAACCATATCATCAATGAAGGATACGTGGAAGGCAACCGCCGCTCCCGCAACTTCATCTTCATCCTCACCCGGTTTAACACACTCATCAGGAAATTAACCCAAAGTTGATATGACCAGATATAATTGGTCACCAAATAACATTATTACATGTTATGTTTTAGCCTTATATATTATTATTGTGGTATCACACATATCTGACATATGATATGACTATGTCAGACAAATATCACCTTGATGTGTGTCTTGGAAGCAGTCAACAGTATGATACTAGCATTATATATTATTATCACAGTGTCGCACATATCTGACACATGATGTGACCATGTCAGACAAATATCACCTTGATGTGTGTCTTGGAAGCAGTCAACATTGTGACACTGTCATTTTTAGCATTACATATTATTATCTCATTGTCACACATATCTAACATATGCTATGACTATGCCAGAAAAATATCATCTTGATGTGTGTCTTAGAAGCAGGTATTCTTTCCATTGCGCTGGATCCGATAGAACATAGTAGGCATCGGCTATGGCCTGCTTGATAGGTTAACATGCTTTCCAGGGCAGTAGATACATTGCATGAACTTGGAACTTTTCTGTTGTATGATAAAATTATCTGTGAAGATGATAAAGTTAAGTGCTGCTCAGATTGACGAAGCACTGCGACTGTCCAGTTGTTGTATTCAAGGAGGAAAATAGAGTCTATGACGTTTCAAATACATCATTGATGAGGTCTAGCACAAAAATTGGATTGTACAGTACATCCTTGTCAGTTCTTTGAACTTGTATCATTAGGAAAAACCTCCCCCAGGTATTACCTAGAAATTACCTGAACATTGTGTGAATTACTGTGTTTTACCATGTTTTACCAGGTTTTATCATCATATTTCACATTACTGACATTTACATAGTAAACTGCAGTCCCCTGTTGACACCATCACAGTAAAGTGGAGGAAAACACAAGAAAACATGAAAAAATGCGAAATGTTTGTAGCATCCACACTGCACCATTCACGACCAATATCACACTGATGTAAGCAAAAAAAAAATTATATTGTCATCCAGACTCAATACATGATAGATATGGTAATGATTGTAGAAAAATGTGTGGCCAGTCAACGAGTGTATCACAGGTAGCAGAAAGATCCTACTAGAACATAAAGAGCAGATTAGCAGCACTAGTAATAGTGGATAGCAAGAACTGGTGATTAAATCAGACTCACTGCCCATGTTTTCTCATACAAGAAAAACAGTGAGCAGTCAGATATAGCGAGCAAGTGGTGAGATATGTCAGGGTGTATTGATGATTATATTAGAACAGCCTTGAAAATTCAATGCACGGGCATGTCAGTATAGAGTCCTGCAGTGCTGAACATTAGTGGCGCAATCATAGAAGGTATTTAGGATATACACGCACACAGAGGATCAGCGATGTGAAGATGTTTGCTACCAAGAGCACTTCAGGAAAGAAAATGATCATGCATGAGTACGGAAAAATGGACATATGAATGTTAACTCACAAAAACCACCACAAAAACCACAGAAAACCGCATGCATAATAGGATTTGTTATGGTTCACCAGGATAACATACAGACAGCTTGAATTCATCCACCAGCTCTGTATGGCACAAATGAGCATGAGGGTCATGAGTCCTGGGGAGAACATCATGGGCAACGACTTGGATCAGCATGGCTCTTGCTCAAACAAGGTTCAACACACTCATGTTCTGCAAACAATGGGCAACAACTTGGATCAGCATGGCTCTTGCTCGAACGAGGATTGGCAAACTCACTTCCTGTGAACAGTGGTTGGCGACTTGGACCAGCATGGCTCTAGCTTGAATGAGGATCAACACACTCACTTCCTGCAGATGGTGGGCAACAACGTGACTCAGCATGGCTCTAGCTCAAATGAAGATCGACACACTCACTGTCTGCTAATGGTGAGCAACGACTTTAGTTGCATCTGTGAAAGTGAACAGAATGTTTCAGTAGTAGTGGAATACCGAGGGAAGAGTGTGCACACTTTGTTGATTTCTGTCAAACTCAACCGTGGTAAAATATTAGTAATCATTAATCTGACACAAACCGAAATCACGTAGTAGTATCCCACCCACCCAGATGTATTGTCCAATATAATGTTCTTGCTTTCATTATGCATTATGTCGAATTCTGCTTGGGTCTGAAAGGACAAACAAATGGAGGATGCGTCCTTTGGAAGAAAAATTCAGTGATAGTTGAACGTTGATGGTGTGAGCCTCCTGACTCCCGAGTCATGGTGTTGGTTTGGGATTCTCATGTACATTTGTTTGTTTCTGAAGGTCTTGCCAAACAATGCTTTGATTATGTAATAAGATCCACATGCATTGGATGGTTGCACAAGTCTCAAGTTTTTGCATTCAGAAGTGAGGGCTATATTTTAATCAAGCCAATATTCATCGGTGTCACATAGTAAATCTAAAAATGATCAATATTTTAGACTACATAATAATAAGTATTGTGGGAAATCTGTACTAGTAGTACATGACACTTGGACAGGGTTGGGGATAGACCGGTATGGTGCAAAGATGAATTTCCTGATAACAAGTGCTAGAACCATCAGTGATGGAATGGACGAGAGGAAAGACAGCTTCATAACAGTCGTTGCATGTGTGTCACGGTGAAGGTTTCGCTTTGGTGTTTTTTTCAGAAGGGGATTGGGAGGATGTGTCGGCGAAATAGAATATCTGGGTTTCAGAGTGTTAGTTTGCAGTGGGGAAAATTGAGAGAATCTAAGGATCAATAGCAATGAGAAAGGCGAACAAACGACAGAACACTGAAACACAACTGAATGAAATGCAAGACTTACCCGTCCAGAATACTTAGTGCATGCAACCCTTCTACAAAGCCTACAATGATGACATCTTCTCCACATCCCTTCACCACCACTAGCTTTTCCTTCTCCTCCACCACTCCCACCTTCCTGTGCACTTCCTTTGTGGCCCTCACCCAATCCTTTTTTGCCTGTGCCCTTTCCCTTTTGATTTTGACTTGCACTCCTCCCCCACTCAAATGAGGAAAACGATGGCAAAGAGACAGTCACAGACATCAATAGAGGCACTGTAAACCTTACAAACTCAAACGGGCATGCAAACCACATACACATCTGTCTTTGCATCTGGGACCCAGATTGGGGGTGGGAAGGGCAAGGGTATGTGTTGAGGTCAGGCAGAGGGAGGGAACCCTTCTATGCGATTTGGAGCTACACATATTACAGTGACCTATCTCTGTATAATATGAGGGAACAGATGTGCATAATATCCCATAAGATATGGGCCAGTGGACCATGGGTGTCATATCCCGCATTCCGGACCAACATCTGATGACATTCCCACGCCTCATCCGGACTTCCGGACCTCCTGTCCATGTCTCCAGACCCAATCCTCTATCTGTCCAGATCCCTGTACTCCTGCATCTGATATCCGGACACCAGATCTGATATCCACATCTCCGGATCTCCGGATCCGACCTATCTGTCATGTCCAAACTCAAACCTTAAATCAGTGCCCATCCCCTTATGGTAATCACCTGTCTCTGGACTTCTGAACATCCGGATCCGACCCACATCTATCTTCCGTGCCTTATCCCTTTGTACATTCCTTCTTGAGTTAGACTTACTCATTTTCCATACCTCATTTCATTTCGAGCTTTATTTTCCTATGTCCTCATCTCCGTCTTCATTTACTATTTTCCGATAGACTAGTGTTTGACTTTTCTATACCCTCCGTCCACAGCCTCACATAGCTTCAGACTGCGCTGACTGATTCTCCGTTATGTCCTTTATAGTATATAAACCCTGTAAAGTCTCTATACTTCCTCAGTCTGAATATTACACATATTAGTCCTCGCACTAGCCTTCACCCTAAGTCCTCGTAACAGTTCTAGTCCTCTGACTTAGTAATTATCCATCTCAGGCCTAGGGAGGAATTCCCTAGGCTGGAGCTCTGATTTTCCACTCCTCTGCTCCTCCACTCCTCCGATCCTCCGCTCCTCCGATCCTCCGCTCCTCTGATCCTCTGATCCTCTGATCCTCCGGAACTTTCCCGCAGTCCTCCGGACCTATTCTGCTTCGGACTTTGTTTCCCACGCTCCTCCAGAAGTCCTTCGGACTTCACTGGACTTTCTCCGGACTTCATTCTGAAGTTAAGGGCACATACTCGGGTAAGGGGTGCAGCACACAAGCTGAAGCCAAGCCCCTTGGAATCAGTCCTACCCTTTGTGCACAGTCTTAACAATGGGCCCATGATAAAAATATCCTCGACTATGACGGATGGGCCAGGAGGGAAATTATTCCCGATGGAGGCGGGTGGGCCCATGCAGGGAATATATAGAGTAGATGAGTGGGCCGATGTACATGAATATTCGGTAGACGGGTGGGCCAAGGTAGTTGGATATTATGCAGATGGGTGTATTAAGGTAGATGTGTATGAGATAGATGGGTAGGTACTTGTTATCACATTCACGGGTGGGCCCAGACGCATATTAAATTAGATGGGTGGGCCGAGGGTATTATAAAATATTGTATTAGACGGGTGGGCCGAGAGTGTTTTATAGAATATTTCATTAGACGGGTGGGCCGAGGGTGTTGTATGGGATATTGTATTAGACAGGTGGGCCAAGGGTGGTATAAAATATAGATGGGTGGGCCCATGTGTATCATAATTGTAGACATGACAGAGCTGAGGTAGTTGTACATCAACCAAATCAGAGGAGGTAATAAATCAAAGTTACCGAGTTCCTGGAGCAGCAGGTGATCTCTTGACATGGCCTTTGATGGTGCACAGGTTGTCTTGCAGAATGTGGAATCCGGGGTGTGAGGCTAGTGTTGCCTTATGAGACACCCACTTCCGACCACCAAAATTCTCCGAGTTCTGAGTTCCGGGACCCAGGACTCAACACATAATTTAGTTAATACTTTCCGTGTTAAATGGCCAACTGAAGTTGAGATGTTTCTGAAGAGAGCAGCAGGTGCTCTCTTGACATGGCCTTTGATGGCGCATAGGTTGTCTTGCAGAATGTGGAATCCGGGGTGCGAGGCTTGTGTTGCCCTATGAGAAGCCAAGTTCCGACCACCAAAATTTGAGTCAACTGTACCGAGTTCCGAGTTCCAGGACCCGGGAGTCAACAAATGAATATCTGATATCCAGCACACTTCCAATCAGGTAGTATTGCATTGAGCAATGGATGATAATACATCTTTGACAGCCAAAATTATCCAAGGCTCCCTTATCTGATCCTCACTATCTCCACCCCCTTTAACACCAAAGTCTGGACATCCAGCATTCAGTGTCTGATTTCCCAAGATCAACATCCAGCATGAACGTTTCTTACCCTTCCACTTCTGATAGCATAAACATCTGGCACACTTGGGCCCTGACTGTCACTTATGAAGCAGGGGAATATACCGAACAGAAATTCAAGTCAGAGAAGACTGGAGGAGACCCAGTCATACCTTCTCCTAACCTAGACACTGATCTGGTGATGGTGTGCGATTGCTTGGCTGATGTACTCATAAAGGCATATAAAAATCCCAGTGGGTCTTCCTGCAGATTCAGAAAATTCATTTTATCATTCAAATTCCTGCATGACAGTTCAGATGCAGATGGATATTGCAAGATATAGCAAATTGATCTCCCTGAAGGACACCGGGCATAATGAACAGAGAGAGGCGAAGTTGCTTGAGAGGTGTCCTCCTGGCCATGAAGGCAAAAAGTTGGTTGACGAACCTGCCACAATTTTTGATGCATCCGGTGCCATCATCGCATGCTACCTCCCAGACGCCCTGACCAACACCACCCAGGTGTGTAATATACATTGTTACTCAATGGATATTGAATGTCAAATGGAACCTACAGAAGGAAATCAGGGAGGCCACCGATTTGCTCGCTCCAAGCCTCGAAAAAGTGTAAGGGCTGATGGCAATTGGCAAACTAATCAAAAGTGGTTCAAACGGGGCTTGGACAATGTTAGCACAACTCCTGGATGCATCAATTTATCTCCGGCATGGTTTCAACAGGGACACGAGGTAGGATCTGATGAGATGGTGATTCCGGCAGTCATACTCACCAATCCCAAAGAATGGGTCCAATCCGGAGGTATCTGCATCATTGAAGGGACCTTCCTGCGAGAATATCCTCAAAGCCATTACAAGGCCAGCAGCCATCGCGTCCGCAGCATGATAATTGGAACTCGGGACTTGACATATGGGAGTCCCGAGTGCCGGGGTACTGAGTCCCAAAACCCGGAACTTGGCACTCGATATTTGAGACTGGGAGAAGATGTATAAATATGCTTGAATTAACATTGTGATTGCCGTACACATTTGACAGAACCCTGAACCCCGACATTGTGGACTCCCCGGGTTTCATGGTTCAGGACTTGTGACTCGGAATTGGATACTTTGTTCTGAATACCGAGACCCGGAAGCCCGGGTCCCGAGTCCCGAATTTTGGGGTTTGGGGTTCAGCGACCCAGAGCTCAGCAACCGTGTCGGGTGTCAGGGTATCCGGAACATTGGGAATCGCATGTGTCAGTGTTTCGTGTTTCATGGTTCGTGTTCCATGATTCGGGAATTGGGCGTCAGGGACTCGGTATTCAGAACAGTGTCGAGTCCCGAACCCCGAACCCTGAGTCATGAGTCCTGAACCACGAGCTCCAAGTCCCGAGTCCCGAACATGTTCCTGTTCCTGTTCCATGATTCGGGAATCGGGAATCGGGCATCAGGGACTCGGTATTCAGAACAGTGTCAAGTCCCGAACCCTGAGTCATGAGTCCCGAACCTCAAATCCCGACGTTCGGGACTTGGGACTCGGAGCTCGGGGTTTGGGACTCATGACTCGGGGTTCAGGGTTCGGGACTCGACACTGTTCTGAATACCGAGTCCCTGACGCCCGATTCCCAAATCATGGAACAGGAACACGAACATGTTTGGGACTCGGAGCTCAGGGTTCGGGACTCATGACTCAGGGTTTGGGGTTCGGGACTCGGAGCTCGGGACTCAACACTGTTCTGAATACTGAGTCCCTGACGCCCGATTCCTGAATCACAGAACACGAATAGATATTTGGAAGTTGGTATGTGATTTTCAGTACTCATTACATCATGTATGGAACATGAATTTCAAAATTCTGAACTCAGTGACTAGGGCTACTCTCCTCTGCCTATCTTCGATCTGTCTAGGATGGTGGCATACATCTGCATCTCTGCCATCATATCACGGATGCCCTCCTGTTGCTCCTCTGGCAATATCAGGAGGTGTTCTCTAATCCACCTCAGTCCCATCAGTGCTGGAAGTGAGGTTTGATCCACCTGCTCTGGAAGAGTGAGACCATCATTCTCAACACCACCCTAGAACAGATTAGTCATGAATCATGGAAATGGAATAAAATTCTTACTAGCCAATGCTGGTAGTGAAAGATACAGCAAGTCATTACCTGATCCAATTGTCATGGTTCATTCGGGATTGCAGTTTGTCTCATCCACCATGGAGTATCATAGTTGTATACAATCCAGGATGGATCTCCCGGATCTGCGACATCATGAAACTCACATAGGTGGGATGAAAGGATGTGGTCCGGAACCATGTTCCAGGTGTGTCCAGGAAACAACTGAAGAATATGAGTGAAGAATATGAGTGACTGGGCTGGGAACAACTGAAATGATGTTCCTTTGTATGATAAGGATCAGCTCAAAATAGGCCGGAGTTTTGAGCTAGTGTGGATACTTGCTATTTCTACTTATAAGGAGCCCATACTTTCAAAACATCGAAATTTAATAATCAAACACCTGGAGTAGATTTAAAATATATTCACTATCATATACCTAAATTTACAAAACAATCCAACAAGAATTGAGTGCTGAGGAAATGAAATAGATAAGAAATTGAGTGTGGGAAAGTTCAAAGACCCAAAACATCGAAAATGATCAGTTGGACAGTAGCAGGACTTTAATGCTAGGTCAACTCAGATATACACCACATTACTTCCACAAACCTCTAATCTCAGGGCAGTATGTAGTATAGGTTGCTTTAGTAGTCTACCATATATCCTACATATTTTGAATGATATATTTGACCTGTACCATATATAAATGTGACTTTGTGTAAAAATATGTCAATTGTCACTTTTCACAGATATGTCATTTTACTTGTCATTCAGTCAGTCCTTCGTGGATCTTTCTAAAACTTCAAATACATCATCTGGGACATATATAAGAGGTATAACAGGTATATGATCACTTATCACAAGCTTCATTACTATGTAGGCTTCTTATCAGTAGAAATACCCCCTGTACATCAGATATCAAATTTGCGCCCTATGTAGGGCTGATCCTTGGCACAGAATATATGTGTGAATGTACTACTTGTAATATATGAGCAGGGCTGGTTATTTATGCAAGAGTAAGATGCTGAAAAACATCAGAAATGTCAAAAGTGAGATTTTCTATGTTTTTGTTCTTGTACTGATATATCAGTCCTATAATAATGGATATCTATGCACTACAGTAATCCATGTACCAGACTTCCCTTATAATTGTAGTAAATGATACATTAATTCCACAGGGACAGGTGCAGCAAGACCATCACTGCCGTCAAGGCACCTACACCTGCATCAGCTCATATGTCACTTGAATTTTCTATGACCATTTGACCTCATTTTCCACTTGTAGGAGTTCCATCATCAACCTCCGGAGTTTCTCATTCGGCACTTGATGTGCCCATGGCAATGGCTATTCAGTATGGTGCAGCTCGAATCACAATTCTTGAGGCTCGTGTGGCGGAGCAGGATGGTAAGATTGACACCCTGCAATGCCTCCATGAAGGTCTTCAACGAGAAATCATCCTCCGGCACCCATCATTTCCACTTCCGGACCCCCCTGCCAATGCAACATCCTTGTTGCTTCATCAACCAGTCCCCCCTTCCATGTCACCCCCCGAATCAGCACTTCCTCCTCTCATTGATCTGTCGATGGCAGGGATGGAGCTCACCCTCCCAAAACTCGAGGATCCTCCTGCCATCGAGGGTCTCATGTTTGAGCATAGCCAAGTTGAACCCAAGGGTCCACAGATGTCCATAGAATAAAAAAGACCATGTAAGGAAGTGGTGCTGCCACTGTTCATTTGCATCAAGTTGGCAAAACATTATTTTTTGACCCAGATACAAACTCAGTTTTCTACCACAAATCACCGGGTCTCAAAATCCGAACACCCGAAACATGAAGCTCAGGATTCAAGACTCGAAACTAGCAAAAATGTGTGAAATTTCTATTTCCTTGGACATTTCACTGATTTCTGAGTTCCGAGTTCCGAGTGCTGAGTGCTGAGTGCTGAGTGCTGAAGCTTGAAACTTGAAATCGGTGGAAAATGAAATCTCGCAACAATGTACACATGAACATGTTTCATTTCCATAAACAATTCCCTGAGTGTCATGTACCAAGCCCCGAAACCCAAAGCCTGAAGCCCAGACTGTGTTGTCAGGTTCGTACAAGACACTCGGTGAATTGTCAAAGGAAATGAAACATTTTCATGTGTACATTGTTGCGAGATTTCATTTTCCACTGATTTCAAGTTTCAAGCTTCGGCACTAACCCGGAACTTGGGACTCGATTTTTGAGATGAAAGACATTGTTCAAACATGTTTGAATCAACCTTTCATATATCCATAAACATTTTACCAACTCCTGAACCCCGAAATTGTGGACTGCCGGGTCTCGGGGGTTGGGGGTCGGCACTCGGGACTTGGGAAATTTGGGGAGATCAATAAAATTTGATCTACAATAAATTTGATTTACAAACAAATTGATTTACAAACTTTTGAAAGATATGTCGTCTCACATATCGAGTCCCGAGTTCCGGGACCCCCGAACCCCGAGACCCGGCAGTCCACAATTTCGGGGTTTGGGGGTGGTAAAATGTCTATGGATATACAAAAGGTTGATTCAAACATGTTTGAAAGATGTCTTACCCAGAACTCGGGACTCGATTTTTGAGATGAAAGACATCTTTCAAACATGTTTGAATCAACCTTTCATATATCCATAAACATTTTACCAACCCCGAAATTGTGGACTGCCGGGTCCCGGGTTTCGGGGGTCCTGGAACTCGGGACTCGATATGTGAGACAACAGATATCTTTCAAAAGTTTGTAAATCAATTTGTTTGTAAATCAAATTTATTGTAGATCAAATTTTATTGATCTCCCCAAATTTCCCAAGTCCTGAGTGCTGATCCCCGACCCCCGAGACCCGGCAGTCCACAATTTCAAGGTTTGGGAGTTGGTAAAATCTCAGGGTTCAGGGTTCGGCACTGTGAAAATTTGACATTTATATTTTTGCGAGTGTTGTGCTTCTGGTGTCCGTGTGTAGAAATAGGATATGTTGCACACCAGGGTTCAGGTGTGGGGTTTTCCCACTTCAGTACTTGCTTATTGGTCAATGCCACACACGATCGATTCATGTTTTCATGCTTACGGGTTTAGATTTCGGTGGTCGATGGTAGGTATATGCACTCATAGTGTGCATGTATCCTACGTGTTTGATTTGCTGGTGGCTACATCAGCTGTATGTCTTGATGAAACATATCTAGGCTCACCCATATATGTACCCATCTATGTACAATTCCCCCACGTCAGCCCACCCATCTATGTAATATCCCCCACGTTGGCCCACCTGTCTATGTAATACATCCTACGTCAGCCCACCCGTCTATATAATTATACCCCACCTTGGCCCACCTGTCTATGTAATAAATATTTTATCGCACCCTCGGCCCACCCGTCTATTTGATATCCCTTACATCGGCCCACCCCTATATGTAATACTCCCCACGTCGGCCCACCTGTATATGTAATACGCCCCACGTCAGCCCACCCGTCTATGTAATATTCCCCTACCTCGGCCCACCCGTATATGTAATTCACCCCCATCGGCCCACCCGTCTATATAACAATATTTGCCTTACATCTCTCTTCAGCCCAGCTGTCTATAATATCCTACTCTACATATTACCCAGATGGGCCCACCCATCTCCATGAATGATCATATTCCCCTGGCCCATCCGTCAACATCAAGGATATATATATCATTGGCATACATGGGCCCACCTGTCTCCATCAGAAATAATATGTCACCCGGCCCATCCATCATCATCGAGGATATACACAACATGGGCCCATGGTCCGCTGGCCCGTCTGATATGGGATATTATGTAGGTCAGGTGGCCTGTATAATACGGAATTTGTCACTGAAGGGGCTCCTGGGCCCTTGTTTGTACCAGGCAATGTCCCAGTCCAATGTCACCCCCTCGACACAGTGCTACAACACTAATCAATGGGAAGACGAGACACAGTTCATATGTAAATTTATACATCGATGTAAATGGGAACCTCTCTGCCTTGTTGGTCGGGTTCATAAGCGGGATTGTGGTCTTTGATGCTCATCATCAAATAATCGAGCAATGTAATTTTGAGCTTCAGCTACAGGAAACATCAGCATATAATCCTCACAAAATCAGCCACCTACAGCATCGAGCCTATCACTGACGCACTGTGGCCAATGATGAGACACCCAAAGTCTTCAAGAAATAGAAAACACCTACATATAATGGATAAAGCACAGGTCATGGGGGTATCACCAGGTATCCCGTGAAGTGGAACACTTCGCTTCCACCAATTATAACTCCCTGAAAGGACAGTTAGCAATGTTGTTGTTGAGGCAAAGAAAACACATACAGTGAGAGGCAAAAATGTTGGATGGGTCTCACCAAAAAAATAACAGGTAATGTTCTGAGGTTCCATAATGTTAAGATGTAGTGAATTCAATAGATACAAACGCCTGCCTTTAAATATGATTAAATACCTCAGGTCCCAGTTGCCTTTGCTTGTGATTGTTCAAATGAACTACTAATCCAGTGGAATTAGGTATTTGGACACAAAGTAGTGAAAGGGTGAATATGTATAAGAATAGCAGTATGGTGCTAATGTGAAAGAGCGGAATAGCGGTGATATAGTAGCATTTGCACCAAAAGTATACACATGCACTGTAGCAGTGACAAGTCCATTGAAAGCCACCGAACAGCCTATCATGACTTATACTTTACGTACTGGCTACATTGAGTGCTACTCCATGATATAGTTCTCATAATCTAGGTCAAGTTTGCTATCATACATCTCATCTAATTGTTCTAACAATGATTTGTTGCTAGAACTGGGTGACTCTTCAAAATCCAGTCCGTCTTCGGTACCATCATCTTTGTATTCATATTCATCTCTTTCCACATCGTCTGTGGGATCTGCAACATCATCAGTCAAGGATGAATGTAATGGTGTGCCTTCTCGTTGAAGCCCAGCTTGCGTGGTGCGATAGTGAGAGTACACATGCCTGACACCAAGCCCAAAGTGAAAGCGCATAAGCATGTCACGATCCACAAACCTGACATAATGAACTGAATACTACTGACTTCTGATATGATATGACTGACTCACCGGTTGATATAGTACTCACACCAATCATCCTTGTCCCCCGCACATGCCGATACACCCAATCCATCCTCATGTCTCTTACCGCTTCTGAAACGAGGTATGATGTGACAGGAATGAAGGACATCTGCAGGATCAAGGAAGTCGAATGAGTGTTCGTCCGCCAGGGGGGGGAAGTTAACTCGATCTAGAGTCGAGGTTGACCAGTCAGAACATTGATCCAAGGACTTGTACAAACGGATCCATAAGAACTCCATCCTGATTGGAGTATAGTCAACCATTCCATGTCCGGTAATGATCACATTAACGTGATATACACCCAATACCCTACCGTAGATATATCTATGACCTTGGCATCCCATGTCATTGTTGGAACGGAGAACTATAACATTATAATGTGGAGTCCTTGCATTGATGACATCTTGGGCCCTATGAACATCATAGGTCGTGTAGTTGAACCTGGCAATGTGATGCTCATACATCCGATCATCCTTGATAATGATTGTTTTGATATTGTGTTCATTTCTCAACCTTAGAGAATCTTCTGATGTGTTGAGTTGATGCAATAGATGGTGCTTCAGTTTCAGAATGAAGTTCTGCATAGGCATGTTAGAAGCCATTCGACAAAGTAATACTGCACTAACTGCTATGGCTGGATCGCCTTGATGACTGAGCAAGTATGATCCTATGTGCACAACATGCTTTTGTGTCAATTCAATAAGATGATGAGGTAGAGGGCTTCATGCTATCTCGGACATTTCGACGTGAGGGCGAAGACAACATTGTGGCTGATACGACGGATGCGAGCCTGACGGCATTCGATCCGAGTCAGCCATTTTACAAAGGATTGGCAATTGGTCCTACTATATCTGGCCTTCAGAGAACGATGTTCGAGTTCACCCTGTAGAGACCAACTGAGTAAAGTTCACAATGGAATGTTGTAGGATAAACCAGTTCAGTGCTGTAAGAATCAGAAGTACCATACTGGCGAATCATGGAAACATAGTCTCCCAATGCGTGGAACTTGTATGTCTGGAAATTGAACACTTTGCATCGCTTCACACTCTGATTTAAATTTAGGGAGTCATTAGATTCCCCTTGCTCTGTGAGACCAGCACACTGTTTGCCTTAATGTGTTGTCTTCTGTTTTATTGCCTGCTTTGCATGGTGTTGAGCACGACACTCAACTTCCTGATGTAGTTCGTGGGTTATGTATCCAGCGCACACAGTAGCCTTGAATTGACAAAACTGCTGGCCGAGCACTGAGGTCACTTGGTCCATGACCTTGAGGGTCAAATCAGAATGCATGTGGAGCTTAGCAAGCCCATGCCAATGTGCCATAGTAAACAATAACTGAAGCACAATACGATTATGCAGCTCAGGAAGAAGGCCATCAAAGACAGGGATGGATGGAGCACTGTAGAATGTGTTAGTAACCATCTAACTTATTGGTGAAGTTGTACCTGAAGTAGATCTTCAAAGTTTCGAGCAGCCATACATTTCATCTTAGAAGAATTGGCTGAAAACTTTCGGATGGTGGCTGCACCAAATGTCAGAGTCTGCCTGTACCTGAGGATAGGAGTCAGATGAATCAAGCGAACAACTTGTTCTGATACACCATACCTCTGATCCAATCGATGGATAAGATTCGGGTCATGTGCTGAAATGATACACAACAGATGAATAAATAACATCTTCCATACGCCGAGCTCAAACTTGTGTAATAGATCTACTACAAGGGCTTGAAAGAGATTTACACCCAAGTGACCGAGGCAGTCTGAGAATGCATTCTAAGGATGCAGTTAGCCTTGTCAATAATTCAAATTGAAGTCTTACAGAGGTGGGCACCCACGACTGTGGCTTCAGAATGTGTTCCACTGCTGCGCTGCCGACCATGAAGTTCTGCTCATAAATGAGTGAGCGTGCAGTGCTCACCATCACTCCTCTCTTCTTATCATTGCGTTGTAGGAATACAACACAGAGTGGGGCTATACAAAGATGGCTCCAAACTGATATCTTTATGTTGTGGTCTTGCACTGCCTAGTCTGCTATACTTTGTGGGACAAGTGCGTTCGACCCAGGGGTCTGCAGTCTGGGAAGGTGTGCGCAATAATAACAAATGACTGATATGGGCGGTGAAGGAACGATGATATTCACAATGTCAACTAAGAACTACAAAATATCGGGTTTGACCCCTAAGCGTTGGAGAACAGCTCTCCTCTACTTGGATGATGATGATGCTATGGGGAGTCCAATATTTATATAGATACGTAGAAGTCCGGAACCCTATAGGCAAAAGTAGTAGTGCAATATTTTCGGGTCTGATGTCCTATGTAATAAGACATGAGGCGCTGCGGACATGTAATAATGTGGTCTACAATGTTAGTGATGTGAAAACAAGTAACTATGCACCTAGTGGGGCCAGCACAATGAGACAGGACATAGGTAGGACGAGTACACGCGAAGTCCGATGGTCCAATGTCCAATGTTTTTGGGTTTGGTGCATATTGAGTCGGATAGGATAGGGAATGATTTGGGTTCTCTACAGTGTGCCAGAGTCTCACGTTGTTGTCTATCTTGAGGGTGACTCATGTTCTGAATCCTATCCTTAGGGATGAGGCAGCGAGGGCACGGACACCCTCCCAGGTTTCGGACCGTCGCTATAAGTACTCTGTTGAAATCAGACTCAATGACATTCAATAATGCAAGGTCACACGTACTTTTCTGGATAGTCTGCAGAGTAAGTGAAGATTCTCAAGTAGAATATACGCTTGATGCCATCACAGCAGCAAATCACAATGCCATGCTTGTATGCCTTGAGGAACTCGTTGTCCAATAAAATTTTCCACTGCTGGTGAAAGAGTTCCTGGTGACAATGTGTTCTGCACTTGCTGCTCATGCTCTTCTCGCCCGCTAAATCTTTGAACAAATCAGGGAGCTGGCAATAGGACGTTGAATATTGAGCACAGCAAATGCTATAGGAAGGCGTACTGTTTCAAAGTAAGCGATGTGATTGCTCAAATTGCATGATGGCTTGCAGTGACGATACTTGGACTCGTTGCCAAAGTACATGTATGTAGGCCACAACTTGGCATCGCCAAATGAAGTGAGTTGGTTAGTGTCAGACCAGAACATAAGGCCAGCCACCACCTGGGGTAGATCGCAGTCTGGTTCTCTCGGTGATGTTTGCAGGTCGCTGTGAGCTTTGTGGACAGCCCACGGACATGTACAAATCCCCATAGATAGAGACTTCAGCATCTAGGTGGGGAGGAGCCCAACGCAGCTTGTATGGCTCGTAATGGAACAACTTGTCATCTCGAGCACTGGAAAGCTTCTCGCGCAGAACAGCTATAATGGAGCGATGATATAAATTCGCTGCATGATAAAGCGCGGGCCTGGCACTTCAGTGGTGCACGAAAATAATACTTTGATAGAAACAGGTGATCTTTTCCATCCAGCGTCTTTGTCCTCCCATTCTTCCTCATCTCCCTTGTCGTAATCATTCAGGCCCAGCTGAGCATTGATCTTCTTCCAATTGGTGGAGCTTATGTCGGTAGCCTTGAAAGTACTGCTACCCAGGATATCCATCAGTTTCTTGTAGTCTCCTTGTGATTTTTGTACCCCCTGATTCCAGTACCAGTCACCTAGCTTGAAGGAAGAGCGATTAGGATATGGAAGATACTGAGAATCGCTGTTTGATGTAACAGGTGAAGGCGGTTCATTGTTAGCTTGATGGCTACCTTGTATAAAGGAGAGGTCTGTGATGGTGACATACTCTTCGGGATTGTGGGATGGCAGTTTGGAGAAGCACTGGCGAACTAGTCCAAAGATATTCAAGGGGGTGCAGAATCCCATGCGCACTGGCAGAGCAGGTTGTTCGTCTGAATTGACAATAGAGGCCAGGAAGCACATCCCTAAATCTCATTGGCAACTGGTGGTTTTGACGTCTCAGTCAATGTTGTGCCAGGCTTATATGGTCTCTGTCATTTTCCCCTCCTTCAAAGTCAGGTGCAACATCTCCTACGTCGGGAAGCGATGAGTTTGACCCAGGTGCTCTCATTTGGTGGATGATACAGAGGATGCAACTACTCCTACAGGCCCAGCCTCATCGTGAGAGGTCTGTGGTCTCTTTCTTCGGGTTACAAGCTCCTTGAAAGAGGACATCGTTGATGAAAGACACTTTTTTGTCTGAGAGAAAGACCGTTGATGATGGCTGAAATAATTCTGTGCTGTAAAAGTGCGCTTGCAAACACATGTGTAACCAGACGCTGACATGAATGCATGAAGCAAGGCTAGGAGACAGATTTGACCTACCAGATTGTACCAGTGTATCAATTGCTAAGTAGCTGGGAAAATCGTGATCGCGCCAAAGTAATGGCTGAATGAGGCAATCACACTAGCTTGAAAGCAGAAGGTCAAAAATGGTGAATAGTGTGGGGCTTACATAGTGGGTATTTATGCTGTTCAAGGCATCTTCCATCTCTACTCCAAATGTCCTCGCTCTCTTCTCCACTGTCTGCATATTCAATGCTTGAGCCACCAGAATTCAAAGCTGACCCTGAAGTTGTCAGTATGCTAGTGCAGATCTTAACTACCCACCATGGCATACACTCTCACTACGATAGTCACATGTAGTAGTCAATAAAAACGCAGCATGGTAATTGGTCTCAGGCGTTAAGTCAAAAAATCTGACGCTGTACATGTCTAATTGTTGGTGATATTTTCAGCCTACTGCAGTCAAAACATGTCTAATGAAACACACACTTTTCAGGTAATCTTTTATTTACATCAGATATGCTCTGCGTCATTGCACTCTTCCCGTTTTTAAGCTTCACCTTCCAAATCCCATTCCAAAAATTCTGGAGAGAGGCCAGGAGAAGGGGCACCCTCAGCAATTTGAGGGATGATTGGCAGGCAAACATCCGAAGGCATGTGGTGCTTGAGGTTATCGGCGCGGTAGTATTCCTCAAGCCATCTATACCTGTATGTCATCATCTTGTCGGAAAGGTATGCAACAGTATCTTCAGTTGTGCTTAATTTTTGCTTGACTTGATCCAGCTCAGATTCTACTTCGCTAATGGATCGGTTGTCCATAACTAGGTGAATTTTTTTTTCAAGTCTTGTCTTGCAAGTTCTAACAATCTTACCTGCAGTCTGTGTTCCTCTATCAACCAATCGATTGTTCGGATGGAATTTCCTGCAGGGTGAGTTTTATGAGTTGCTTTAGAATACATGATCACTCACCTGCAATCAGTGCCGATTTAAGGGTCGTCCACATTACAGTTGCTCATTGCACACACCGAGGGAAATTGGAACCTTAAGGTAAATGAGCTTGTTTTGACCACGTGCTCAGATTGATTGAAGGAAACTTACCTTAGTGTAACCTCATTTGCAACATGGATGGATCATGGTGGACCAGGGGTCCCAAGGCATAGACCAAGAGAAGAGACATAGACAAGAGGCAGTTGGTCCTTCGGCGATAGCCATAGCTTAGTCAGCGACACGCGCACATAGCCAAACTCTGTTCATAGTGTAGCACAACATCACACATCATAGAGTCCTCCCCTCACTGCCTTCGTCCTAGTCCATTGTGGTGAACAGAGCGAATCCGAACCAGCGCGATATTGCATCACGCACATAGCACACAAAAAAAGCACACAAAAGAAAGAAGCATTAGCTTGCGGTCTAGATTTTAGTCATAGAATAGAACATAGAAGCTCCCAATTAGAAACTAACGAACCATTTACAGAAACATACAGTCTTATTACGTCGCAACACACCTCAAAAACAACACCAATTACAAAAAGAGCAGTGTTCATCTTACTCGCATTTACGTTTATATTTGATGCCCAAAGCTAACAAATTGAGACCCAGAACAGCAAATGGACAAGCGGTAACCAACGTTCGTTTAAAAACGAACTGGGAACTCTGGTCAGAAGAGACATCAGCAGCATCATCTCCCCTCGATACACCAGATCCATCAGAACATAACACGCCAAGTTACTACAGCACCTCATCACTAAGCAGCCTCTCAGAAGAAGACGAACAGCAGAGCAATCTAGTCCCTTTCCCGGAACTAGAGGTCCCAGAATTAGACATTCACATACCATCGTTCGAAGCCCAACAATCGCGTCGTCACACGAAAACGGAACAGCTCACGTCCATTTCCACAGCACCGAATTACAATCTAGCAGAATTCTTTGCGCTCGCACAGTTAAAAGCCTTCATGCCTGTAGAGACCCCGCAGATATTTCATGGCGACGGACGAGCATCAGAAAATCCGGCGGACTTCCTGAAATCGTTCAATTGAGCAATGTGTCAGCAGACTATAACGGACAGCACGGACAAACTAGACGCTTTCGGTGACTACCTCGGAACAAGTTCTCAAGCAGAACGATGGTTCAAAGCCTTACAGTCTAAAGACAAAGCAACATGGAACGCATTCGTGATAGCATTCGAGAAACGCTGGCCGCCAGTCCAGATAGCGGAGAAAACGAGAGCAGAGTATGAGAAAGAATTGTTAGAGCATATACTACGAGAAGAAGACGTAGGAAAAAAGAAGACGCTCTACGATAGAGAATGCTGGACGCATGTAGCATGGGCGATGAAGATGCTGCAACTCGCAATGGACGCAGGCATTGAACAGAGCACATCGATGATATGGCAAGTCCGCAGTAAACTGCCAGACATCGTGAAAGATCTACTGAAAGACGAAGAATACACCAAATGGGAGGAGTTCACGAAGGCGGTGACAGAGCTAAAAGGAAGTCAACTTGTAGAGAAACAAGAGCAATACCTCAAGCAATCCCACGAGCTCAAAGCACTACGCGCGGATCTAGCTCGCGTCCAAACATGAGCACCCCAGCAAAACCCAGTCGCAGCGTTGCAAAGTCAATTCAGTAGGATGTCAATGAACCCCACGACACCGCCAACTCTTCCTGCATCGAACAACGCATACAACCGAGTACCAGCTACGGCCAATCGTCAGAACGCACAGCCAACATATAATCGGCAACCAGTCACAACGCAACAACCGTTGGTGATAACGGAGGAGATGAAAACAATGGTCAGGCAGTTAGTTCAAACGATGCCGCATCACCCAGATAGTGCAGCAGGAAAAGCAGCATATACAGCGCAGCTCGCACAATGGAATGCGAGATGGGGAGAGAACACGCGAGTCACACAAGAGACAGGATACCCGCTAAAGCCGGGCACAGCAGCCATCACATCCAGTGAATGCTTTGCGTGTGGGACGCATGGACACAACGGACGGGATTGCCCACTACCGCCAAGTCACGAAGAGAGACTAACGCGCAAAGAAGCAGCATGGAGAGCGATTGTGAGCAAGACATTAGGCGCATACAACAGAGCAACAGCCACACTGATATCACTAGTCATGAGTAATGGCTACGAGGAGACACAGTTAGAAGCGTGGATTGAAGAGATTCCTGAACAGCAGGGAAAAGCGGACGGGTCGACGTAAAGAAGAGCAATATGTCGACCCAAAGTCTCAAACACATTCAAGCTGGAGTCGAAGTCCTCGCATGCGAAGAGGCAACATGCGAGGACAACCTTAGGACCATTAGCCCCAAAGTTTCTGCTGAGCGCGTAGCTAAGGATATCGCATGTACTACCGAACTTCACGATGCAATCGAAACCAATGACTTGTATTCGGTTGGACACCTGGTCGTCACAAGAGCTCAGTTAGAAAACGGAGAGGCAGTTCCGTTCGCTCACCGAATAGAGTTAGAAGGTCCACAAGGAGAAAGAGTCAGAGTACGAGCAATATTCGATGATGGCGCAATGACCAGTGCAATGTGCACGTCGATCTTCGAGAAGATCAAGCACAGATTAGGAAACTGGAGCGCATCAGACAAACGATTAAGGATGGCTAATGGAAATATAGTCAAGGCAGTTGCAAAGTGGACGGGAATGATTAGAATCGAGGAAGTTGGAGTGCGGAGCACATTTGAAGTCTTTGACAGTGGCGGAAGCTGGGGCTTCCTACTAGGAAAACCGACACTTCAAGCATTCACGGCAATTCACGAATATGAAACGGACACGATCGTGATAACCGACAGAATCAAAACGGTCTCAATAGGAAACCAGATAGCGGACCAGCGGATGCTACAGAGAGAAGATGCAGTCAGCCTCACGTTAGACGAGAAGCAACAGAGGACGTTAGAGAATGGAACAAAACCGTCAAACATCCCAATGGGCCAGTGGAAGCCGACAGGATACTGGGCTAGAAGGAAGAGAGAGAGCGCGTCAAAAGAAAGAACAGCAGAGAAGGAGAAAAGCGCATCAAAGGGAGTAACGGCAGTTCGAATACCGAGAGAGCAATCAAGCACTGACATACATAATCTGACAGAGGGAACAACGAGCATCAACATATTGAACGCTGTCATGCATGGTATGTGATTCATACCATGTCAGATATATATAGAGAGTGATAAGGAAGATATGAGAGACTGTCTAGCCCTCTGTCACTGAGTTACCTTTCTATTTTTCCTTTATTTCATTGTCTTGTATTTTATTTCTCACTTTTCAGATTTATTTTACCTTGTATTTTTATGAGCATGTGACCTTCTGTTTATTTCTCATTATTTATTTTTATTTGGCTACTTTCAGCCACAGATTTGTTTGTCAAAGTTTTGTATCTCTATTTATTTCTGACTGTTTATTTTTATTTGGCTTCTTTCAGCCACCAGATTTTATTTGTCAGCACATCATGTGACTGGGGAATATTCTGGTTTGTAACATTATTTAAGCTGACTCAACATGTTTAGTCATGATTGGTCATGCTTTGTAACAACATTCACATGACTCATCATGTTTTGTCATGATTTGTCATGCTTTGTAAATTCTTTGTAAGATTACACTGTATTTGTAATGTACTTAGTAATAAGCTGATTCATCATCTGGTTTGTAAGCCACATTCTTACCAATCCATCTGATAAATCATGCTTAGTAAGGGGGTTCCCAAAAGGTATAAAAGGACCCCATTTTCACCCATAAAATATAACTTCCCATTTTTCATTCTTCTCTCAAACCGTGTGAGAGTACGTAAGAATAAAAGTGCAGGCAACGTGCCTTGAAGTAAGACTAAGACACATTGTTATTCTATTCTAAAGTTATATACTACCTTACAGGGGTTGACTATATAACTTTCGTTATCGTTATTCTACTCTAGGTTATACACTACCTTACAGGGGTTGACTATATAACCATCAAACAGCTCTCATTCTAAGCTTTACGTGTATACATAAGACTCTCTCTTTCAACGGAAAGTGAGACACATATCTAAGGACGACAAAGTTGAAACAGACTTTCATAGGTTGAAACACGACCTACTAGGCTGAAACAAACCTAACGAATTTATCCAGAACACAGAACATTCCACAACACTTCGTATAAGACTACACAAGAAGAGGACAACAAACTAAATCCTCCCAAGAACTCACCACGTTACCTCCCACGAAGTAGAAAAGTCGGAGACCGTGGACTTAAGGACTGGCAAGAAGTCTTCCCTGTGTATAATTGTGTTGTCATTATACACAACTTTTATATAAGACCCTTAAGTAACAAGACAACGCGCAAGAAGGACCAGACGAAGGAGGAGAACAACTGTTAGAAGAACTCCCAGAGTTAGAACCAATGAAGAACGATATGTCAATATACTCAAGACAAACAAACCCATTTAATCCCGCAAGAGTCAAAGAAATTCTCCGACAGATCACATTCGGGAACGATCTGACAGTAGACGAGAAGGAAGAGTGAGAACGGTTTATAGCGGAAAACACAGACAGTTTTGCACTGACGCTAAGAGAAGTAGTCCCTATTCCTGGAGCAGCGCTGAATTTGAACGTACCAGATAACGCAACATTCAACTTACGGATACACCAACGCCCTCTAACGCCAGAGCAAGCGAAATTCTACAACGAGCGAGTAACGGACATGTTGGAAGCAGGTATAGTAGAGCGAGCATCCCCAGAACTGATTCGATGTGTAGCAACCACGGTTATAGCTCAAAGAGCACACGAGACGGGCGGTTTACCATGGGACGAGCTAAAACAACGAATCAATGACCAGCATAGAGCAGCAGGATTACAACCAGCCTATGAGCTACCGCCACGAGAGATACCGAATCCCACCTTAGAAGAAACAAGAGAAAAAGGACCGAAAAAATGGAGGATCTGTCAGAATTTCGCGCAGCTCAACAAGGTAACGGAAGTAGTCCCAATGCCGCAAGGAGATATATTAGCAAAACAACAAAGGTTAAGTGGTCCACGTTACATCTCAATTTTTGACTTCGCAGCAGGGTATTATGCGATAGAAGTGCCAGAGAAATGGCGTCCATATTTAGCGTTCTACATCGAAGGGAGAGGGTACTTTCAATATCGACGAATGCCAATGGGAATTACAGGAGCACCGACAGCGTTCTGCGATACATTAGCAGAAAGGCTACACGATTTCCTAGTGACACACTATATGGAATTGTTCATGGACGACGGAGGATGCGCAACAGGTACGTTTAGAGAAATGATGGACAAGCTAACAGTTTTATTTCAGCGTTTTCGGGAATGTAGATTTTCAATAGCTCCAGGCAAGACAAAGCTTTGCATGTCAGAGACCGAGTTTGCGGGAGGAACAATAGGAAGAGAAGGAGTGAAACCAGATCTAACGAAGCTGACAGCCATCGTAGACTGGCGACAACCAGAAGACGCGCAGAACTTAGCCTCGTTCTTAGGACTGACAGGATTCTACAGAATGTTAATCAATGCATACGCGAAAAGAGAAGGCCCACTAAGAGATTTATTACTTCAAGCACCCATAGACAGTACAATGTCCAAAACAGCGTATCGACGAGCCATGAGCGGCTTCAAGTTAAGTACCATTTGGACGCAGGAACATACTAAAGCATTTTTAGATCTAAAAACGGCGATTACATCAAGACCAGTACTACACGCACCAAGATACGACGGGTTGCACTTCATAGTGACATCAGACGGATGCGTAGAAGGCTTCGCAGCGGTCCTAGCGCAGAGAATCAAGACGCGAACATCGACAGGGAAATGGGTCGAGCGTCTATATCCTCTAGGCTTTGCATCAAAACGGACATCAGCGACAGAAAAGAAGTACAAATCGTACTTACTAGAATTCGCAGCGCTCAAATTCGGGTTGGACAAATTCTCAAGCATCATCTGGGGCTTTCCGGTCGAAATTGAAACAGACTGCAGAGCAATGAGAGACACGCTGCTGAATCCGCATCTGAATGTAGTACATGCAAGATGGAGAGAGGGAATATTAGCGTATCATATAGTGGACATAAGGCACGTACCAGGAAAGCTGAATGTCGTTGCTGATGGTCTTAGCAGAAAATGGGAAAACACCGCTCCAGTAGCGGGAGACGGAAACGAATGGACGGTAAGCGAAGACTGGGAAGCAAGGATAGGACTGATTAATGACATCATGAACGTTACGACGGTGGACGCACAAGTAGACAATCTCCGCACACGATTCGAGAACGAACTGGTATTCAAGGAAGTCGTGGAAGCTATATGTAACCTAGATCAAGCTACGGAAATCAGAGAGAAATGACGAGCAAGGCACAGAGCAGAACAGTACGTTATAGAAGAAGGGAGGCTCTGGAAGCTACGAGGCGGCACAACGACAAGAGCCAGGACGAGAGTAGAATGTGTCTCAAGAGAAGAAGCCAAGGTACTAGCAGCACAAGAGCATGCAGAAGGAGGCCACTGGGGACGAGATGCGATCAAAATCGCCCTGCTGGACCGGATATGCAGCCCCAAGCTAGACGCATCAATCCTAGATGCCATCAAAGACTGGGCGAAATGCAAGAATTTTGGACCAACGCACATAAATTCACTACTCGAGCCAATAACCAGGCAGCACCCATTCGAACTATTAGTTGGGGACTACCTCACTCTCCCGAAAGGGAAAGGAGGATATAATACGCTTGGCGTGTACTTGGACACGTTTTCGCAGCATATCTGGGTGTTTAAATATAAAACATCAGGTAGTGCAAAAACGACGATTGAAGGACTCAAGAACATCTTCAACGCATTCACAGCACCGGAAACATTCATGGCGGACGGAGGCAAGCACTTCAACAACGAGGCAGTGAAAGACTTCTGCGAATCGAAGAAATGCAAAGTGCACATCGTAGCGGCGTACTCCCCGTGGATCAACGGCCTTGTAGAAGGAACAAATAAGCTTTTATTACACGTATTAAAACACTTATGCGCACCAAATTTAGGAGAAGATCAAAGTCAAGGACAAAAGACGCCAGAAAGCGGCTTGACACAATCGTGGCCAGATCATTTAGAGGACGCGGTGCACGCTCTTAACTATCGATTATTGCCAACGCTGAAATTTTCTCCTAAAGAACTTCTTTTAGGGTTAGTAGTCAAC